>NW_027397073.1:13140295-13212961 GCF_003265705.2 Callorhinus ursinus | reverse complement strand
GAGAGAGAGAGGAGAGAGAGAGGAGAGAGAGGAGAGAGAGGAGAGAGAGAGGAGAGAGAGAGGAGAGAGAGGAGAGAGAGGAGAGAGAGAGGAGAGAGAGAGGAGAGAGAGGAGAGAGAGGAGAGAGAGAGGAGAGAGAGAGGAGAGAGAGGAGAGAGAGGAGAGAGAGAGGAGAGAGAGAGGAGAGAGAGGAGAGAGAGGAGAGAGAGGGGAGAGAGGGGAGAGAGGGGAGAGAGGAGAGAGAGGGGAGAGAGAGAGACCGAGACCGAGAAAGAGAAGAGCGATCGGGTAGCAGTTGGGCGTGGCTTCTCTGAGAGGCGGTCCCTGAGGGCGGGGAGAACTACGCAACGATCGACTCTGGCTGCTGATTGGCTGAGGTGCCTGCGCCCGCAAGCGTCTCCTCCCGGTCCGGGCGCTCCTCCTCCTCTCCCATCCGCTGGGTCCACACCAGCTCGCGAGGGAACCGCTCAGGCTCCGCCGCCCCAGCCCAGTGCGGACGACGGGAGAGAGGGAGGAGGAAGGCGAACACACTCGCTTGCTTGCTCCCACCCGCACTCGGGCCCCTAGAGCCGGCGCGGAGCCCAGGGGGAGGAGCCGCCGCGGGCACGCCCCGCCTCCGGCCCGGGAAGACGACGCCAGCGACCCGGCCGGCCGGCCACCGCCCCCCTCGCCGGCCGAGACCCGCCCCCGGCCCCGGCCCCGGCCCCGGCCCCGGCCCCGGCCCCGGCCCTGGCCCTCCCCTGGCGGCATGGAGGGGCCCCGCTCTTGACGGCCGCGCCGCCGCCTCGGCCCCCGCCCCCCCTCCCGGCCCCGCCCGCCTGCCCGCCCCCGCTCGCATGTCCGTGCCGCCTTAGCCGAGGATGCTGAGGATGAAGCTGCCGCTGAAACCGACGCACCCCGTGGAGCCGCCGCCCGAGGCGGAGGAGCCCGAGGCAGACGCACGGCCGGGCGCAAAGGCGCCGCCGCGCCGCCGTCGAGACTGCCGTCCCCCGCCGCCGCCCGCGGGCCCGCCGCGGGGCCCCCCGCCGCCGCCGCCGCCACCGCCGCCTGCGTCTCCGCCGCCGCCCCGGGGGCTAGGGCCGCCTGTTGCTGGCGGAGCAGCGGCGGGGGCGGGCATGCCGGGTGGCGGCGGCGGCGGGCCCGCGGCGGCGCTGCGCGAGCAGGAACGAGTGTACGAGTGGTTTGGGCTGGTGCTGGGCTCGGCGCAGCGCCTGGAGTTCATGTGCGGGCTGCTGGACCTGTGCAACCCGCTGGAGCTGCGCTTCCTCGGCTCGTGCCTGGAGGACCTGGCGCGAAAGGACTACCACTACCTGCGCGACTCAGAGGCCAAGGCCAACGGCCTCTCGGACCCGGGGCCGCTGGCCGATTTCCGAGAGCCGGCCGTGCGCTCGCGCCTCATCGTCTACCTGGCGCTGCTGGGCTCGGAGAACCGTGAGGCCGCCGGCCGCCTGCACCGCCTCCTGCCCCAGGTGGACTCGGTGCTCAAGAGCCTGCGCGCGGTTCGGGGTGAGGGTTCGCGGGGAGGCGCGGAGGACGAGCCCGGCGAGCGCCAGGAGGACGGCGAAGGCGAGGAGGACGCGGAGAAGGACGCGGAGAAGGACGGTTCCGGCCCGGAAGGCAGCGGCGCCGAGCCCCGGCCCGGCAGCGGGCTGGGCTTCAGAGCGCAGGAGGAACTGCTGCTGCTCTTCACCATGGCTTCGCTGCACCCGGCGTTCTCCTTCCACCAGCGGGTCACCCTGAGGGAGCACTTGGAGAGGCTCCGCACTGCGCTCCGCGGGGGCCCCGAGGACGCAGAGGTGGAGGTGGAGCCGTGCAACTTTGCCAGCCCCCGGGCCCAGGTAAGGCGCGCGAGCCTCCCAGCACCCGCGTTGCGGTCACCGCCCCGGCGGCCTCCCTGGCCTGGCTTTCGGACGGCCCTTGGCCGAGCCTCAGCCCGGGGCAGGTGGCTCGGAATCCCCACCCCACGGCTTCCAGCCCCGTTAATACTAATTTTCGTTCTGCTGGGCGGTTCAGTTCCACTCTCCCACCCTCACCGCCCCCCCCCCCCCCATGCACACTCAGGCACCCGCCATAACAGAATGCTCTAGAAGTCTCTTCCGTGCCGGAGTTGCCACGGAAAACATGGAACTCTCAGCCTGGTCCCCCTCTCGGAGGAAGGGTCTCGGGACATTTTTGGCTCGGAGCATCTGTCGCCCTGGGTGGTGGGAAAGGCGCAGCGCTAGAGGTGTCTGTGTTAGCCTCAGTCTAGCCCCGGGCAGCGCCTTCTCTTTCTCGCCATCTGGCGCTCTGGTTGCAGTTTTGAAGCTCTGCCTTCTCCCCTCGCTGAGGTGTTCTAAAGGTGCGCTCTCGGCGTGCTGCCCTTGTCTTCAGCACAAAGGGGCTCTTTCTACTCAGTGAATGCCCGAGTTTTATTAAAAGGGGTCGCAGGGCTTTTGGCTCTTGCTGCTAACTTGATGTTCCCAGAAAAAAACCTGATGTGGAGAGCGGCGAATTGACTCAGACTAGGTATCAGTAGCGCAGGTTGTCTGGGTCAAGAAACCTCTCCTGGAGCGGGCTGCTTACACCTTTTACTTCTGGCATAACTTATTTTCTGTCTATTGAGTCTTGCCTACAGATTTGAGTCCGGGGGTATTTGTTGGGCCTTTAATGTAGGCATAAGTGTTGTTTTCTAAAAGTTGTTAAGCCGAAATGTAGTAGACAAGAACCCAGATGAGTCACTTGTCTCAAACATGAAGGTGAAATTTTATAGAGCCGTGAAAGCAATTTAATAATAATCTAGGCCCGGTATAAAAGTCCTTGATTGTAATAATTTAATGGAGGAGAGGAGAGTAGGTTTCAGAGTAAAAGCTAGGTACAGTAAGTTTATTTTCGGGGTTTACAGTCTTAAAAGGTACTAATTTGGTTGCCATACTTTTCAACGTAGGTGATCTCCAGGATGATATATTGGAAAGGGGGATTATTTTTCTCCTTCTTTTCTTGAAAGTTAATTCAACTTACGTATCTGCTGTCATTCAATACTCTGGAACTAAAACTGGGCATCGTATTTTTCCAAAGGCTGTGTGGACTCAGTACCCATTGAATCAAGGAATTTGGGGGCTGGAAGGGATTTAGCGATAAACTAGGCTGAGCCCCTCCTTTTTAAAACGAGGCTTCTGTGAAGTGACTAACTCACATTTTAGGACATGTTTTATCAGACTCCAGTGTAGTGATGCTAATATCCAGTATTTTTTTGGTAAGCTTCAAATTTTGTCTTCCAGTGCCTATTTACTAATAATATGCAGCTGTATATACTGTTGGTCAAAGCCCTTTTCCACTCTTAGCCTATTTACTGAAATAATTACAAAAAGTCCTATAAGCCACTTATTTTTGGAGAAGAAAGCCTGAAATCAGGGGCAATACTTTTATTTTTTAAAATTTTTTATATATTGTAAAGATCTTAGATTGTAGGTATATGAAAATGTCACACAGCGGAACAGTTTTATTCCATTCATATCATTCCAACAAGGGTAACCGATTTCTGATTTTAACTGCTAGGAGCCTCCCCCCCCCCTAAATTTTGCTTGTAATGAGAGGGTCAGAAGGCGACTAGAGAAAGGGAGAAATGCGTGCAAACTAGAGTAAAGAGATTTTCATCTTGACTGCAGTGTGTGGCCTTTTCTGGCAACCGGTGAGTGCTGGGAGGAGTGGGTAAAGTGAGGTTGGGCTTCCTGCCATTAATTTCAGCACATCGTTACTTCTCAGGCAGTACCCTGTGCTGAGGCCATCAGTTGAAGTGGGAGAATAAGTCATACGGGATACACGTACTACAGGTGACGCCGACGGCTATTTTTAGACACTGGTGGCGTGATGAACTTTTTCCTCGGGTACCTTAGGGTTACCATAACAAATCATTCACGTCTCATTAAATTGTTCTGACCCCGCACTTTCTGCTTGTTAGCCTGGACTCTGAGGCCCTCAGCTGTGACTTGTTCTGGCCTTGAAGACATTTCCGCGGATCTTGTTGCTCCCAAGCTGTCACTCCAAAGGCAGCTGATGGGGGTGGATGGATTTGCATCTCGATTCGCTGCAGTCCAGACCAGCTGATGCTCGGCCCTGCGCCGCCGGTACGCTCCCGGTGGGGTAGGACCCACCTCGGAGTCTGCAGGGAGGTGCCCGAGTCTGGCACGTTCCTCGCGTGGACGCGACGCAGCGCGTCGGTGGGCCCCCCGGTCACGCGCCGCCTCGGAGAGGCCGACGCATTTGGGGACCCGTCCATCGGGGCTCTTCCCCTCCCTCCCCCCTCCCCTCCCCTTCCCCCCTCCCCTCCCCCTCCCCCTCCCTGCAAGATGGCGGCCGCGGTCGCCCACGTGACTGGCGCGTCGGCCCCGCCCCTGGGAGGGCGGGCTGAGGCGGGGCCGCGCCTCCCGAGGTTCTCCCTTAGGCCTCCGCGGGCTGGGCCCCAACGCGGGGCAGAGCGGAGAACCACGTGGACGGTGGACTCAGGATGGCAGGGGGAGTTCGTGTGGCAGCCCTTTATTGCCCCGGAAGTAACCTTTTAGACACACGTGTGTAACTTTCGGCTAGTAATTATTCCATTTTTCACTACTTTAATCCATACTAAACGCATAAAGTGGGAACGTAATTTCCTTTTCCATTAGAATAAAAGTATACTATCCCCGAATAGTGTTTCTGGCTCTTTCAAGACTCTTATTCGATACCTAATATGCAGCAGCTTCTCGTTTAAAGTTTTCTGTAAAAAACTAGTAACGTTTGCAGAGAGAACATGTGTTTTAACGCGAATTTTATGTTAATTATATGCTTTCAAGTTGACCAGTCCCGGCAGCTGTTTAGTGACCTACCATGGTTACCATTGCTGACTAATAGTTGAGAGGGCAAGTCCACAAACTTACCACTAGAATATACTAATTAGGTCATTTTAGAAAAATGAAGGAAAATTCAAGTAGATTTTTACATTTAAAATAATATTTCTCGAGTTTTTTTAATGAGATTTGGGTAATGTTATGTGATTTAGAATAAATGTTACATTGGATTACAACTTAAATACTGCCTTTGGGAGACTTGTGCATAAAGTTCATCTTCTTCAACTGCTGTGGACTGCCAGTCATTTCTATAAAATTCAGCATACAATATGCATTAACAGTGTCCTGGGAAATTTGTGTGATTGATGTAGTTTGCTGTGTTAATAAAGTTACAGACTGCCTGTATAGCGTAGCTGAAAAAAAATTGGTTTTAAAAGGGGGTCCCTTATTAGGAACCCAAACTGTAAATGGCTTGTTAGCAATAGCGACAAAAAACTCCTTAAGTATTTTAAAAGATGCTAGTTTTGTCGCTGTTTCATTGAAAAGAGAAAGACAGCCAAGCTTCCTATCTTTGCATGCTTAAAGACTCTCCTAACTGCTCATGCAAATGGATATTCTAATTTGGGGGGGTTTAACCCCCCAATTAGCAACACAAAGGCCGAAGAAAAAGCATAAAATGCATAGACTATCATAGTAGTAGTTAGTGGTTTAATATTGTGTGGCGGTGTTTCTCTGGAGATTGGGTTTTCAGTATCCTCAAAACATAGTTGCTTGGCAAATAGCTTGAATAAAACAGAAACTGAAAACTTTAGATAGTATTTAGTATGGTAGGTAGTATTTAGTGTTATTTGAATTTGCAAGAAACATACCTGAACTCAAAAAAAAATTAAGTGGCCATGCGTGTTACAAAAATCAATGAAGATAACAAAAAACTGTTACTTTCTCATAGCATAGGTTAATTAATATGGTACTTGACAGAGTATCTCAACTCATTTTGATAGTACAGATAATGTACTAGTAGTGTTGGGGCCTGGAAAAAAGAGTTTTAACATAAATGCTCCTCCTCTAAGATAACTCGAATGTGTACGTGGGAGCACTCATCCTGCTGAGAGCACTGTCTGGAAATGAGAGGGATGAGGTGAGTGGTCAGGATTCCTGTCTATTGGGCACTGCAAAGATGCTTTCTAAAAGTGATTTTTTTTTTAAAGGATTTTATTTATTCATTTGAGACACAGAGATACAGAGAGAAGAGAAAGCAGGAGCAGGGAGAGAGGCAGAGGGAGAGGGAGAAGCAGGCTTCCCGCCGAGCAGGGAGCCCGATGCGGGGCTCGATCCCAGGACCCTGGGATCATGACCTGAGCCGAAGGCAGACGCTTAACCATCTGAGCCACCCAGGCGCCCCCTAAAAGTGATGTTTAAGAAGAACGACTCTAAACTCCCAGGCAATAAATACCTTTATTTAATCGTTGGCCACCACTGGGAGATTTTAAACTGAATAGTATTACTCGAGCAGTGGGCGTGGAGAAGGCTTTCCTCCCTCCTACGGTGGGGATAATAACAGTACTTATGTGAGATTGTTAGGATCAAACGAACGAGTACTTGTAGAATGCTGTATGGCACATGATCTTCGATAAGTGTTAGCAATTATAAGTAAAAGTTAAAAAGTCTTGTCTGGAAGATAGCGGTAGAGGCATGGGAATAGCATCACACAAATTACCAGTGGGGGAGAGAACCAGCCGTATCTTTTATGGGAAATTTTAGGTGGGTTTGGCTGCAGCAAAGTATAAGAGCAGTTCAGTTAATAAAGGCCGTTTGGAAGAGGCTTTTAGAATATCAGAGTTAGTGATTATTATAGTAGCAAATGGGAGCTCCTGGTACCCTTCTCCAGTTACTTCTGTTTTTCTGTGTAGTGATTTTTTCAGGTAAGAACTCAAGGAAAGTCTTAACTTAGACCACAATAGGAGGAGAGGGTGGTAGAGATGGAGAGGAAGAAACTACTTATCCTCACATTAACTAGTGTGATGTATATATATAAATACACACACACACACACACACACACACACACACACGCCTTTTGTTTGTACTACCTTTTATGATTTTTTTTGTGGGGGAGGGGACAGGAAGTGTGCCGTAGAGACGACCAAAAGCCTTGAAGAGTGACAGCCTGTTTGGCAGTAGACTTGACTTACGTTCCTGCTTTGCCACTCGCTCTGTGACATTAACCAGGCTATTTAAGTCCCTGAGCCTCAATCTGCAAAATGGGGATAATTTTCTTTTGAGGTTGTGATTGAATTGAGATAAGATGTAAAATAGTTTACATACTGTTTTGAGTACAAATTTTCTGTTGAGAATGATGCTCAATGCATTTTTCTTTTCCACTAAGATGTAGCCATCCACATTGTTGTATCAGTTGTATTCAGGAATGGGCTGGTTTTTTTTCTTCCTACTTAATGAAAGTCCACATAATGTAGTATTCTCCATATTGTTCTCTATTACCATAGCTCTAAATTGATTGGTGTTCAGGCAAGATGGGTAATTGGAAAGGTACTGTTTGAGACATTTACTTGGGGCAATTATTTTTAATTTTTTTTAACGATTTTATTTATTTGACAGAGAAAGACGCAGTGAGAGAGGGAGCATAAGCAGGGGGAGTGGGAGAGGGAGAAGCAGGCTTCCCGAGGAGCAGGGAGCCCGAAGCAGGGCTCGATCCCAGGACCGTGGGTTCACGACCTGAGCCAAAGGCAGATGCTTTAACGACTGAGCCACCCAGGCGCCCCTATTTTTAATTTTTTAAAATTTATTTATTTGAGGGAGAGAGAGCGCGGGTGCAAACTGGGCAGGGAGGGGGGTGCAGAGGGAGAGGGAGAGAGAATCTTAAGCAGATTCTGTGCTGAGCATGGAGCCCAACTCCGGCTCCATCCCATGATCCCGAGATCATGACCTGAACCAAAATCAGGAGTTGGGCCCTTGCTCGAATGAGCCAGCCAGGCACCCCTGGGACATTTATTTTTAATATTTATATTGTAAAGATCTGGTATGCCACAGATAAACCCAAAGGAAGCATTTCTCTGGGTCACAAATTATTAAAATACATATTCTCTTGGGCGCCTGGGTGGCTCAGTTGGTTAAGTGACTGCCTTCGGGTCAGGTCATGATCCTGGAGTCCTGGGATCGAGTCCCGCATCGGGCTCCCTGCTCAGCAGGGAGTCTGCTTCTCCCTCTGACCCTCTTCCCTCTCGTGCTCTCTCTCATTCTCTCTCTCTCAAATGAATAAATAAAATCTTTTAAAAAAATACATATTCTCTCCATCGTGGGTTCGGGGATAGAAATGGGGAATGTACATATTCTGATTTTGGATTATCAGTAACTCCCATGTACCCGTAATCTACTTGTCTTTATCCAGTTTTCACATTTGGTTAGGAAACTATTCTATAATTTAAAGCTGTTTTGCAGTTTTGTTAGGTTATATAACTTTTTGTTACTTCAGAGCACAGCCTGAATAAAGGAACATTTTATGCTTTTTTAAATAAATTGGCTAATTTTTAAGCTTATTATTTTTGTCTTTCCTTGAGAAATATTAAGCTAATTTTTTTTTTAAGAGAGAAGCAAAAAAGACATGCATTACCCTTGAAGCAGACTGAGCTTCGACTCTTTTTTTCATTATGGAGGACTGTGGAACAGCACTCCTCTTAGTCACAGAGAATGCTTTGTCACAAAGCCTCCTTCACGCAGTCTGTGTAAACAGTCACTCTAGAAGGGAAGTTCCTCATTGCGTATTGCTGTTACACGTGGCAGGGCTCCTGGGCACTTGGTAGGCCATTTCCCTTCTGTCCTTCCTATGCTCCAGGGAACCTTTGGCCTTTAATTCCCTTCTAAATGTCTTGGCTCGTTCAAAGTGTTTTATGCTTATTCAAGAAATAACTTATTTGAGGTCAGATTTAGGTTTTAAAAAGGTTGCTTCGGCAAGTTGTTTAGCTTTACAAGTTCCATGCTGCTCAGTAAAAAACAGGGATAACGTCACCATTTCTTGTATATAACTGCTGTGAGGATGAACCTGATCATGTGTATGAAAATGCTTGGTAAACAAGAGTAAGATGTATATATCCATGGATCTAGCCATTGTCCAAAGAGGGAATAGCACAGTTGGGTTGCAGTGGATGAACAGAAATGCGAAAGTTGGGAGAGCTGGTTAGGGGTTGGGTTACAGAGGGCCTCGACAGACCAGGGAAAGGAGTAGGTTGTCCGCAGGTTGCAGTGAAATTGAAAATTTGTGTGTATGTGCTGGTGGTGTGTCTTTCTGTCCACTGTCCACTGTCACTTTATGTGTAATGTGTATGAAAAGCATGAAACATTGATTAAAAAAAAATCTTCCAGGCTAATCCAGTTCTCTCAGCAGTAGCATTATACCTCTAATCACTCTGATTTGCTTGACGACCTTAATCCTCTCTTCCCCTCATCCTTGCTGTCACCGTGTTCTTCCCGGACTTTATTCCTAACGGATTCCACTGTTTGCAGCCTTCCCACCTCTTACCTGTGGGATACCACTGCCAGATATGTCCTCCTAAAGCAGTGTTTAATCGAATCACATACCTTGCAGTGACTGATGGAGCCTGGCCTCCAGTAAGTCTTTGGTCTTAAAATCCATCTCCCACTGTCTTCACACATCCCATCCTCATTCAGAGCTGGCCTGTGCCATCACCTCCTGCATGATGTTTGCTGGGATTGTCCCCATGGCTGTCTTCTCCTAAGATTCTTTGGTGCCTCTGAATTCCAGCAGCATGTGTATTCTGTGCTGTAATTTTGGTACTTCTATGATTTTTTTCCCTATTTCTAAGAAAAACTTTACTTTGAAATATTCTGAACTTATAAAATTGACCTTCCTCCTAGATTTTAAGTTCCTCAAAGTCTTAGGCATCGTGTCTCATTTTTTTTTTGTCAGCGTTGCATATATCATAAAAGCTCACTCGGAATTTCTTACACTTAGCTTTTTAGATACAGCTCTGAGAAATACCAGATGATAAATTACTTTAAGACAAAGTATATCAGGAAGTGGTTTTTTTGTCTTGAATGAGTTATACTTCTCAGCTACTTTATAACAATCTTTGCAGCTCTATAGTACAGGCACAACTGTTTTGGAAATAATGAAAGGAATTGCTTCTTTAGGTAAAAGTGTGGAGCAGTATAGATTTGAACTGAATCTTCAATAGATGAATGCTCAGTAGTTGTGTTTGTTAATTATTCTTCCCAAATCAGGCCATTTATAGTCCAAATTAAGCTTTTTGTGTGTGGGGGGGTATATAAATTGGGGCAAACCTACAGATGATGCTTTGATAGGGGGGAAAAAGTCATCAGTTACAAGCTAGTTTCTTACTTGAGTAATTGTTTGTAGTTGTCTGGTGTTGATTTCCCAATTTATGATTTGTTTGAAGAGTAGTAGGAGTCAGGTACACAGTAGTGAGATAGTATCTTGCTTAGGATCAGAAAGTTAAAAATTTTGGTCACTGAAGTGAGCCATCTACAGTCTAAGAATGGGGAATTTTTACGTTTCTTGTTAGGAATATCTAAATTGGGATAGTTAAGAAACCTAACTTTCCCCCAGGATATTGTTTTTCGGGAGAGGAGGGTATCAAATGACTGAGATTCACTGGTGGTCCTTTAAGCAACAACAGGGTCACGTGTGTTTGGAGGGTACGTCTTGAGAAAGAGACCGGTCAAGCTTACGGAGAGATTGCCTAATGAAAAGAGCGGTTTTGGGTGGTTTTGTTTGGGGAAGGTGCCTGTTCTAACAGGTGACGTTAAACACAAGTCCTAATGCAACGTTTCTCCACACTGTCCTATTTACCAACCTATCAGTCAGTCACTGTCAAAAATCCTTTTTAAACTCTGTAAGCTTCCGTTTCTGCATAGTTCCAGGAACGTTTCCTCACTGGAGCTGAAGGCTGGGGCTCTGCTGCAGGAGCTGGAGGTCCCGGCAGTGCTGTGGGCTGTCGGGCTTCTGAGCTCAGGTCCTGCTTCCTACCAAGGATCCCTTGAGTCCCCTCCCTTTCATCTCCTGTGGGGTGGGGCAGGGCAGGAGAGGGGAGAGGGCATTTGGTAGGTATATATGGGCTGGGAAGGAAGGCACATTCTCTATAGATCTGCTGCTACTCATGCTCAGGGGTGTGTTCTTTTCACCTCCCCTAAAATGTCTGGTAAATTGGGGATTTAAAGGTTTGGGGGGGTGCCTGGGTGGCTCAGTCGTTAAGTGTCTGCCTTCGGCTCAGGTCATAATCCCAAGGTTCTGGGATTGAGCCCCGCATCAGGCTCCCTGGTCCGTGGGAAGCCTGCTTCTCCCTCTCCCACTCCCCCGGCTTGTGTTCCCTCTCTCGCTGTGTCTCCCTCTGTCAAATAAATAAATAAAATCTTTAAAAAAAAATAAAGATTTGGGGGCTGCTAGCCCAGGGGATGTAGCAATTCCTGGTTCAGCGTGCTAGTTCTAGGGTACAAGAGGGGATCTTTTTCCCTTCTGTAGTAAGAAAGCAGAAGGTTGGTTGGTAAACACAGATGCTGGTTCTAAAGCGGGGGGGAGCCCAGCTTTGGTTTAAACTGGGAGGCTGCTTCTCGCCCCCCCCCACCTGCCTTCCATACCCTTGTAGTTTGTGGTCTAAGACAGTTTATAGTTCTCACCCATCCACCTGTCAGCTACAGATGCCTACTAGAGATTGCGCTATTCACATTGAAAGCAGAAACATGAAGGGAGTTTTACAAGGAAATCCTCGAGGCCAGTGACATTTTTCTGGGATGAAAACTACCACCCTTCTCCCCAGTAGGCTTCCCTATCAGCATTCTTTTGCAAGGGTCTTCTCTAATTGCACATCCTACGAGTTCAGTTCTCTGGAAAAGGCAATGACATCAACAATTTGAATGTTTTTTTAAATTTGTAATAAATTCATAGAGCTCCCCAGAACACATAGAGAGTTATGGTGATGTTCCCCCCCACCCCCCGTTCCACCCAGCCAGCTGCATGCAGTCCAGCCCTGCTCTGCACAGGCCACCGCTTCGTGCACCCGGGTCACGTTGAGGAGACCTTGCAGAGGCGGGGTCACAGTGGCCACGGCCGGTCTGGGAGCTGTGGTGGCAGAGAGGACACACAGGTTCAGTGAACTGTGGGCCTCCCGCCACATGTGACTGGGGTGCTTTAAACCCCTGCTTTAAGATGATCAATTCTGCCACACTCATCTCATGCTTTCTAGCCAAACAGAAGCAGCAGCTACAGGGGAGGTGAGCCCCGATCCCAGCAAGAACGCGCACGATGCCGTGCGGAGGCCAACTCCGGGTCTCCCTCCTCTGTCCTGTTGGCGCGGCAGGTGTCGGCAGCGGGGCTCTCCTGCGCTCCTCACCCGGCCCGTTTCTTCTCGCACGCCATTTGCCCTTTTTCAGTTGCTAGAAGGGGATGCCCGGCATTACCTTGGGTTGGGGCATGCTGTTTCATTAGCAGAAATGAGGCAAGCGCCTGCCCGTTCTACCACATCCTCTCAAAGAGGCAGCAGGGACCTCTTCAGTTCTCCCTGACACCTTCCCTCTCCTTCCACCAAAATGGTTGGAATTTGACATCTTAGTCAGTGGTTCTAATAACTAATCATTTTCTCACATTCAAAGCAAGGCTTTCTGTGAATCTTGCTTAAATAATAACATGCTTTAGTTGGGACCCTGGTGATTGAAAGAAGAGAATTTAAAACCTACAACTATAACAAGTTATCCCCAGACCTAGGGGCTTAAACCAGCACCATTTTTTTTATTATCTTGCAGAGTTCCGTGGGCTGGGGGTTTAGACCGGCAACTAAGAGCAAGGGCAGCTTCTGTCAGCCGCGGGGTTTCTGGAGATGTGGCTGGGCCTGCAGCCCTCTCTCTCCGTCCTCTGTCAGTGTGGTCTCTCTCGTGTGGCATCCTCGGGGCAAGTGCACTAGTACACGGTGGCTCGGGAGGCCCAGGCTGCAGGGCTTCCGGTGACCTGCCCTCAGCAATCCCAAATGTGCCTTTGCTCACATTCTGTGGGTCAGGCAAGTCTTGGAAAGCCGGCCGAGACCCACTGGCTGGGGAGTTAGATCCACCTTTCAGTGGGAGGGCCATCAAAGTATTTTTAGCTATATTTTATCTACCACAAAACCTTAATAGGATGTTGTGGTTAGATACTAATGTTAGTATTCAAAGTCTCATTTGATGAGTATAAAAAACTTCTGAAGAAGTTAGTAAATTAAAAAAAAAGCTTAGAAATTCTTAATTTCTTTATTTTTTAAATAGAGAACGTCTTGGTGTTTTTAAATTTAGTCTGCATCAGAGGACTAGAGGAAACATGCAGAACATTGTTAGATGAGCTAAAATAAACTCCATCTACAGCTTGACCTTTGTTAAAGTAAAAGGAGGCCAGTGTGAACTTTGTTCTCCATGGTATGTTAGAAGAATCTCTTTTGGACTGTCCAGCCACTTGACTATTTCACACTTTCCCCACATTGGAGAAATCTCAAGTCTATAATTGTGTTGGATTTACATGTATAAAAGTTAAACGTGAGTAATCTCTGGAATGAACGAGCTGTCCAGCCTGCCTGTGTTACGTGACGTGGATTTGCGCTAACCAGGAGCTCTTAGAGGCACGCCTTAGGACAGAAAACACTTTACTCCGATGAGTTACAGAAAGAAGGAGAGTACACACATTCTAATGTTTTTTGTGTTCCTGTGCGTATTTTTTGTAGGCTTAGAATGTGAAAATTTCATTTCTAAATCCAAGCAGAGAAAAATTCTCCACTTTTCACTTGGTCCTGACACTTCCATCTAACTAGTCTTTGTAAAATGCCAATTCTGGCATTACCTCTATAGTGCGTTTTCCTGGGAATCTGAACTTAATAGAGAAAGAGGGTGTAATGCCTCTCTATCCGGCTATTGGGAGTGACCCTGCTGTGAAAAAATTATTTGTTCAAGTCCCTCCTTTTGCGCAAGTCCCTAGCTTCTCCACCTAGGAGTGGAATTGCGGAACCACGTGGTAACTCTGTTTAAGTATTTGAGGAACTGGTGTGCTGTCTTCCACAGTGGCTGTACTATTTTCCTTCCTACCGGGTAATGCACAAGGGTTCCGGTTTCTCCACATCCTCACCAATAGTTGTGCTCTGTGTTTTTGGAGAATAGCCATCTTAATGGGTGCGAAGCTGTATCTCATTGTGATTTTGATTGGCATTTCCCTGATGAAAACTATTTGTGGTTTTTTTTTTTTGCGTATTTTGTGTTTGTATTCGAAGGTGTTATTTTTAATTTATGAATCACGAATGAGCCGTGTAGAAAAATACTCTATAAAAATGGCTGACATATGCAGCTAAACTTCTTCCAATTAATACAAGAATTTGAGAGGATTACAGTGCTTTATATTGATTTTTGAAGTACTTACAGCAATGTTAGGCCAATGCTGTTTTATGACTTTGTGGTAAGTGATTATATGGTCTGGATTAGGATACAGGTAAGTATGTTGTTGCTAGAAGAGTTCTCACAGTCTACCTTTTTTAAATCATTAATATTGAAAATTGGTGAATGCCATCATGCTAAATGTTTTGGAAGTCGAATGTTGATGAAGAGCTCTGTGCTGTCCTTCTCATTAAGTGGTTCTGTTAGACAAGTGCTTATTTCCTTGGGTTTCTACAGGAAGACAAGCTATATATAAGGCTGAAGCTGAGCTCCCAGGAGTATCTGATGTGATGCTTTATTCCCAGAAATGGAGCTGTCAACGCGCAGCCCAAACCTATTGTCAGGCCAGCATGCATGATTGGACAGCAGAACAAAATATTTTAAATTAGGATTCTTGGAAAGTGTTGGGTTTTCTGTTTGCTTCATTTCTAAATTGACACGATTTTTAAAAATTAATGTATATTATTTATTGCAATTTGTCAAATTGTAATTGTTGAAACTGGGGTGGTTTGTTCTGAGTAGTATTTTGAAATTCTGAACACGAAGGGGTAAGGTGTGTGTTGTGATAAAGAACAGTTCTAAGGCTGTTTTATTTTTTGGCTTAATCAGTGTGTTGTAGGAACAGCATCTGCAGGGTGCTGCTTCAGTTCTAGAGAGCTGTGTGTGAGATAAGCTGGCCCTTCCTGACTCCAGGCAGCAGTTCTCCTAGGAGTAAAACTTCCTCCAGTTTACTGAGGATAGTGATTGGCTGAGCAAACTCAGATTTAGAGCCCCCAGTTGCTATTAGGTGGTTTAACATGACTAATGGTAAACCCGCTGTCCATACTCATTCTTGTTCAGAAAGATTTGGCAGGTATTGATGATGACCTTTTGTAAAACTTTTTCCTACCAAAGCATCTTGTTAGACCATCACTACAATTAAGTAGTGAATAAAAATTACAGTAATTAATGTAAAAAATAAAATGCCCATGTATGTGGGGGGTTAGCTACCCTCTTTTATCTGTGTTCCTTTGATTCTGGTTCACTTTGGTTCAAATTGACATCACTGGGAATTCTGAGTAATAGTGTGCAATATGTCCCAAGAACACTGGGGCAGTAAATAATTGACAGAATATTACTGTGAAATGAAGATAAATATTGATATCAATAAATATTGATTCCTTTTCCTTACTGGTGAATGCCCGTTTGTGCCTTTCTGCCCTTAATGTGTAACCACCTATTTGATCTCTAAAAATTGCTGTTAAAATGGTCGCTGTTAAAAGTATAAGACTTTAATCTGGTTTATTTCGGTGGAGTTGACTCTTCTTAGTCTGTGGAGTAGATTAACATGTGCCCCTCTTTCTCATCTAGAATGATTCTGCTCATGGTGATTACACGCAAAGTAATGAGGCCAGTTTACTAGAACAAGCCCCAGTACCTCACGATGGACTTCCTGTGGCACCTCATAGAACCCAGCGAGAAGGTACGTTTGTTTTTCGTAAACTTACAGGAGAAGGTTGCAGAGTGCTATTTACCTTGGGTAACTCTAATTCTTCTCTCTCTTTTTTGGAGTAGAGAAATCCTACAAGTCCTAGGTTTGGCTCAGGCACCAGTCCCCCACTTTTTGGAGTCTGCATCTGGGCTCCTGCTTTGCAACACTTGGCCTGTCCTGGCTTGTGCTTACTTGGTTCTGCCTTGTGGTTGGTTGTCTTAAATCAAGTTGCATACTGTCGGAGGGCAAAAACCTTAACATTTTCCCAGAGTATTTGGTGTAGAGTGCTTTATCTGGAGAATGTGCTCAGCATTTCCTGAAAAAAGAAATTTTACGGAAGTTCACTGGAAGAAAGTGAAGAAATTTCTTACAGGCCCATGCTTCCTGCAGTAATACAGATTTCAAGAGGGCTGGGGTAGGGGAATTGAAAGGACATTTTCATCTGAAAAGAAAGGAGTTCAGATATCCACTTCCCTTCATATTCGGGCAGTCCATTATTAACCTGAGGGGAAAATTGAAATGGAAAACGTAGATGCCATCTGGGGAAAGTGTGGGCAGTAAGCATCACACTCGGTTATGGCAGCTTTGAATCAACATCCTTTTGCCTCCTTTCAGTCCCAACAATAGTCCTTTTTGTGTAATACATTTTTCCTCGCAGGGGAAAAATAGGTATGCATGTTTAATGTTTTAAATAAAGTCTACATAATTACCTATTCCAGCCTATTCAAGACTATGAAACTACTTGACTCATAGCCTCCTTCAACCACACTCACTACACATGCGAGTGACCTGAAGCAGAGTTTGCTTTTACAATGAAGGTCCCTTTTTTTTCTTTTTAATAAAAAATTATTTTAGAAAAACAAAAAACTACATCAAAATGCTAACACCCGCAAGATGGTACTATAGGTGATATTTCATGTTCTTTATTACTAAACAAATGCATGTGATCTCTGCTGCTTAGTTTTAGTTTATGAGGGCTGCAGCGTCTCCCTTACTGGCCATCCCTCACCATATTCTTTTGTCTCGCTCATCTTGATTCTGAGAGATCATGGCAGGTAGAACGTAAAATCAAGGCTGGAGACATAGCCATATTCCCTTACCCCAGAATGCCGTAGTGGTCCCCTACCCTTAGCCCACTGATTCGCAGAAGTAGAGCTGCTTTGTATTTTCTGAACATAGGTTAGGTCAGATGGTTTTGATTAAATAGCACCATCCTTTATCATAATTTAATAGAAAAGGTTTTGAAGACGGTAGACCCTCCCTGCCCCACTTTGGCCTTGGTTGTACTGCAGCAGTTTTGAGGAGTTCAGGCTTCCAACCTGGCTTTTGAGATTTTCTTTTGTTTCCGTCCTCAGCATCTCTCACCCATTGAGGGGACACGATCCTAGAAGCAGGCCACCAGACACCATATATTTGGAAAGTTGGCACAGAATACTGGTAGCGGTACCTCCTTAGTCTGTTAGGATTGTCTGCTTTCCAGTGAATTTCTGTATCTTATGTTTCCTGCTTTCTCACTGCTCACCATCCATGATCTAGAACAATCTTAATTCCTCTGTCTACTTCTGTTACTTTGTGTATCCTCCTTCATCTATTTTAACCTCTTTCTCTCCAAGTAAATCCTTTCCTTTTCTTCGCCATCTCCCATCCCCTGAATTTAACAGTGACCCGAGCCTGTGGAGTCCTGACTCCCCTGTGACCTTTGTCATGTTCATGACTACCAGTCTCATTATTGCTTACCTCCCGTTTCTTCTGTTTGAGCAACAGTTTCTCTTGCTTTCTTCCTTTTTTTTTTTCCTCCTCAAGTCCCTATATTATGGTTAGTAGACTGGCTCTTTTCAATTTGTAAAGATATTTACTTCCTGAAAGATGATATTTTTATTGAAGGGTGTGTTAAATGAGTAGTTCAGGAGTTTGTACATTTGCTTACTTCATTAACAAGCTGACATCTTACCTGGTTCAATTCAGAATTACTCATGTAACTTACGACCACTGTTTTATCTGTGTAATAGATTTGTGAAATTTTTTGTCATCATGAACCTTTATAGTAAAGTTCATTCATAACGTTAAGTTTGTAATACCTTTATATGATATTACGGGTCATGTTGAGAACAACAATTTATAAATTCCCAATTGGAAAGAAATTTTTATCAGTTTTATATATTACTTTTGAAAGTTTTTTTTTTCAGTTTAAACAAAAACTAGATATTTTCTGGTTTACACCTATTATGCATAAAAACAAAGTGCTGTATGTGGTAATTGGAATAACAGCAGTTTTGAAGATGATCCTCTAGAAAAATAATCTTTACTGTAGGTGTATTTTATTTATTTATTGGTGCTTAAGAGGATGTTTGGAACTACTGAGGTACTCGGCATGCTGAACGGATATAGAAAAAAATTCACGGATGAACGGCACATTGCTACACTTCTACACTTTTCGGTTTTATTTCATGATTTAAGACCAGTAGTAAAGATGAAGCTAAATAGCTTAATCGTTTAGCATTTGTCAGATTGGGTCACTGAAACCTGCATCTAGTCTCTGTAGAACAAGTCCACGTGTTTTCTTTCTTTCAGCCGTGCACATTGAGAAGATAATGTTGAAAGGAGTCCAGAGAAAAAGGGCTGACAAATACTGGGAGTACACCTTCAAAGTAAGCCCCTCTGCCCCCAACAGATGTCTCATGTACCGTGGTAAATGACTTTTTGGGAAAAATGAAAATTGATCTTTGGAAAAACTTACAGCAGGTTTGCTAATTTAAGAAAAAGCTGTACGTAGACATATGTTTGTCCTAATTAAGGGACTGTCCTGTTTTCAGTATGTGCTGCATGGTTTGCCAATATTTTAACTGTATCACGTTAAAGTTACTCTGACGATTTTATTAAAAAAAAAAAAGTAAGAGCCTTCGATTTGAGGTGTAAGATGTATCTTTAAAAGTAAAAGTAAACGTTTTCACTAGTATTTTTTTAAATCAAGATCACGGGCATTGTCTTTTCCTGGCATGGTTTCCCTGATATTTTTCTCCTCCTCTTCTTTGTCCACGAAGGCTGTTGGCCTTTGTTCCTTTGTCTTCCTCTCTCTGATTGCTTTCTTGTCACTCTGTCCTCAGATAGCTGTCTAATTAACCGTAGAGTCCAGCTTTGTCATTCCCCATGTCTCCTTTTTGCCTGTTGACTGTCATGCGGATTCCTTGTCCACGTCTTCCTTACTCCTCCCTGCTTGGGCTTCACTGTCTAGCCCTTTCTCCTAAGGTTGGACTGAGCGCCTTGAAGCCAAACGGACCGACGCCACGTTTCTGTGCTCCCTCACTTCAGTTCTTCCCCAAAGGTATTGCTTGCCAAACTTCAGCTCTGCCTTTCTCCTGAAGTCATTTCTGATCCTCCAGCAGAATGTGTTTCCATTCATTCATGGTATCCTCCCATCACCAGTTGCACAGAGTCTTCTATTTGGGTGACATGTTTTTCCTCTCCAGGAGGTTATTAGCTCATGGAGAGCAGGACTCTTCATCCTCTGTCATCCCACCGTATCCAACTTGCTTAGTACATTTGTTGAATGAATTTCAGAACTCTGGCTTCTGCTCTGTGGGGGAAATAGCCTCAGTTTGCAAATTTTCAGTCCTTATCTCCACATATTTCACTGAACATTTTGATAACCCATGGCACAAGCCACTGTGCTCTCTTCATGGAGTTACACGAGTTCTCCTTTTGTTGCTGGAGCTCTTAGCTTGTTCCTTCCTCCAAGCCTTTGTCATCCCCCACTCTGGAACAGCCTTCCCCACGCCATGGCACAGCTCACACCCCTTCAGCTCCTGGGCTGGCTCACGTGCTCCCTCCTGTGAGGTCTTTCTCGGCACCCTTCTGATGTGCTGTCCTGCTCCTGCACCATGCCCTGTTCATTTTCTCTGGAGCCCGGATGCCTGAGGGGACTTCTTCACTATTCCTTTGTTGTAATCTCTCTCATGCACCAGACCCTGAACCTCAGCCAGCAGAGACTTCGGCTGTCTTGTCCACTCCTGTGTCCCTCTCACTGAGAACAGTGTCTGACCCACGTTAGCTGCTCAACGATCACTCAAATAATTAAAAATCATTTAAAAGATGTGCCAGTTAATAAGGATATTTGCTTTGAGGGTTGGTAGATACAATTTCATGTCTATTTCGAACTATCTGATTAATAATGGTATGACTAGCTGGTAAGACTTAGGTATTTGCCTAGTACAAGTTTTACTTTGCTCAAATAATTGTAAAGTAGAGATTATTAGCTGGCCGCCATCAAGTCCACCGAATTAAAAGCGTCCAAGAGGTAAAGTGGCATAACAGATTTTAGTCTGGCTCTTCTGCTTGCTTAGGGTCAGATCTAAGTAAGTTACTCTTAGAGTTTTAGTTTCTCCATCTGAAAGTGGAGGTTGTCATACCTACCCCACCTACCATATAGAATTTTAAAGAATTGAGATAAAGGTGAAATCCCTTCATAAGCCATAAATCCCATAAAAATACAATGTAGTACTATCAAAGAGGGGCAGTAAACTCTAGTTATTTCTCTGAAGAATTTACATTTAGTAAGTTCCAGGAGATAGAATTTTTATCTTTCTTGGTATATAGAGCTGTACCGTCAAAAGTGTCATTTTAGAGTCCAACTTTTCCTTTTTGAAAAATTACTAAAATGTAGCCTTATTTTAAAAGACAACTTTTTAACAAAACCATGCAATTTGAAAGGAATTATTAAAAAGTTTTTTGAGTAGAATGTGTCAATGTACCATTAAATGATTTTGAAGAAATTACGACAATGCCAGATTAACTTTATATTTCTAATTGTTAATCTTAATAAAATTTAAGTAAGGCCCTTTGTTTTACACATGGCTTTTTTGCAGCCGGTTTCCGCCTAAGAAATAACCATATAATATGTGTGTTTTTTTTTTAAATCAGGTAAACTGGTCTGATCTTTCAGTCACAACAGTAACAAAAACCCACCAAGAACTACAGGAATTTCTACTGAAGGTAAAAGTATAGATTTTGTTGTTAAAATGGTTTTTATGTAATATATAGAATCCAGAAACCTCGATATCAAAACAGACACCAGGAAGATGTAACCACATATGTAGAGGTTGACTTAGAACTCTTCCATGAACATCACCTGTAGAAAATGTCATGTTATTCTAAACCGAACTTTTCTTAATGTGACCAATATAAGGAAATGAAGGGTTTTCCACATTAAAAAAAAAAAAAGGAACTTTATTCCTAGTTCCTTGCCCCGGGTATATATTAATGGTGGCTGCTTGCAAGGGTACTTCCGGTGAAAGGGTGCGTCTGCACGGTGACAGGAGGCTTGTTAGCCTTGTTGTGTTCTTAGACCTAACAGCTCTTCAGCTCCCTCTGTGGACTTCCTTAAATCCATGTCCAATGGTTCATTCTTTGAGTTCCTGCTTCCCCCTTCCCTCCCTGCCCCTTCCCCCCCCCAGCCGTGATAGACTCTCCAGAGTATTGAGAATAAGGGATAATGGAAACCTCTTACACAGACTTGCAGAGGTAAAGGTATCTTAGATCAGTTTGGTCAAACGCTTAGCCTGTTTCTTTTACACTAATTCTATTTTATTAAAGCGTGTATGGGTAGAGCTAAATATTAAAAGGAGGAAATGGGTTTAAATGGTTAACCAGTACCTTACTATTTCTCAATAAGCAAATATATTTTAAAATGTATTGCTAATAAGGAGATAGAAAGCCCAGAAGCAGGAAACATTCGCACTCCATTACTAACTTTTGGATGAAGCTGTGATGTAGTTATTGAACCTATAACATCAGAAATTTTCAGGACTGTGCTGGTTTCTAAGTTGTGTGCTTGTCACCATAAATATATTCTTTCAGATCATGTGGGTCTCCATTCTGAAAGCTGAAGGACACTCTTTGTCACCAGCTTGCAGAGCTTTGAGCAGCATGGTAGGTGCTGGCTCTAAGGAGGACATAGTGTGATATGTTCTCACAGTGTTAGTCCGCTAACAGGGATAACTAATACCCAGGGACAACTTGAATATTTTCCTGCAGCTCATTTTAACCAACTGAGCCACCCAGGTGCCCATCCTGCCGCTTATTTTAAACTGGGCCCTCCTCGTTAAGGCCTAGAGCTCCTTCTGCCACTTCAAGATGGTGACCTAACTGCATGTAGAGATGGGGGGGGGGTCGTGACTTTCCAGTTGCCAAAGGTCCTACGCATATGACCTGTCAGCAGTCGACAGCGTGGTGAGGAAGGAGAGAGTCGTGGAAGGACTGGGCGCGTGAGCCCTGTCCTCCAGAGAAGCTCCCCAGAGAAACTAGCTCCTGGCTAACAAACAGTCTGCCTGTTAAAGAAACTAGGAAGGGCTGTCCCGCACCCCCGCCACCCCTGCACTTTTAAAATCTCTTCTATTTATATCTGACTCCTCTGTCTCGGTAGAATAGATTTATCAAAGTTTAAGGGCAAGTTGTCGTGAACCGGTGTCTTACAGGTCAGAGAGCAACATGCTTCATTTTTCTTGCTTGCCTCGCCCTTTCCACAATGGCGTTCTAATGCGGGAGGGTAGGTTGCAGGGAGATAGAGCTGAGGCTGAAATGTCTTGCGGTATGGAGTCAGCACGGTGGGGGCCGGTGCTGCCGTGTGTCAAGGCCAGTTCCCTGATATGTTAGGGTGGGGGTGCTGCTACCAGCCTGTCCCGCATTCTGCTGAGAGACTTCAACGGGAGAGCACATGACTGACCTCCAGCCTCGGGCCTGGCACCAGGCAGTCTCTCCTGTCGGGTTTCCCTAAGCTTCAGCTGGTTCTTCGTCTTGACCGATTTTTTTTTTTTTTTTTTGCAATCGTACAATTTTTCTGAAAGCTTAAGTGCTTTAAAAAAATACCGCCCCCTATAATTAAGTCACTCTTCAGAATCATGGTAGTTAATGATCCCCCTGGTTAGTCAACTTTTGAATATAGAATTTTTCTCAAGTGGGACAGATACCTTATCAAGTTATATGAAATAATTGGCAACGTTGTATGCTTCCAGAAACTACTTGCCTATTCTAAAACATCCTTTCCAGTTTGCCATATATCTTTTCTCCTTTTTACCTCCCTTTTAAAATCATCTACAAAAGTTAAGAGCAAAAGTGTCCTTTTGACAGCCTGTACATACTACCAGCCTTTAACTTTTGTAGATGCTGTTTAACTGCACTTGCCGTTTGCTGTGATGTGGAAGAGTGAATTTGAGGTCAGTGCTTTCAGATCCTTTTTTCCTTGTGAAGAGCAGCCTCCATCCTCACATCCAGGCCCCCTTCCCCTGCTACTGCCGCTTAGAAGCTGCATCTCACACCTGTTTCTCACCGCGAGACTGGAAGCTCCACGGAGGCAGGGTTTTTGTTTCTTCTCTCACTGCTGTATCCCTAGTGCCTAACGCAGTACCTCGGACAGGGATGGGCTTTGAATATTTGTTGATTGAAGGAATGAGGGATGACTGAGGAGAGTTAGAAAAACTAAATTGTATGATGGTTCTCCCTTAGGCCTCAATGTTTTAATTTTTTCTTAAGATTTTATTTGAGAGAGAGAGACAGAGATAGTGACAGCGAGAGAGAGCACAAGCAGGGAGGAGAGGGAGAAGCAGACTCCCCGCTGAGCAGGGAGCCCCATGCGGGGCTCCATCCCAGGACCCCTGGGTCATGACCTGAACCGAAGGCAGACGTTTAACTGACTGAGCCACCCAGGTGCCCCAGGCCTCAAAGTTTTAAAGAGAAGCTTGTACTAGCGAGGAGAAATGCCTCCCAGCACTCAGCCTTCTGAACTGGGGCCCGGAGGTGGGGGGCTGGGTCCTGGAACGAAGACCAAGAGGTGAGGAAATTCAGAAGTGACTAGAATAGAAGAGACATGATTTAAAGCTGTATTTTTAGCAAATGTGCCTTCCTCTAGGGCTGGAAATAGTCCTTGGAAATTGAAGATAAAAACCACTTGAAAATAAAGCATTTTGCAAATACTGATGACTGCACATCCGCACTCTGCCTAATCACGTGAACAGTCACTGACTGGGTGAAAATGTACGTGCTCATGCCTTCCGGTGCTTAGAAGAGCCATCAGTGATTCCGTAGTGGAAACAGACTTCTCCATTGAAGCTGGCTTTCTTTGGCTGTGTACAGATGTTCAGGAAATACCTTGTGTAAAATGGGTCATATGAAATATGCCTAGTGTCCTTAATCTGTATTAAAATAATAAATATTGAAATAGTCATTTCTTTGTTTGGGAAATGTGTAGATTCAGGAGTTGTTTCTTCCTGTTAGTGATCAGAGGACATGCTCTCCACAGCAGGTGTGTGGAGTGCGAGCAGGGCCTTCAGCCTTACCAGGTTATAAAAGAACCAGAAAGAACTTCATTCTGACAAACCATCTTGGTTCCATAGTCTCACTCCCTAAAATTAGTAATACTTTATGCTGTCTTTGTTAAATTTTCCGTTTCTGAATTGTTGACTCAAAATGTGTATTTGTTAAAAGCATACTTGCTTTGGATTCTCTGGTTAGAGATCAGTATGTAAATTGACAGTTTGTGTAGATTGTTCTATTTCTGCAGCTCCTTAGATACTGTGTTGATGGTTGTGTTAATGGTTCTACTCTTAATTTTAGTGAAAGTGCCAGTAATTCAGGAGTTCATTGCAAAGGCTAGTTATCAGAAGTCAAATTTAAAACTTCGAATGCTTGAAAGACCTGGGAAGTTAATTTTATAAATTATTTATTAGGAATTTTTTTAAAAAGATTTTATTTATTTGACAGAGAGACAGCGAGAGAGGGAACACAAGCAGGGGGAGTGGGAGAGGGAGAAGCAGGCTTCCCGCGGAGCAGGGAGCCCGATGCGGGGCTCGATCCCAGAACCCCGGGATTATGACCTGAGCCGAAGGCAGACGCTTAACGACTGAGCCACCCAGGCGCCCCTGATTTATTAGGAATTTTAAAAAGTAAGCTTAGTTAATAAACAAAACGACTTAAAATTTTGTTTTTAAAGAAAACCTTTCTTGGCCAAGTGATTTTTTTTTTTTTTTTTTTGGTGGTTTCTGGTACATCGCTCTGAGGGCACAACAACCATCATGTGGAGGGAAAGGTTACTCACCCTTCAATTAGTGATTTTTATGTGAGCAAGACTGAGAGTTTTCACCCCATCTTTCACACCCAGTTCTTTATTTGGTGCGTCGCGCTGGTAGTCTGACATTGCCTGAGATTCAGATGTGAAACAAGGCACAAAGGTGATGACTAATGGCGGGGATAACACTTCTCAGAATACTACTTGAGGATTCAAATAATCGTAGCTACACTATGCAAAATTCCATTTAGCTTTGGTGTGGATGTGACTTTCATGTGGCATGTGGCAAGTAGAACAGGAGTGGTGTGCGGGTGTGTCCCAGAAGCATGCTGGATGCCGCTGGGTCGGTCTGCACCGTCGCAGAGCCCTGAGGTGTGCCCAGAAGGCAGAAGACTGTGTCCTAGTAGAAAAATCGATGCTGTTTCCATGAAGATTGAGAGAAGGAACTGCTTTGGGACGATGGCTGAGCAAGAGACATTTATCTTCCTTTTATGCCTCCGGTTTGTAACCTCCTTAGCAGTAAGTGAAGAACTTAACATCGGCCTTGCTGTTTTCCTTTTCTAGCTCCCAAAGGAAGTGTCTTCAGAGACTTTTGACAAGACCATCTTAAGAGCCCTGAATCAGGGTTCGTTGAAAAGGGAAGAACGGCGACATCCTGACCTAGAGCCCATCCTAAGGTAACAGTTCAGTGACCCTGTCACAGACAAGGTCATGGGCAGCGGAGGACTTAGAGTGGAGTTCAAGGGAGATCACAGAGATATTTTTCTATGGAGTACTTTTTTTTTTTATCCATGTGTTATTTGGGTCTAGGCTCACACTAGGAAACCTCAAACTAATTACTTTGATCATTGGACTCTTTGGCTGTCTGGTGTCATAAATGCTTGCTTCTAAACTATGCCAACATTCTGTGAATTTCCTGTTTTCTCCATAAAATCTTTATTGAAAGAGTTCCTTGTCCAAGAGCTCAACTTTAGAGATGTTTTCTGTTTTAAGTTGTCAAGTAAGAAGATTAGGCTAATGGGTTGGAAAGTAAAAGGAAATGAACGCTTCTGAAGATCTGCTCTTCTGTAGGTGGTGAAGTTACAGTGGTGACTGCTTGGGCATGGTGGGTCAGCTCCCAGCACGTGCTGCGTGCCCGTGGAGTGAGGAAGAGAGAAAGATACGGGCAAGTGGAGTAAGGGTGGCACAGGGGCCCTGTGTGGGCAGGGTGGGTGTGGATGTGGGTAAGTAGACTCATTTCATGATGGGAAGTTGAGGGATCTCTTGCCTAATGGCTTATATTTTTTCCTAAAGTAAGAGTTTGCTTAACAGTGGCTACTTTGAGGGTGGGGGACCAAATGTTTGAGAGCAGAAGGGACTTACAGTGGTTGTGTGGGGATGTGGAGAACAGCCTGGCCAGGGTGTGGAGTCCACTTGAGATTGAATATCAGTAAGTTAGAGTGATACCGGTCTGTCCTGCTGTGTGGATTTTTTAAAAAAAATCTTTGCAGCATTTCAGATTCAAGTGTTAGGCAAGCAGATGGTTGGACAAGGACGTTCTTGGATGTGATGAAAGGACACTGGGGCAGAGGAATTTAGGGAAGAGCGTGCAGTGTTTAAAAACGGACAGATTCCTGGAGTGAGGCTAGGTGAGTCAGACGGGAGCGTGAACCACAGTTGAAGAATTACGCGTCATGGGAGAAAGCAAGTCATGAAGCAGATCAGAGTGTGAAATGTCTGGGATTAGGGAGTTCAGAGGTGGAGACATTCCTTGTGATTGTCAGAAGTTTGGGGTGTAGTTTCGGTAATTGTTTAATTGTTCCACTCACCCCTCTGTGAGGGCTTTCCTTTAGGAGAGAGAAATTAAGGTGGTCATGGCCAAGGAGACGAGTGCTGTTTTACTGGAAACGTGCAGTTATTAATAAGTAAACTCAGGAAGAGCAGTGTTGGAACATAGATGGCCTAGAGCCAGGGCTTGAGTGGGACTTCCTGTCTGCCCTCCAAACCTGAGCCGGCCCCGTTTGTGGAGTAGCCTTGCTGAGGCAGAGAGCGGGCAGAGAGGGATGTCAGTTGGCATCATGGTCCCCCCAGCCAGGGCGGAGCCACTGTTCTCAGGATGGGGCGGGGCTGGGAAGATGGGGTGAATGTTTGCTCCTCGATGGAGAGAAGCAGAAATCTGGGAAGGAGGGCGTGTTCATTGAGTGACAAGATCCAGGATAGAGCAGAGACGGAGGAAATCACTGGGGAAAAGGCAGCCAAGCAAAGATCCCAGTGTTGGCTGGCCACCCATGTGGAGTTCGAAGTCCCCTGAAGACCAGGAGTGGAGCAGACGGTGAGGCAGGGGCCAAACTGAGTATGAATGTGGAAGCGTGACCCGGTGGCTGGTGTGTGACTAAAACCAGAGGGCGGAGCAGCTGAAAGCAGCTTCACGGGACTGCCCCCAGCCTCGCGGCCCTCGTGATAGGAGGGCAGAGGAGCACCCCCACCCGAACAGGCTCGCGGGGTTTTAGTCCAGGTAAGGGGGTGCAGAGCTGTTCATTGCAGAGCCTGGCCGTTTGGGGCCTCTCAGAGTGCCCAGCGGGAGGGTTCAGAGACAGTGGTCACCGAGCGTTCGGGGATGAGACTGGTGAGGTTGGGTGATGATGGTGAGGGAGAGTTGGTTGAATTCCTGGGTCCCCTGTGCTCCTCAGAAGTCCGTGGGCTTACGCATCCTTGGGCATGTTGCTAAGGTGCAGGTTCTTGCTCGATAGCACTGCAGTGGGCACAGTCCTACGATTTAGTAGGCTGTGGGAGGTGCTCGTGGTGCATGGAGCACACGTTGAGTAGCAGGCCTTCGAGGGGGGTGAGCACTCAGACCGCTGCCCCTGAAGTGGCTCAGGAGGGAGCTTCTAGCTGTGATCCTGAGGGGTGGAAGGGTGTCTGGAGCAGGAACCTGGTGGTCGGCACTGGAGGACCTAGGGAGGATGCCAGCCAGTAGCCTCTGGGGTGTGGTGAGCGGCAGAGTGTGCGTCTTCAGGACGTCTCCAGGAGGAAGTCAGTGCATGCTCTCACCCTGTCCGTGCTGGCTTCAGGGTGTGCTCTGCTCCCAGCCGGGTGATGCTGGCTGCGAGGCCTCCGATCCAAACCAAGGTCTTGACCTTGCCTGAGGTCACGTGGCTGGCCAGTAGTAGACTCAAAGGTCTATTGCATACTGTTCCAATTTAGAGGGATAAAATATAATAAAATCTTATTCAGTATATCTGTATACAAAGTGCTCCATATAAGAGTTGCTCAATTTATTTAGGTAGTTTGGGGCTTTCTCGATAAATCTGACAGATGTTCAATATAGAACATTTGGGAAATACAGAAAGGTAATGAAAAGATGACAGTTACTCAGAGAACTATTTTTGACATTTTAATTTTTCCTTTCAGTTTTTTGTTTTGCCTGTAATATTAAATAGGCAGTTTTATATCCTATCTTCCTTCTCAAATTATAGGCATTTTATATTTAATTCTTCAAGATTATTTTGAATGGCTACAGAATATGTCCCATCTGGCTGTGTAATCCTTTGACTCTTTCTTTGTTTTTGGGAAGAAAGACAATTTTCTGGGCTTCCCCCCGCCCCCCAAAAAATACAGCTTTGACCATTTTTGTACCTAAAAAATTTTCCAGGTTCATGAGTTACCACTGAAGAGAGATTCTTTGAAATTGATTTACTGATTTATGATCCTCTTTTTGTGTCCCTGATAATACATGTATTATTATTTTTCTTATGGAAAAGTTATGTAAATAGCAGTATATACTGTTAGTGTTTGAATTTACTTGCTTATTGGCTAGCTTTGAGTATCATTTAAAAGACTTATTTGATAGGAGAATAATTATCTCACTGGCTTAATGCTCATTTCCTTTATTCGTGAAATTCAGTATCTTTCTGTAAGTTTAGCCATTTGTATATTTCATAAGATCATCTGTCCTTTACCAGTTTATCCTTGTGGGTTTTAGTGTTTTTAGATTTTTCACAGCTTACCTGTAGTAATATAATATTTCTCAGTGATGATTTTTTAGATGAAGATTAAAATGCTATGTTAGGTCTATATGTCTTTGTTTCTGTGTTTTGGTTTATCTCTTTTTATCTCTTCATGAATACAAAGTCATTCCCAGATTATTTGTTAAATGTTAGGTACATCTCTGTAGCCATACGGGGAAAAAGTTAGGCTAGAACCATATGTCATTCCTTACGTCAAAATTAACTCTAGTTGGCCCAGAGATTTAAATGTAAGAAAGAAAACGTGAAATTATAGTATGTGTGTAAAAGATTTTTCAGAGTATCACACAATACCCAGAAACCATTAAAAGTGGAAATTCAAATACTCAGAAATCAAATTTCTGCATGATGTAAAGAAGAAAATATAAACAGAGAAGACAGACCTCAAATTCAAGAAAAAATACTTGCAATAATTTCTTTCTCATTAAAAAAAACCTCCTAAAAGTCAGTAAGTAATAAAAACTAATAGTCCGAAGTAGGGAGAAAAATGGGAGCATATTTGAAGAAATAGCACAGAGAAACTGAATTTCAGGTGTCATTTTAACATATGAAAAGCTGCTCATAATCAGAAATACAAATTAAAAACTTTTTATTTTTTTTAGGTGGCCGCTGTATTTTTCTAATTTTAAATTAAAAATTTTTTTTAAATTTAGTTTTTTTTAAAGGTTTATTTCTTTTGGGTGGGGAGGGGCAGAGGGAGAGGGAGAGAATCTTAAGCAGGCCCAAGATCATGACCTGAGCCAAAATCAGATTGGATGCTTAACTGAGTGAGCCACCCAGGCACCCCAAATTTAGTTCTAATTGAAATATAGCTGTCATACAATATTGTGTTAGTTTCAGGTATGTAACATAGCGATCTGACAATTCCATAGAATACGATAACGCTCACGACAACATGTGTAGTCACCATCTGTCACTACACAGTTATTACAATATTATTGACTGTAGTCCAGTCCCTGTGCCGTACTTTTCACCCCGTGACTTATTTTATAACTGGAAGTTTGTACCTCTTAATTGCCTTCACCTATTTCACCCATCCCTCTACCCCCTTCCCTTGGCAACCACTGGGTTTCAGTATTTGAACCTGTTTCTGTTGGTTTGTTCGTTTGTTTTTCAGATTCCACATATAAGTGAAATCATACGGTATTTGTCTTTCTCTTTCTGGCTTATTTCACTTAATGTAATACCCGATAAGTCCATTTATGTTGCCCCAAATGGCAAGATTTCATTTTTTTTTCAAATGGCTGAGTAATATTCCTTGGTGTACACCACATCTTCTTCATCCATTCATCTACTGATGGACGCTTAGGTTGCTTTCGTATCTTGGCGATTGTGAGTAAGGCTGCAATAAATACAGCGGTGCATATATCTCTTCAAATTAGTGTTTTTATTTTCTTGGGGTAAATATTCAGAAGTGGTATTCCTGGATTGTATGGTATTTCTATTTTTGATATTCTGAGGCAGCCCCACACTGTTTTCCAGAGTGGCTGCACCGGCTTGCGTTCCCAGCGGCAGTGCGTGGGGCTCCCTGTCCCCCGTGTCCTGACCAGCACTTGTTATTGTGACTGGCATAGGGCGATCTTGGTGGGTTTTGATTTGCATTTCCCTGATGATTAGTGATGTTGAGCATCTTTTTTCATGTGTCTCTTGGCCATCCATATGTCTTTTTTGGAAAATGTATGTTCAGGTCCTTTGACCATTTTTAATTAGATAATTTGGGTTTTTTTTTTTTTGGTGTTGAGTTTGTAGAAGTTCTTTATGTATTTTGGTTATTAACCCCTTATCGGATCTATCATTTGCAAGTATCTTCAACCCATTCAGTAGGTTGCCTTTTCGTTTTGTTGATGATTTCCTTTGCTGTGCAAAAGCTTTTTATTTTGATGTAGTCCCAATAGTTTTTTCACTTTTGTTTCCCTTGCCTGAGGAGACCAATCCAGAAAAATATTGCTATGGCCGATGTCCAAGAGTTTATTGCCTACATTTTCTTTTAGGAGTTTTATGGTTTCCTGTCTCACATTTAGGTCTTTAATCCATTTCGAGTTTGTTTTGTGTATGGTGTAAGAAAGTGGTGCAGTTTCCATAAATTTTGGTATTATTTGTCTTAGTTCTGTGAAAAATACTATTGGATATAGGATTACATTGAATCTGTGGATTGCATTGGGTAGTGTGGACATTTTAACAGTATTTTTCGAATTCATGAGCATGAGATACCTTCCCATTTATTTGTGCCATCTCGGTCTCTCATAGTTTTCAGAGTACAGGTTTTTTTTTAATCTCTCTTGACTGTCTATGTAACAGTTGAATATGCAAAGATCAAAAAGTTTGGCAGGTACTTTTGGCCAGTTACGTAAATTGGTAAAATTTCTATGGAAAGCTATTTGGCAGTATCAGAACTTAAGTGCAGATAACTTTTGAATAGTTCCACTTCTAGTAATTTATCACGCAGGTGTATTCCCACTGTATGCAAAGATGAGTGTTGTAATTTTCGACTAGACAAGATTAGAAACAGATGTTGATGGAGACTTGGTTAACTCATGGGATGAGTCATTTAATGTCATGGGGCATTCATTCACTGGGATACTATGTGGCTTTATTGAGAAAGAACAATAGAGAGCAGAAGGTACCTTAAGTAGTGCCGGGGGAGAGCAAGGTGAGAATGTCACCATTTTAAAGGATATTTACGTGTTTGTGTGCAAAGAATATCTCAGAAAACTACGGTAGTAAAGAGGCTTCTGTCCAGGGAAGAAGAGGGCCTCTGGGAGTAGGAATGAGACTGGCTGTTCACTCGGTAGCCTCTGAGTGCGGGCCGCCATATATGTTCTTCACTTACTTGAAGGAGCTTGAAGCTGTCCCTCTTCTGAAACACGATCAGTTTACCTTTTGTGTGCAGGGTAGTCTCTGTTATTTTTATTGTTCCTTTAATTGTTTTGGATTTATTTTGTTTTACCAAGTGAGGCCAGGATCTAAATCTGTTTTTCTTTCCAAACAATGAATTGATTCTTTCCTATGTTACTGATTTACTACATTCTTAGGTATATAACATGTTCCTGGATTTCTCCTCTCAACAATTTCATTCTTGTTCCAGGATCACTTTTGAATTATTAGAACTTTATAGTTTATTAGTAGCTATTAGAGCTGATATTTTTCTTCCTGGTACTATTTCTAAAATACTCCTCTGTGTTCTCAAATATTTATTATTCAGCTTAGGTATTTTAAAACTTGGTGCAGGGGCGCCTGGGTGGCTCCATCGGTTAAGTGTCTGCCTTCAGCTCAGGTCATGATCCCAGGGTCCTGGGATCGAGTCTTGCATCGGGCTCCCTGCTCAGTGGAGAGCCTGCTTCTCCCTCTCCCTCTCCCTGCCGCTCCCCATGCTTGTGCTCTCTCTCTCTCTCTCTCTCTCTCTCTCTCTCTCTGTCAAATAAATAAAATCTCTAAAAGAAAATAAAACCTGATGCCTATGTGCTCTAGGAGATGTGCTAAACTGTGGTTCAGGTCTTAGTAATACCGCTGCCTGGGTTCTTCGTAGGACTGTCATTTTTAAAGAGTCCTCATCAGTTCCTGTTCTCTTTTCCCCTGCCCCTCCCGAACCCCGTAAGTCCTCAAGCCACTCAGCGGGACAGAGCATGGCAGGCGGCGGTGGCAGTTTTGGAGGACATGCCCTAATGGACTAGGAAAGGGGCCCTGTGTGGAGTGAGGGGTCACCAGGCGTAGGGGTGGCGCTGAGGGGCCTGGCATGGTGTCGGAGAGCGCATACACATGAGAGGTGGCCGGCAGGGCGCTCGCGCTCAGCTGGTGTCAGGAGGGCACCTGCACGGGAGGTAGAAGGGGCAAGAGTGGGAATAGATGACTACAGGGGTTGACCTAATATAAGTATGTTAAGAATAGTGAGGACCCGGTGTCTCTCTATTGGAGAAGGCAGTTACAGTACAGAACGGAAGACCGCCCCAGTGAGCCCTGGAGCGTCTGATTGGAATTGAAGGTATGGATGCGAACCCATGATTTTTGGTACATTTACAGAAATAAATATGGTTGTGTGTGCACACACATGTTCCCTGGCTCTGTTCTTTGAAAGGTTCTGGAAGCAGCCCCAGCCACCCTCAGCGGGGATGCCTGGTGTTCAGAGCTTGACTTGTAACACCATTCTCCCCTAAACAGAACTAGGGCTCCTTGGAGGAAAAGCTGATTGTAGGGCTGAACCAGCTTTCCAGTGGTGCCGGAAAGCTCAGCAGTGCTCAAAGAATGGAGTGGCTTGGTCACAAGGCTACAGAAGCCAGCTTGAAGGGGCTCCTAGTGGTCCAATCTGGAGCGAATCGAACATCAAAATAAAGAAAACAGTAACGCTGAATAAAGGAGGAAACCACGAGTCCATGTTGAAATAGATAACGAATGAGCAGATTGAGTGTTTGAGGATATTTTACAGTATCAAAGTCCTTTCCCACAAAATAATGCTTATTATTCATAAAGGGAGGAAGGGTTGCTTTAGAGCAGCGAAGCTTAACAGGTACCACCTCTAACCCAGGAGCTGAACTTGATGGGTGATGAGGGGGTCGGTCAGAATCACCACACAGCAGGGCTGTAGCAAAACAACAAAGCCTTGGTCCTGTGAGATTCCTGCTGTGAATTTGATCATGAGGACACCTCAGACAAACTGAAATTGTGACCATTCCACAAACTATATTCCTCTTAAAACCATGAGAGCCACGGGAGGGCTGAGGAGCTGTCCTGGCAGCCGGATGCAGCATAGGATCTGAACTGGATCTTTTTGGTAAAAAGGACACTTTGGGATCAGTTGGAAAAACTTAGATGGGGTCTGAGGATTAGGTCTTAATTTATCATAAAGTATTAATGTCCTGTTATTGATTGTAAGAGAATGTCTTTGTAGGAGATACTGATGTCTTGCCAGGCGTTGGGGTGTCAGAGATCAGCTGTTTAGAAAAGTATTTTTTACTGTATTTGCAACTTTTCTCTTAAGTGTGAGATTTTTTAAAGGGAAAAAAATATTTCCTTAAGGAGCCACTTTTAGAAATTGAGCTCCTGGCTAGGATGACAATTAAGAAGTATGTGTCTGACTCTTCCTTATTAACAGCTTTTAGGGTTCTCCTCCGTGATGATCATGGAGGCGTGTGTGTGCGTGTGTTTTAAGATTTTTTTTACTATAAAGGTGTTATTCGAAATACTTGTGAAGAATGTAGAGTAAAGTGTGATGCCAAAAGTCCCAAATTGCCCTTTCTCCAAATTTAGTCACTAGAATAGCCTTCATTAAAAAATTTCATGTCACTTTTCAGAAATTTTCTGTGCATGTACATACTCTTGTATTTATGTATTTGTATATATTTACTGTGCAAATTGAATTATCCTATATACACTTTTTTGCCACTTACTCTTTTCATTAAATATATTGGACATGGTCACACATCGGTACATGTAAAAAGATTGCTGCCTTTTTATTTGCTACATAATCTATTTTTAGTTGTATCAGTTAATGAGTGCACTTTATGGCCATTTTGATTCTTAAATATTTTGAAACAAACAATGCTACAGTGAATGTCCACGTATGTTCTTAACACATTTGGATATGTTTATCTGTGAGAGAAATTTCTAGAATTGAAATTGTTTGGTCATAACTTACGCATTTTTAAATATGTGATGATTCCAAGCTACTTCTAAGGATTCTAAGGAAGTAACAACCCTTTTAACACTGGAAGTCCTGCATTCAGATCTATGCACCTCAGCAGACATAAGATACTCTCCATCTCTCATCTTTGCCAGGCTCAGAGAGGAAGACTATCTTATTTTCGTCTGTATTTGAGTCCGTAGTTAGTCTGTATTTGCACTTCGCTGTGAATGGCTTTTTCAGTTCTTCCCACTTTTTATTGGTCTTACCGATTTTGTAAGAGTTAAAGAACGGGGAGCCCTGTTTGTCATTATTTCTTGACCATGTGGGCAGTTTAAATTTTTATGTAGTCGGATTTATCAATCTTTTTCTCTGACAGTTTCAGGGTTTTGCATCCTGCTTGGAAAGAGTTTACTCTTCAAAAAAGGATATATATATATAATATATATATGTACTTTATATATATATATATATTAAAGATTTTATTTATTTATTTGACAGAGAGAGACACAGCGAGAGAGGGAACACAAGCAGGGGGAGTGGGAGAGGGAGAAGCAGGCCTCCCGCGGAGCAGGGAGCCTGATGCAGGGCTGGATTCCAGGACCCTGGGATCATGACCTGAGCCGAAGGCAGATGCTTAACGACTCAGACACCCAGGCGCCCTGAAAAAATTGTATTTTTAAAATACATCCCCCCCCAATATTTCCCTTAAAAAATCTTTGATTTGTGTGGCTGGTTTGTGGTCCCAACACCATTAATAGGATGTGAGAACACCTCATTCTCAGTTTGTGAATTTTAGGTTAGTATGATTATCATTCATGTCACTTAAGAAAGGGAGTGATTGTAGAGGAAGGGGCAGTTATTGTAAGGGAGAAATAGAAAATGAGTTTGTGGGAGCTGGAGAGATGGGGTTGGCACCGGACGCCCTGCATGAATACAGTTCCAGATCACTGTAAATTAGGAAAAGAGAAATACGGCACTGAAATGTACATTTGGGGTTGGGTAGTTTCTGTCATGTCGAAGTGTAATCTTGTTTTTCTTATTTAATATGTTCGTTTATGGCCGGTTTGATTTGTAAATAGATAGGTGTGGTTGCCATCTTGTGGTTCTGCTTTACCGAACCTTAACTTTAGTGCGGATGCTGCTTTCATCTCGGCTGTGGCTTGTATGTGTAGCTCTGTGTTCCCACAGTGGACATGCACTTGGTTTGTGGAGTGGTGGGTGGTATCTAGGCTCTCTCTTGGGACTCAAGCCTTGAATTAAAGGTGTGTCTGTCTGTCTTGGACCAGTTGGTTTGTAAATGTAACTGGGTAATAGGTTCCACCACTGCCGTTGGATTTTGATCCCCGGCTGTAGGTAATGTGTTCAGACCTGGAAATTTAGATCAGCTCCTTGCTCAGTTTTCCTCCCATCTCTTCATTTCCCCTGTTTGTCTTCCTTTTGAATGTTTATTTCCACATTTGCATACCAAGAAGCAATTTTACCTAACGTGCAAGGTAATTTTGGTCCATAGGGTCATCTCTTGGTATAGTATCTAATGACTTTATAATTAATATGAATGACAGGTCAGAAACCTTGGGGAGAAATTTAAGAATTTTAAATGAGCATTTAACGTGTTCGAAAGTAATGGAAGGGGATTTGTATGTTGAGCAGGGTGACAGTTTTGTGTGCTGTGAGTGTCATAACCTTGATGAATTGGTAGTCTCATTCCCTAGGAGGAGAGTAAAGCTGAAAGGCTAAGTAACTGGTTTAGGGTGATTCAGCTTTTAAGTGGTTGAGCTGGTATTCAGATCCTTGAGGAAACTTTCCATTAGACTGTACTGTAACTATGCCCCTTATTGCAGGGTCCCTTTGTAGAGAAGACTTCCAGCTGAAGTCTTTTAATTACATTAATACAATGTGAGGAAAGCTGGTTTTCAAAGATAATGGTTTAGAATCATGGCGTGATGCAGTGGCGCGAGTCATCAGTTAGTCATGCCTTAGGACGTAGTCCTACCTGTAGCTCCCCAGACCACCGCATTCCACAGTTTCCAGGACCCGTAGCACCCCAGCATCCTAGGCTCTTAGGTTCAGAGTATGGGGAAGTGCCTTCATGGGACAGGCAAGTGAGGAAAAGTAGCATTGTGAAGAAGAGTAAAGGAATTGCAGTTCTTATTCTGAGCAGAAACCATATATATATATATATGTGTGTGTGTGTGTGTATATATATATATATGTATAGTTGCATATATATTTTTTTTGTCAGAATTGCAACCATATCACTAGATTATAGAAAATTAAAAATAAGCCTGTTCATTAGATTTTTGCAAATAGGTTTAACTTTTATCCACTTCCTCCTATGGGAAATACGTTAGAAAATAATACTATTTTCCTTAGGAAAACCGTCTGTTTTTTATACCTGAATTAAACGGCCACATGCGCTGGCCTGAGATCTGTCCCACGTGAAGTTAACCCCGGTCTTGTCTTTGTGCGCAGGCAGCTATTTTCCACGTCATCCCAAGCTTTCCTGCAGAGTCAGCGGGTGCACAGCTTCTTTCAGGCCGTACCAGCGGACCCCCTGCACAGCCTCAGTAAGCGCCTCTCCTCTCCTCTCTGGAAGCCGGCTGCTTTCTCGCTCAGTCCTGCTGCACCGTGCCGCCCCTGGGGGTTGGCCGCCGGCGTCCCAGTCGGGGAAGAGTGGCATTCGATTGAGAACATCTCTAGTCTTCCGTGACATTGACACCGCAGTTTTAAAGCTAACATCACAAATCTGAGTGGCTGCCAGGTGGAGGCCAGCTGTCTCCGGACTCATGCACATACTGGGTCCCCCAGGGCTGGTCAGCCCGAGCAAGCCGCTCGTAGAGGTGCCCCGCTGCCGAGCGCCTGGTGTAGAACCTCGTAGGATCTGCCTTTCCTCCTGGGTCCCCTGTCTCCATAGTGACCCCCTCGGCCTCTGAGTCTGGAAACCCGGGCCTTACCCTTCTCACTTTCCCTTTCTGGAGTCAGTCACGGACAGGCCCAGCCACACTGGACGAAGGATGTCTTCCTTTCTGGCCCCCACCCCGCCCCCCGTCCCCCGCCCCAGCGAGTCCTGCTGTTGGCAGTTGAACCTTTCTTTCCTGCACACCCTGCGCAAAGCCTCTTGCTAGTCTCACATTCTGGTTTCTCGCTTTACTTTAACCCTACCCCAGGATTACCTCAGGGATCAGTTGCTTAACCCCTCTTCAGAACGTTAAAAGTTTGGTTTGAAATTCAAGCCCAGCCATGAGCCTCCTTGTACCTTATTGCCAGTCTCTCAGGCTTGGCATGCACCCAGTACACCTGCCATTTCCTGTCCCAGTGTCTTGGCTTGTTCTGCACCTGAACTTCTAAATGGCTTTCCTTTTGGCACAACCTGTTAAAATCACACCTATTTCAAGACCCAACTGAAACACCACCTCCTGAAGATTTCCCCACCTTTTCCTTCTATTCCTGTGGGTTGGTTTTCCCTCATGTCTCATCCTTCATCACAGTTGGCCTTGTGTGTTGTTTGATGTCATCTTTCTCAACTGCCTGTTTAAACCAGTATTTTGCCAGGAGCATGGATGTGTGCTTTAGGAGCATGTGCTGACTTCCAGCACAGCCACTCTGGCAAGTGGCTATTTACTTTTTGAAATCTTTTCTTCTGCTTTCAACAAAGTCATATTTTCTTGTACCTAAAGGGGAAAGAAAATGCATATTTCCTCATTTTGAGGTGGAAGAAAAAGAGTTTAAAAAAAGTAAGATGATTGGATATTATTATAACATGGGTTAACTTAAAGTTTCTCTAATGGGGCACATGTGCCTTAAATATTTTAAACAAACAAGTAGCAATGAGAATTAATGACTTTTGATGACTAGTTAGTTAAGACAAGATGAACAACCCCGTGGTTAAATTTATGTCTGAATGGTGGCAGTAGCTGTATTTTTTTTTTAAAGGAGAATCCTAATCATCCTAGAGCTGTATAGATTTAACAGTCAGTGCTTCTGCTTGAACTGAGTGTAAGTACTTTTTAAGGAATATCACGAAATAGATCTGTTTAATTCTAAAAAAGCATTGAAACACGAAGTTAAACTTCAAATTCAGATTTTAGCAGGCTGCCCAGGAACAGTGGCCCAAGTGAGTAGTGCATAGATAAATAATAGAAAACTCATCATGAGAGCTTTACAGTATTCAAAGTGCATGAGCAGCGCTAAAGAAGGTATCAGATTGCAGCGAAATTAAAATGTATTAAAAACACATGTTTTGAGATTGTGGCAAATCTGGTCAGGATGACCCCGTTGTTTCACCGAGTTCATTTGTACTTTTTTTTTTTTTTTAAAAGAATGACGGCTCTACCCTTTTTCTCCCTAGGATAGAGCGTAGTATTCTAGATTCTGAAGATTGAGAAAACAAAATTGTTAAACTCCTAAATGACTTCAGAATTAAACTCTGAAATCCCATCGGTCTGTATTGTAACGGAGAAGTCGTCCGGGGCTTTCAGAATGTGTTCGGTGACCGGTCAGTGCTGGCCCATGAATTGCTTGTCACTGCTCTGTAATAGAAGAATAGAAACTGAGAGTAGACAGTCTGTGTAGCAGTTTGACATTGCCACACGTGATCATATTTTTAAAAGTAATAGTTTACAACACACTAGAAAATTGAAAGCCTCAGCACACACTGATGTTTGGGAAGCACTCATCTAATGCTGCTTCTCATTTTGCATGTGAGCACGTGGGGAAGAGAGAGCAGCCTCGAGGATCAGGTCCCCACTCCCAGGCCAGTGTTGCGTGCTCTGTCACTTTGGTTTCTTAAAGGGCCCAGCTAGTAGAAGTGTTCCCTTTGCCACTAACTCTCTACTCTCCTCTTCTTGGGACAGAAGGAATCCTTCTGTGTGTTTTCTTTTATTATATTTTTCCTAAAAAGTTAATGATGCTGAATGCTTCCTTGCAGATAACTTACAATCCTCCCTGAAGACTTCTAAAATCTTAGAACACTTAAAGGAAGACAGTTCGGAAGCTTCAAGTCAAGAAGAAGGTAAGTGTGGATTTACTGGAATAAGTCATTCTGCCTGATATGGGCAAAGGGAGAGGCAAATGGACGATTAGAACAGATTAAGGAGCCAAGAAACAGACATCTGGGAACTCGGAATGTGACAGGTGGCATTATAAATAAGTGAGGAAAAAATAGACTAGTCAATAAATGTTGTTGGTTGGCTTTCCAGTTGAAAAAAAAATCTCATTAGATCTGTACTTACATCATGCACAGAAATTGCAAATGAATAACAAAATATGTGTAACATATAAACGTAATATGTAAATTATAAAATGGAACTTTTAAATTGTTAATAATCTGGGACAAGAAGGCTTTCTTGACAAAGCAGAGCATGACTGTAGTGGAGATCTTCCTAATCTAAATTAACTGAACATGTGACCCAAAAACCAGACAATTAGAAGACACTTACAGGATATTCACAGTTGAAGCAAGACTACATCCAGACAATAGAAATAGACTTTCAAAAAATCAGTGAGAACATCAGCCTGACTGGAAGTATGGACAAAAGATAAAGATAGTTCATGGAAGAAGAAATTTGAACAGCTGTTGAGCAGTGTTTAGCCTCACGAGTAGTGGGAAAAATGCACACTGTAAAAACAGTGAACTACCATTTCATGCTCATAAGATCGGCAAAGCACTTTTGAGCCTGACATTACCAGGGATATGAAGTAATGGGAACTCTGATCCGCTGCGGGTGGGAATATAAATCGGTACAACTCCTTTGGACAGAAGTTGGACACTGGGCAGTGAGGTTGGAAGTAATTAATTTTATGCTACCGCCCAGCAGTTCTGCTGCTATGAAAACTGTCGTCTGGGGGCCCAGGGGGTGGAGACTGAGGTCCTCACGGCGGCCTTGTGTGTAACAGCAAATACCTGGGTATGACCAGGTGCCGTCGGTCTTCGTGAAAACATGCACTCGAATATTTCAACTAGTTTACCTCCGTAGGGGGAGGGAGTCGAATGGAATGGAGGAAGGCCTTCGGTTGTTTCTGTGATATATTTTTGTTTCTTACTAAAAAGAGGCGGATATAGTTGACCCTTGAACAACATGGAGGTTAGGGATGCTGACCCCCAAGCAGTTCGAGGTCTGAGTAGCACTTCTGACTCCCCAACAACTAAACTATTACTAGCCTGCAGTTTGACCAGAAGCCTTGCCAGAGGTGTCCACTGTTAACACAGAGTTTGTATTTAGTACTGTCTGCTGTGTTCTCATAATAAAATAGGCTAGCGAAAAGAAGATGTTAAGAAAATCATAAGGAAGAGAAAATAGGTTTCCAGTACTGTACTTACTCATCGGAAGAAAAATCCGTGTGTAAGGGGGCCCTTGCGGTTCAGACCCATGTTGTTCAGGAGTCAGTTGAATAGAGAGACCTGGGAGATGGGTACATGGCGTTTCTTATATTAAATAGACAGGCATTTTTTGAATGTTTGAGACACTTCATTTCTTTAGTGGTTAAAAAAAAGAGCCTGAAATGGAGGCTTGTCGTTTTGCAGTGGCATGTCACAGCGAACTTCCATAGTTTTGGACAAAACCAATTGGCTCTTAGGTGGACCGCATTTGAGAAGATATTTAAGGAAATTCAGTAGTTTAGTGTGTCTTTGAAAAACTGCCTCTTTAAGGAATTTTCTGTGAGAAATGCTTAGAAGTGTTCTGCACAGTCTGTTGACACTGTTATAGTCACATAAATTAGTTGCATCATCCTTTCAGATTTTTGCAGAAGCATTTGGTATAATAAACTGTTTTTGCCTCTACTGTAGACGTGTTACAGCACACCATAATCCACAAGAAACATACCGGGAAAAGTCCCCTCGTGAAGTACGTATCTGATTTCTAAAATGTAAATGTCTTTGTGCATTTTTAATTCACTGGGTCACATTTACTTGAATTACCGATACATTTGGCTGTAAGTCTGCCATTTTACTGTTGGCTTGTTACTTGTCCCCCCTTTTCTGTGTTACCTTTTATTTCCCTCCTTTCTGCTTTAGGGTGGCTTTTACTCTGTTTTTTCCTTCTCTTAACCTTGATTGTTCTGTATCGTTTTCAGTTCTTCTGGTGGTTACCCTAGAGATTGTATTTTACATCTGTAACTTACTACGGTCTGATACGAATAGTGCTTGCACCACTTACCCCGTGAGGACCTTTAATCACTGTTGCTTCCCTTTCCTTCTCCCCCGTATAATCCGTAAGTGTCGTGTATTGTTATGCTCCCTGTATTTTAGAGCTCATGAAACTCTTCACTCATCAGTTAGATTTTACCATTCCAGCGTCCTTCATTCTTGCCTGTGTGTCTCAGCATCCGTCTGTGATTTCCTTCTCACTGCGGAACACCAAAGTATTTCCTGCGTCCTGCCAGTGATGCATTCACTTTTTTACCTGGAAAAAAAATGTTTATTTTGCCCGCATTTTTGTTGGATACAGGATCCTAGGTTGGCGGTTACTTTCTGTGAGCACTTTGAAACTCAGGTTTTACCATCTTGCTGTTGAATGCCTTTGGTCCCTCACATTATATCCCCTCAGCCCAGCTCTGGCTCCCCTCGTTTTCTCCTGCCCCACCTAAGCTGTAAGCCTGGCCGCCTTCCATCTCGGGGCGCTTGCTGGTTCTGGGGACCGAGTTGGCTCTCAAACAGGCACAGTCCAGAAATGCAAGTTAATTTGTCCCTGGGTGTCAGTGCTCAGCTGATGGGGGAGCTCAGCTTCCTGTCCTTTGACTAGATAGTCCTGGGAGGTCCCAGCTGCTTTGAGCCTCTGCTGCCTCTGTTGGCGACCTCAGTAATGGACCTTCACGTTGGTTTTTCCTCCTTTCCTGTTTCCTTCTGTGTACTCGTCGTTCCTGCTTCCTGGGGTCACCTACCCCAGGTGGCCACCGTGCCATCCCAGATCCTCCTTTTCTAGGGGGACTAAGAAAGATAGCCGGCCTTCATCGCTTCAGTCTTCTTGTTGCTCTTTGGAAGTTGGTGTGCTTTTCAAGCTCTGGCTGCTTTTTAGGATTTCCTATTGTCTGGTTTTCAGCACTCTGCCTAGGATATGTGTGCAGCCGTCTTTGAACGAACTCTACTTCTCGAGTCTGAAGCCTGATACCTTTTGGGTTTAGAGAAGTCCAAGCCATGATCTCTTCAGATATTGCTTCTGCCTGATTCTCGTGTTTTCTCTTCTGAGACCTGGACGACTTTGGGTGATAGACTTCTCACCGTGCCCTGTGTGTCTCGTCAACTTTTCTACATTCTCCGTATTTTCTTCCCCTTGGCGCTCCAGCCTAGTTTCTTCTGACCAAAGTTCCTCCTCACGGACTTTGTTCATCTGTTTCCATCCTCTGAGTTCTTACTTTCAGTTTCTTTTACAGTGCCAGAGTTGAAACTTTTTTTATTTTCCAGGACTCTTCCAAAATGTCTCATCGTCTTGTAGTCAATGACGTGTTAAGCACTGTTATTTTAAAGGGCCTGTTCAGTGCCTGCCTTCTCTGGATTCTTTTTGAGTCTGTTTCTGTTTGTTTCTTTTGGTTTTCAGTCGCATCATCCTGTCCTTGAATATGCCTCAGATATATGCAGCTCTTAGCGATCCTCGCAGGATCAGGGCCACCCGCCAGCCGGGGGTGGCACAGGGTGACCGTAGCATAGAGTCTGAAGACAACGTTCATTCATTACTAATTTCATTAGAGAAAGGTATTAATTCTTATCGTAGATCAGATAGCTGTGTAATAGTTTATTCTCATAGTATACCTTTTTTTGCCGTTAGAGGTGTCACTAGGCATTGTGTAAAAAAATAATACACTGAAGAAAGGGTCACTGCAGCTGCTTCATGCTGTGAATAGTAGGCCCCGCTCTTGAGGGTAGATTTTCATGCACGTGTAAACTTTCCTGATAGCACTGTCGGTACAAGTTGTTCTCCACTGGATGGGCTCACCATGCAATATTCCGAACAGAATGGACTCATGGATTGGAGGAAGCAAAGCCGTACCGCCGTTCAGCACCCGGAGCACTGTGTGGCCTTAGCTGACCAGGTATTGGAGGGTTTCGTTTCTGTCTTTGCGCGTGGCTGCTCTAGAAGAGTCGAGTCCTCTGTGCATTATTATGTCAGATAGTGTAAGTGTTGGACTTTAACTGGAATATGTGGTCTAAGCTCTTCTGAGACCTGAAAGAATATGCTGAGACTGCCTTTATTGCTCAGAAATCTAGTACCTTTTGATACAAATCCTTTAATGTTTATTCCAACTCGGGATACATTAAATGGTTTTGCCAGATTTTTTCGCTTTTGAAAGAATTACTCACCATTCAATTGCTATCTTGCTGTTGGTGATGTGAATTTGGAAACCGACCTTTCCTCATGAATAGTTGGGGCACTTTCCCCAACTCCTGAATGTAATTAGGAAATACTTGCTTTCTTAGGAGTTGGTGTAGTCAAAGCACAGAATGCTCTCAAGCGTGGTACGGTAGCACCACAGATACAGGGGGATGCTCACTGCGCAGCTCTGGAGAGAACCACCTTCTTTCTAGAAAATAGATTGGTTAACCTGATTTTTATTTGTGGACAACACTCAGATCCAAATGTTAACCTTTACGGGAAGGCGTTTTTACAAACTAAAGCATTGAAGCATATTTTGAGAAATTGTATGTTACCTTAGTCCTACTTAATGGCCTATTTTCAGAGTCCATTTGATTATGCCTTTTCTCTCTCTACTTCAGTGCCTACACCTTCTCCCCTTAAAGGTGACAAAACTGTTTTGAAGTTTTAACAACCTGACCTTTAAGAGAATTCTGTTGAAGGTGTAGCAAATACCAGTTTCTTGACTGTTTTATTTTGTGGTCAGAAGAAGGAATACAGGTCCATTTTTAAAATTTATTTATTTATTTATTATTTTTATATTTTATTTATTTGAGAGAGAGAGAGAGAGAGAGAGAGACAGCATGAGAGGGGAGAGGGTCAGAGGGAGAAGCAGGCTCCCCGCTGAGCTGGGAGCCTGATGTGGAACTCGATCCCAGGACTCCCCGGGATCATGACCTGAGCCAAAGGCAGTTGCTTAACCAACTGAGCCACCCAGGCGCCCGCAGGCCCATTTTAAAAACAAAATACAAAATAGGTATTTTTCTTAGGTTAAGATTAAGTATTTATCAGAGAATGTGCAGATTTTAGTGATTCAGGTGGGTATTTTCAGGAAATAGAAGTCAGCATTGATTAGAATACACAACTGGGAATATGTCATTTTAATGTTTGGTCCCAGAATAGAAGGATAACAACACAGTATGGTGTAGTTTTAGTCTGTTTGATTTCTTTTTATTCTTTCCATTAGCATTCAACTGAGAAACGAAGCTTATCATCAATAAATAAGAAGAAAGGAAAGCCACAAATAGAAAAGTAGGTTCAGTGTAATTTTCCAGTAATAGAAATTGGTAAGAAAGGCAACATGTGGGATTTGACTTTGGGCATGTTTAGTTGACGACATACAAATAGCATTTTTCTACTAGTTCTCAACTTATTTTTACTTTGAGCCTTAATAATTTAAAATTACCAACAAATGCAAATGATTGAAGTAAAAAACTATTGCCAAATCTGTTTAGTTTGGAGGAGTGCAGAACTCTCAGAACTGTACACTAAAGGGGGAATCTTGCATTTAGATTGTAGCTTACTAAAATTGTTTTGTAAAGATTTTATTTTTATTTATTTGCCAGAGAGAAAGAGAGAGAGAGCGCGCAGCAAGCAGGGGGAGCGGGAGAGGGAGAAGCAGTCTCCCTGCTGAGCAGGGAGCCCGACATGGGGCTCGATCCCAGGACCCTGGGATCATGACCTGAGCCAAAGGCACACGCTTAACCGACTGAGCCACCCAGGCGCCCCGAGGGGGAGTCTTAGTAATACTAATTAACTGTGTTCTCTAGAGAGGCTTATAAAAAATGTCGGTAACGTGTATACTTTGGGTTTAGGGAGAAAACGATGAAAACTGACAACAGATTGAATAGTAGAATAAACGGTATTAGACTCTCCGCTTCTCAACATGCCCATGGTGGTTCTGTGAAAGGTAAGAAAGTTTTTCTTTTAAATACCCATCCCCTAAATATATTTAGCATGATACCTATTATAGTAGGTATTGAACTGTTGTGTCAGATCATGATATCATACTTTGATCCTGCACTGATGAGAAGAGCAATTTCTGGATTAAACCGTTCTGAAGTAGTAATGGCGTTACTTGAGGACGTAGGATTCAGCGGTGGAGGGGCACCTTTCCTTTGCCACAGTTCTGTTTACCCACCTTCTCCTTCCTCTGGTAGCAACCGGCTCCTCACCTCTTAGCTTCTTGAGCCAGTCCCTGCTCCAGAGCAGAGGTCCAGACACCTGGAAGATCTTCTCTACCCTCATGGAAACCTGTCCTCGTTTCTTGTGTAAAGTCGTTTTTTGGAATCTTGTTGACGTTTTCATGTTTTACTGACCATCCTTCGTGGGGGTTTTATGGAGATTTAGGGGGGAATGCAGACCCTCAGATTTTTATTGTGCTAGATTTGTATAGTTTCCATTTACCCACTTTTATTTTAAGGTCTCTTTGGTTTTGTATTCTTTTGAGAAATGTCCTTTCTTGTGGTTCATTGATAACTTTTCAGTGTCGTGTTTACTATTAACAGGAAAGATAAAAGAGAAAAAAGCCCATAGACTGGTAGGAGAATGCTTTTTGCTCATGTGTGTACCTAACACTTTTGTTGACTGACCTCCCAAATTAAGGATTTTTTAAATTTAAATTTTATTCAAATATTAGCACATTCAGTTGTGATACAACATGAATAACCAGAATATATATTTTTAATGGAGTATGCTTTCAAATCAGGTATTTATTCAGAGAGACTGAAAATTGATACAGGAAATACGGTTACATTTTGATTCTAAAAATCATCTGGCCAGCTCATTGAATTAACCAGCTGGAACAACTGTCTTTGGGGGAAAAAAATGACATGGAAAAAAACCCCACGTCGTTGTTGGGTTTATTGTAACACTTCACTACCTTTGAGGTTTCCTGTGGTGGTGGCAGCTAACAGGAGAGGGAAAAGCTGAAATAAGAATGACGAAAGGCCTCTGTCAATGGATGGTTGGAAATTACTTGCGCACACCTCCCCGTCTCTGGTCTTCCTTCCTCCAGCTCATTTTCTGCACTGCCCACATGTTTGTCTCCTGGATCACTTACTACATTGGGTCATTTCCCAGTGGAAATTTCTGTCAAATGTGTCCCACCCTCAGAAGATCACTCTGTCTCTTGTCTCTCACCTGATTTGGGAATTGCTGCTTCCGTGAGAAGCACATGACTCTTCTTTCCTTGTTAGCTTCCTATTTGCAGAGAAGTCCTATGGACTTTGATCTCAGACAGACATGGATTTGACTGTTGTACTCTGCAATGTGGTTTTGTAAATGTGTGGCCTCTCCGAAGCCTTATTCTTCTATTTGTAAGACAGGAATAATAATCTCCTTCCCTAGCTTGTGAGAATTAAATATGATTGCATCTGAAAAGCATTTCTCCAGTGCTGAGCACGTCGGTGCTCAGTAATTTAGTTCCTTTTCCCTATTCAAAGGTAGAAGAAAACATACACTGTGTAGGTTATTAAGAACTTCTAAATAACATCCCAAACTCCCAAATCCTTTGGCTCTTTATTTTCCAGTATTCTGAAAATACAACATCTGGATTTTTTGTTAAGATAAACAGTCTGTCCTGAAGTGTGACTATGTATCAAATCTTTAACTTTGCATTGATGTCAAATAGCTCAGATGTTTGCCGACTCTGATTTAAAAATAAAAACAACTCTCTATTTATTAATGTCCCTTTGAAACATTAGGGTATAAAGAAGGAATGACCTTTAAGCATTCAGTAAACTCAAGATGGATTTAAGATGTTTTTCTTTTTGGAAAAATCCTGCAATGTCATAAAGTGTAGAGACTGTATTGGAGTTGAAAATATCAGATCTTTCTGATTGGTAGGTTATCCTCATCTTTAAATAACCAAGAGAAGTGTTACTCATTTTTAATCTTAAAATTTAACTTCCATTTTGAGTAGTAATACATTTATGTAGTTCCAATATTCTGAAGATACAAAAGGGAGCAAAATAAATCTCTTACTGCCTCCCTTTGTGTTGTGTCCTCCCAAGAAAGCAGGCAGTCGTCTTTGTCATCTATATTCTTTGCAGTGTATTTGCTTTTAAAACTTCCAGCTTTAAATCTCTCCACTAAAAGGGATGCTTGCTTAACTTCATCTGTGTTAAGAACTTTGTTCCACGGTGTCACCCTGTGTTTCTTCCACCCCATTCTTCTGTTGTGGATTGTGGCACCAAGAAGTTTGGGGGGCCGTGAGATAGTTGACCTCTCAGTAATTCTTTTAAGAGATTTCAGAGACTTAAAAATCTCCAGCTTCCTTTCATAACCCACTGTGGTTCTGTCATCTGATATACCTACGTGCTTCTTCAGTCCACCTTAACTTCTGTTTGTTCGTACATACTAGTAAACAGGATTTTTATTGTTAGAATAGTGGCCAGAATAGAATATGGTAAGTTTTGGGGTTTTGTCTTCTTAATAACATGCATAACCTTTTATCCTTTGAGACATAAATAGAAAAGTGTCTGCTTCTGTTTGAAAGGACAGTTGGTGGAACATCCTTCGTCATAATTGTTTCATCCTCTCCGTTCACACCTCTTAACTCCAGAAGGTCACATGATTCCTGATGAGAAAAATTCCAAAGACTCTGCACCTTCTGGATCATCAGAGAGAGAATTATGTTTAGTATAAATTTAGATTTATATTTAGTTCCTTGAAAACTGCAAATTATTATATTTGACAATTTGGTGATTAGAATATTGACTAGCTATATAATCTAGAGTTAAATCATTCTATAATTTGGCATTTGGAGAAATAGCTGCCCCCCCCCTTTTTTTTTTTTTTAACATATTCCAAAACTTACTCTTTGAAGTTTCAAAGACTCCACTGTAGTTTCACTCTCTGAGTTTTAGGGAGCAAATCTCAGCTCACCCTCCCCCAGTGGCTCCCTTTTAGTGCATCATTTCTGGTTTTATACGATCATTGAATCTTTGATTCCCTTAGTAGAATTGTTCATTTTGCTGCTTGAAATATTTATATGCACAATTTGCATATGTGCCACCGTTGTATAGGTTTTATTTTCATTAGTCCAGTTTAATGCCAGGCTGTTTGGCCACCGTGGCACATTAAATCATCTTCAGATCACCATTAGTGTTGGCTTGCATCCCTTTCCTTAGTCATGTTGTGACTGGTAATGCAGAACCTATTCTGTGTATAAGTACACTCCAGCTTACTTTTCTGTAAAATTATTACTTGCCCAAGTCACTCCCCTGCCACTTTTCTTACAGTCTCAGGAGATTTTGTGCAGTTTTCCTTTGGCAGTTTGGCATTTTATTACCCAAAGGGAATTAGCAACATCTGCATTCTTAATGACTTTATTCTTTAATAGCACTTCACCATTGGAGTGGTTGGGCTAGGCTACGTCATACTTCACCGTACTAATAACACTGTTATAAATTTAATACCTTCAAGGTATTAAAGGACACAGATTAGTCAGCTGCCTTATTCATTACACAAACCATATCTTTTTCTTCCTAACACATATTTTGTCCAAGCAATTACCTTTTATTGCTTCTACCAGGTTGCCATAGAAATGGTTCACTCATCTATATAATTCTAAAATACCTCCAGATTTCCTTATATGGGGATTTATCTACTAAACATGTGTTGAATGCTTGCTGTGAGGCAGGAACTATGTTAGCTACTGGGTTTACAGAAATGAATAGAACAGTTATCTAAGTTTGGGCCAGTGCAGGAATGTCTAGTACTAGGTATACTAATAATCTTTTCTCTGTGCCCAAAACAGATATGGCTAACTGATCATGACAGGTTCTGTACTACACCCCCTACCCACCTCGATGTGGCATTGGTTTCTGGGCAGAACTCAAGGGCCTACTCACTCTACTAGATGGGAAGCATTTGACTCTTTTTAAATACTCAAGCACAATGATTTAACTGGATAAGCATTTTTGGCAGTCAGTTCTATTCTTGAATTCTATTAAAGAATGAATTTTCCAATAAGCTCTGAGGAGTTAAAATATCCAGACTTAGAAAATGGCTCCTTGCGCTGTTATTGAGCAGACCCTACAAAGAACCTTAACTCTGATTTTTTTTTTAAAGTCAATAAGATCAACTTGTTCCTCTGCCTTTATTTTAAGAATGTATTTGTTATTCAGGTATTTTCAATTAAAATTGTGCTTTCATAATGAATTTTTACCTAGATCAAGGACCAGCTTTTTGAGTGTTTATAGAAAAACTGAAAGAAAAAATTGTTTACAGCTGTAACTAATTCTAATGGTTCAATTCAGAAATTAATTTAACTACTTAACATGATTCGTAAAAAATAGAATTGTTATTTTCAGATGTGAATTTGGACATTGGATCTGGACATGACACATGTGGAGAAACCTCTTCAGAGAGTTACAGTTCTCCTTCTAGCCCCCGACATGATGGAAGAGAAAGCTTTGAAAGTGAAGAAGAAAAAGACAGAGGTTTGCTTTCTCGAAGGGTTATGGGGTTGGCGGAGGAAAATGTGTGTTGTCTCTTAAAATCAATCAGACATAAGTAATTTTATGTTCCTATAAATGTCATTATTGATTTTAAATTTAACTGGTATAAAGGGTGTCTGATAGACCACTGACTTGGCAGTTCCTAGCGATGTTGATTTTTTTAAGGCTTTATTTCCCTGCATATGAAATTAAGTAGAAAAATAGTCATAATAAAGAGTTCAGTGTAGAAAAATTGAAAATGTGTGTGTTGCTAGAGGTACTGTTTATAATATACATGTCTTCCCGATGGATTGATCCTTTTATCATTATAAAATATCCTCTTTTTTTTTTTGTCTCTAGTGAGAATTTTTGTCTTAAAGTCTATTTTATCTGAGAATAATATAGCACTCTAGCTCTCTTGGGTATTATTTTGCAGGGTACTTCTTTTTCTGTCCTTTTACTTTAAGCCGATTCGTGTCTTTGAATCTGAAGTGTGTCTATTATAGATAGCATGTAGTTGGATTATGGCTTTTTAGCCATTCTGCGTATCTCTGCCATTTGAGTGGAATGTTTAATCCATTTAATTTTACTGTAATTACTGATAACGCAGGATTCACATCTGCCATTTTGCTGTTTGTTCTCTGTATGTATTGTCTTCAATCCTCCTTAAACAGCAGCTCAGAGTCAGCCAGAAGTTAAGAGTGTAGGCCTTTCTCAGGTCTTTCCTGGGCTTACATATAGCCCTAGACACGAGCATGGCCTTCTGGATTTTCAGGAATATGTGGAAGCTTTTCAAAGCTCCCTGTGGACATCTCATTCTTCTGGGTTTTTTTTTTCTTTTAAGTTTTTTGGTCAACCTCTTGTTAGCCCCAACTGGTAATGCTGCCTCAGGCAGCCTAGCTGTTAAACATTTGCAGCTGACTGATTGTGACAAATGCCCCGTGGGTAGGCAGCTGTTATCACAGAGTGAGCTCTGACTGCTGGGCCAGTAGTGACAGTTCTTTGGGGATGGGGCTTTTAAAAGAGCTCCAAATCCATGCTTTTTCTGGTGGCTGCTAGTTTATCTAGCTACTGTAGCTGCAAAGCTTTTCATTTATAAAGCTACTTCTGAGCTGGAGAAAGTATACAGGAATTAGGGCAAGGTAAAATGCCACAGTGCTCACTCTTCTTTTTTTTTTTTTTTTTTTAAAGATTTTATTTATTTATTCATGAGAGACAGAGAGAGAGAGAGAGAGAGGCAGAGGGAGAAGCAGGCTCCCAAGGAGCAGGGAGCCCGATGCGGGACTCGATCCCAGGACACTGGGATCATGACCTGAGCCGAAGGCAGATGCTTAACCATCTGAGCCACCCAGGCGCCCACACTGCTCACTCTTCTTAAGAGATTCAGTGGCTTTTCTGGAATAAACACTCCGCAGATTGCTGCAAGGCTTTAGTTAATTTCTAGAGTTCTGAAAGAGTTGATTTTGACAGTTTTTTGCCAGGATTCTTGTTCCTTTTAGGCAGGAGCGGTGTGTCAGAGATCCTTACCCTACCATTCTGGAAATGAGATCTCAAAAATGTGTATGTTGAATGAGGATATCATTCTTTACACATGATAAAGACATCTGATTGGTAACATCTTGGTTATAGACATCTGATTAGGAACATTTTGGTTATAAGGTGAAGCCATGCTAGTGGGAAGTATTAAATGGTTTCCCTGGGGCCATGAAGATCTATAGAGAGCCTTAGACCGCAGCATTTCAGCCATGCTTGGCTTCTTCCTGGGCAGCGTATAGCTTCCCGAGACCTCAGCTTCTGTGTCAGAGTATCAGGTTATGTGTTCGGGAGCTCCGGCGGGAGGGCTGCTGCGTCACACACAGTTAAAGCCAGTCTTACTGGGCAGTTGGTTTGAAGCCCAACCACTGCAGCATGCAGTGACTCTACCCCTGGTTCTAATCAGAGCCAACACTATTTCTGATCTGCAGTTTCCTCATAAAAAAAAAAAAAGAAATAACTGCCCAGAGCTCTTATGAAGGTTAAATGAGAGCATTTTTGTTTTATTTCTATTTTTATGCCTTATCCAGAATAGACAAGCTTTCAGTGTGTTTCATTCCCCAGGCTCTGCTTGATTCTGTGGGATGTACCAATAATCCAGGGGCTCTTGAGCTAACAGTGCACATTTGGCCTCTTGGTCAGAATTGTGAAGAGTATATGTGTGCACTCGGGTTACTTTGCAGCCTCCCTTTCCTGCCGTCAGATAGGCTGAGTTGGAGAAGTGAGAGGAACTTGCCCTTTTTCAGATAAGTTCCATTATCCAGTGACTAAGTTGAGCCTTCCCTAAATGAAGAATCATTTGGAATATCTAAAACCAGCAGGGGGAAAATATCCACTGTGGGGAAAAAGTTTTATCATTTTTAGAATTTTGAGTGTATGAAAAGGTTGCTTTAAAGAGCATGTGACTTTGTTGTTCTGTTGCTCATAATGGGGTTTTGTTTTGAGACTTCATACTTTTGAAAGCCAATGCAAAAAAGGGAGAGACCATCTCTAATTAGCTAGATGAGTCCTTATAATGCTCAGAAAACCTTTTGGGATCATTTAAACTCATGGGACCATTTGCCGTGACAAGATTTAAAGAAAGCCCAGTTCATACAGAAATGTAGTTAACCACCTGAAATTCATGATCTATCTTCTTTGGACTTAAATGTCTGTCTTTCTCACTGTGTATTCCTATGATGGTTACAGATACAGGTAAAATGCCTTGAATAAGTTACTAATTTTTGGATGTGTTTTGTTTTGAAACGTTTAGGGAAGTTTATGCTAGAACCACTTACTCATAAATTGAAACTCTTCTTCCTAAATGATGATAATTGAGTTAATAGCACTGTTGACATCCTGTGTCATTAAGCAGGTTCTGTTTAACCTTTCTTGAGGAAGACTAGCATGATTTGTTTTTAGTATTGTTTCAAAAGCTTTTAACATCTTTGTTGAGTATAGTATAGCTAGTTGTTACCTTAATACATGTAAACTTTTTTAAGTACACGATACAGTTTTGCTTGTATTTATGAGCAAAAAAGATGTTAAAAGGGGCACTGCATTTAATTGCATGGTTTCTCTACATATTATTGCAGCATCTGGGTTTATGATACCTACATATTGTGAACTAGACTTTTATCTTGTGCCCTCTTCCTACTGGAAGTCAGGACGGTCCGGGGAAGTCTAGATGGAAGCTGTTCCTGTATACACGCATAAGAGCAATTGCAGCAATAACACCGTATGCAGCGTCGCTTTGGATTTGCCGCTTTGCTGTTCTGCCATGGGGAGGATGGCGGCGCTCTCGTACTTGCCTCGCTGCTTGTGCTCCAGGACCGTTTGTTTCATGCCTAAAACAGGAGCTTTAAATGTTCTTTTCCCCACTGAAATATGTAAAAGTACGAATATTTACTCCATTCTCTTCCATTCCCTACCTCTAGATCCTTGGGTGAAGGATAGTCTTGTGATTGTATCATGTGTGTGAGACCCATGTGAAGACCTTGGGTTTGGCAGTGCAGAATACAAATCAAGTGAATTGCCTAAAATTGATTAAAAAGATCCAATCCTTTTCTCCGTAATAAGGTGATATTAAATAAATCTCAGTATTTATATTGTGCTTCATTCAGTCTCCAGTGAACCTTTTGTTGCTTCTCTCTCCATGGATTTTCTTTTTTATTCAAGACTTAATTTTTTTAGAGCAGTTGTAGGCTTACAATATGATGAAGAGGAAGGTACTACGGAGATTTCCCCCGTACTTCTGCCACGTAGACAGCCTACCCCATTATCAGTCGCACTCACTGGAGTGGTACACTTTTTACGAAGCATGAACATCCGTGGACACATTATCATCACCCAGCAGCGCCTGTAGTTGACCTAACGGTTCATTCTCGGTTGTTACACCTTCAGTGGCTTTGGACAAATGTTATAGTGACTTGTATTTACCATTATAATATCATACAGATCACTGTCACTGCCCTGAAAGTCCCCTGTGCTCTGCCTCTTCGTCTCTGCCCTCAGCTCCCCGCCCCTGATGACCACTGGTCTTTTTATTGTCACTGTAGTTTTGCCTTTTCCAGAATCTCCATATTTTTTTTAAAAAGTCCATAGGAAGCTAAAAATTAAATGAAGGTCAGCTTGGTGGTCAGGAAACAGTGGGACACATCTCCAGTTCTAAACTTCAGAGTTGATTTTAGATACACTTAAAATTTGGGGTGCCTGAGTGACTCAGTTGGTTAAGTGTCTGACTCTTGATCTCAGCTCAGGTCTTGACCTCAGGGTCGTGAGTTCAGGCCCTGCGTTGGGCTCCATGCTGGGCGTAGAGCCTACTTAAAATAAAATGTAAAATAAAAAAAAATAGATATACTTAAAATTTATTTCTAGCAAGAGATGAGAGTGATGCATGCTTTAACATCTGTTGTTTATATGTTTCCCTTAGACACAGACAGCAATTCTGAGGATTCTGGGAATCCGTCAACAACCAGGTTTACAGGCTATGGTTCTGTCAACCAGACCGTCACTGTCCAGCCGCCTGTTCAGATTGCTTCATTAGGAAGCGACAACGGAGGCCTTTTAGAAGATCCCCTCACTGCACCCAAGTATCAGCATATTTCTTTTATGCCAACTTTACACTGTGTCATGCACAATGGTGCCCAGAAGTCTGACGTTGTTGTTCCTCCGCCCAAATCTGCCGATGGCAAGACAATTGGGATGCTTGTTCCCAGTCCTGTTGCTATTTCTGCAATAAGGGAATCCACAAATTCCACCCCCGTTGGAATCCTGGGGCCAGCAGCTTCTACTGGAGAATCCGAAAAGCACCTTGAATTACTGGCTTCCCCTTTACCTCTTCCGTCAGCCTTCCTCCCCCACAGCAGCGCCCCCGCTTTGCACCTCACAATCCAGAGGCTAAAGTTGCCGCCACCGCAGGGGTCTTCAGAGAGTTGCCCAGTTAACATCCCACAGCAGCCCCCTGCGAGTCTGAGCATCGGATCACCAAACACTGCCTTTCTTCCTGTCCACAGCCCAGGTAGTTTTCCGGGATCTCCTGTCGCTACCACGGACCCCATCACAAAATCTGCATCCCAGGTGGTAGGACTCAATCAAATGGTGCCTCAAATCGAGGGAAACACTGGGACCGTCCCTCAGCCTACCAATGTGAAGGTAGTTCTCCCAGCAGCCGGCCTGTCAGCCGCCCAGCCACCAGCTTCCTACCCCTTGCCAGGCTCTCCCCTCGCCGCCAGTGTGTTGCCCAGCCAGAATTCCAGCGTGCTCAGCACGGCGGCCACGGCGGCCCAGTCGGCGGGGGCGGGCATCAGTCAGGCCCAGCCTGCTGCACCGCCCGCCGTCCCCACCCACACCCCAGGCCCCGCCCCCAGCCCGAGCCCCGCCCTGACACACAGTACCGCGCAGAGTGACAGCACGTCTTACATCAGTGCTGTGGGAAACACGAACGCTAACGGGACAGTATTGCCGCCACAGCAGATGGGCTCGGGTCCTTGTGGTTCTTGTGGGCGCAGGTGCAGCTGTGGGACCAATGGCAACCTTCAGCTGAATAGTTACTACTATCCTAACCCAATGCCTGGGCCAGTGTACCGAGTCCCGTCGTTCTTTACTCTGCCATCCATCTGCAATGGCAGCTACCTCAGTCAAGCACATCAGAGCAACGGAAACCAACTTCCTTTTTTTCTGCCTCAGACTCCATATGCAAACGGACTGGTGCATGACCCAGTCATGGGGAGCCAAGCCAACTACGGCATGCAACAAATGGCGGGATTTGGGAGATTCTACCCTGTCTATCCAGCACCTAACGTAGTTGCCAACACGAGCGGCTCGGGGCCCAAGAAGAACGGGAACGTGTCATGCTACAACTGTGGCGTAAGCGGACACTACGCACAGGAGTGCAAGCAGTCGTCCATGGAGGCCAGTCAACAAGGTAATCATGAGAGCTCCCAGAGGACTTGTTTTTGAGTGTGCCCGTTTCTCCCTGCCTTACTGAGCACGGTGATCCTGTCGTGGCAGACAGAGCTGGTGTGTGTTCATTTACAGATGTTGTGCTTTTCAGTGACAAATCCAAAAATGCAAATGGGAAAACCTAGTGTAGACCCAGGTCACGCAGCACAAGGAAGTTGAGAGGAATTCAGTTTCCAAGGAAAGCATAAACCATTGAGGCACTTTTGAAGGAATAGAATGGGAATTTGCGTTATATAATGTCAAATTGCTTGCTTGCCGCACTTTTTTTTTTAAAGCTACCATTCTGTTTCGTAGAGTAAGCAAAATTTTTAAATACTGAAAAAGTGGGAAGTAGTGTAGTCATCTGACATGTCTGATTTTTAGTTTCTCTTTAGCATATCGATGCATAGCCAGCTGGCCTCGTGCACATTCCCTCATGCTGCCCCTTTCCCTCCCAGCAGATGCTTAAAAAAAAAAAAAAAAAAAAAGCGTTTTAAGGAACAAAATATTTAAGCACTGGTTTGGGAGTAAGGGAATTATTTGAACTCTGTTTAATGTTATGACCACCAGAAACAAGAAAATGTTCTTAAATGAGTATGAGTAATATCACAAATTCAGCGGAGACGTCAGACTGTTTTCTTTCGCTTGGATTTGGCTTTTGTCATTTTGCCAAATCTCACCCAGAAAAAAAGTCTTGAATTGCGAGTGTATACTTGGCATTTTTAAAGGAAGATTGAGTTTGATAGCTTTAGGTTGCACTTAAAGCACAAACTTCATATTACTTTCTGAAGGTAATTTATTTTACCATTTTGGAATCGTAGTAGTGCGGAGGAAGCTGCCTTCTGCCGAGCATGCCCATTTGCTGTCTTGTAGTGGTTTGTGATGCATTGCATTGTAAGCAGTGACTTAGCAGTTCTGTCTTTCCCGTTTTAGGCACTTACAGACTGAGATACGCACCTCCCCTCCCCCCTTCTAATGATACGTTGGATTCTGCAGACTGAAACAAGTAAAGCTTGACTGCTTAATACCCTGACGTGTTGGGGAGTCATGGTGGGGTGTGGAGGGGAGGAAAGGAAAGGTATTTTGTTTGTGTTTCTTTGTCTATACATTTCCTAGATTTCTATGCAGTTGGGATTTTTCATTTCTCTTGTACCGATGTCCAAAACAAAAAAGAATGCATTGCTTTTGAGCCTCTGGTCTCCTGGTTCAACAACAGGCTTATGTGTATGATACATGTAATTTAAACATCCAGACAAACTATCAAAAGGAAAATATTTGCTGTGCTTTTTTTTTTTTTACACTGAATACTTGCTGTGTGCAATGTTTACTGAATCTTTAAAACTGTGTATTTGACCTTTTTTTACAACACTGGTGACAGTCATATGGTTTTGAAAAAGAGAAACTTTGCTTCTTCCCCACTCTTCTCACTTTCACCCTAAAGGACACACATCTCCCCGCCACCCTCCTTCCAGTGACCGGAGGCAGGGGCAGTTGGCCACGCCATCGGTCTCCACTTTCATGACCCGTCCTGCCTATAAATCGAGGATGAAATGTTTCACCTTAATCCAAAAGGAGACATCAAGTTCCCTGAACTGTGTGTATATATGTACTAAACAGCATCACATAAACACATATATGCAGTGCTTGTGGTCCAAATCAAAACTGAGTGGAAGAGAGAGGAAGAAGTAAAACCATATGAAACTGAAAAAATATGATGTCTGAAGTGGACAAAGAGCTTTTTCTTAAAAAAACAAACAAAAAACAAAAAAAGCCAAAAAAAAAAGAGACTTTTTACTTCATCATACTTTTTTAGCCTGTTGCTTCAGAGAGACATAAAGTGAACAAACTAGTGTGAGTGTTGTTCTGTGTGTCTGTGTGTGTAATGAAAGTCGACAGCTGATTTCACTTGTAGTCTACCACTGTGTCGTGCTAAAGAGACACTACCTGAGTAAAGATTTCTTCTTTTCTCACACCAACTGTAGCAGTGTTATGTTGTGTTTAAAATGTGTATGGTTTATTGCAATCTGAGCAGGAGCTCTGGTTTCTGCAAAAGTCAGGTTTGTTCCCTAACCCGTCTCTCGTAGCGAAGTCACTTTGATAACAGTTTACCACTATGCTTGATTATAATGTGAAAGACTGAATTCTGAGTGTGTATAAGATGGTATTAATCATGTCAGTGTCATGTCACTAAGTTTAATGCTGCTGTTTAAAAAAAAAAGTTTTTTTAAAGCCAATCTATGTACTAAATTGCTTCCAGGTAATTTTTGATTTCCTAAAGTGCACTGAGATTATCTGGAAGATTGGGTGTATTTTTGGAACTGCTGCATTCAAAAGCAATGAGCAACTACCACTGTATAGTCCTAGGTTAAGGGTCGGGGCTGGTTTTGTTTTCCCATTCCTCAGTACAGAGCAGAAATGGTAGATTTTTGTTGTGTGGAGTAATGTCGGTATACAGCAGAGGGACTTAAGTGTTTGGTCTTGGTTCAGAAGCCTAACAGATTGCTAGATAAAAGGAAAAACTTGAAGAAAAAAGAAGCTTCATTTAATGCTTCATAGGTAGCATTTATATTTATAGCAGCAATGTACATTTTGAAACTAACTTTCAGGGTGGGAGTTAAAGGGGAAAGGGGCGGGGATGAAGGGGTAGATGAAAGCTTTAATTTAAAAAGAAAAGTTTGAGTAAAGGAAATTATTTTGATTAAATATATTTTATTTGATCTGGGTATTTTTGGACCACATTATTAAATTAATTGTTAAGCTGCAGTTGAGTTGTTCCAGTGAGAGTTTTGATAAGCCACGTATGGACCGCATTGTGAATCACTTGCCAGTTGTACTTTATGGAGCTTATTTTATGATTTAAAATACTGTACTGTACATAGGAGGTATGTTACCTTCTCCTTATTTGTATGTTTACCATATACTTTGATATTTGAAATGTTATGTACTGGAAAGGCCACTTATATTTCTAGAACAGATTGGATTTTATGCAACCCTTTTTCCTTGAATTAACAGCAATAAAAAAATGAAAAACAGCTTAAGAATTGTGGTTTATTGCAAATTCTGTAAAAGTGGAAGAAGGAGGACATCACACATGGTGATTTGTTTTTTCTTTTTAGAGAATCAACCCATTATCCCCTGTAATGTGGGGCAGTGAATCCCAAAGTTTTGTTTTGTTTTGTTACCGTTTGGATGTTCTTCAGGCCACGCCCCCGACAGCCCCTCCCTATAGGCCGCCCGTGACACTGAGCGACTGTGTTTCTGTGCACACCCCCCCCCCCCAGCGCCGCGCGCTGTGTGCCATTTCCGGTGGCGGCTCCCCTCACCAGAAGTGTGGAGGACCTGATTTACTCTCGCAGGTTTATGACGATTGTGTTTTCCAGGCAGCTCTCAGCACAGTATCGAGTAGCTTTGATCCCCCTGGCTCTGCTCTGACCCAGTCTGTGGTCCGTTTTCACACACCGAGGAATTTCTGGGGAGACTCCAGCCTCGCGTGTGTGCGCAGTTGAGCCACGTCTGGCGGCCGTGACACTCGGGTCCTGTCGCTGGGCCCAGGCCCCTCGGCGTGTCCGCCGGCGTTCGCAGCGGTGGACGCTCAGGGGCTCGGGCGCACAGGGCAGGGGACGATTGTCCGGCGCCGGCTCGTGAATGTCCCCGCCCCCCCCCCCCCCCCCGACCGGACCCGTTCGGGCGGCGGGTTTGAGCCGGTCACAGGATCCCTGGTGGTTTGCGGAGCTCCGCGCGGGGCCTTGGAAGGAACCGCCTTCGGGTTAGTGTGCAGGCCGCCCGGGTCACGGCCTGTGTCCCCTGCCCGTCCCTTCTCCCTCCTGCCTCCGCAGCCCACTGCCCGCAACTTGCTTGTTCCCGTGCTTTTTGCTCAGTCTTCCATCCTGCTCCCGCCACGCCGCGTGTTACTTCTGAGCTTTATAGAAAAGGCGGCTCGTGCGGAGTCTTCTGTGACTGTCCCCGCTCATCTGGCTTTTGCGCTCCTGAAGTTACGTTCCTGCAGTTTATTCATTTTCACTACCCTTATAGTGTTGTGTTCCATTGCGTGGGGGGGGGGTGGGGATACACACAGTTTATCCATTCTGTCCCCATTTGGGTGGTTTTCAGTTCTTTGCTCTCAACGGGGCGTTTTGATACCAGTCTCCTGGTTCATGTGTGCAAGAGGCTTTAAATCCGGGAGTGCAATTGCCGGGCTGTTAAGGCCTCCTGAGGCCCTCAGTTTTCCAGGATTTGTCACATTGTTTTGCGAGTGCTTTACGTTCGCGCGGACCGCATCTGATCCCCCAGTCCGTGGCCTGACACCCTCCCGGACGGTCGTGATGGTGCCATGGAAGGCTTGGCACGGGAGAGGCGCTCGAACCCTGGCTTTGAGCCGGAAGGGAGTGTGAGGAGGGCGGGGCTCGGGGGGTCCCGTGTGGAGGAGGCACAGGACTGCAAGCGACCCTGTTTGGTGGCTCGGGAGGTTGGAGGCGGTGATGAAGGCAGGTGCAGGAGAGGGAACATTGTAAAAGAGTTGTAAGGTTTGTGGTTCAAGAGGTAAACCAGAGTCAGGCTGGAGATTCCGAGGTTGATGGAATGAAAAATTGGAAGTTACCAAGCTTTAAATGGAGGAGGAACATGTTGACGATGGTATTTAAAGAAACTTGGATGGTTGAGGCAAGAAGGTTTGGCCCTTTGGAGACTGGTTAGGGTGGGGGTGAGGCAGCGGGAGAAGCAGGGATGGAGGAGGCAGGTGGAAGGAGCCTTGGGCCTCTGAGCTTCATTTTCCCCAGACAGAAAATGAGATTGTATTTTAAATTATGGCCGTGAGAGGTAAACGGATGAATACATGCAGAAGGCCCAACATTATGAATTAGCACCCAGAAGGCACTTCGACGCCATTGAATTTGCTTTTGATGAACAGGAGGATTGAGGTTACTGGTTAATAGACTGGGAAATGGGGAAGGGACCTGAGTCTGGGAGGAGGGCAGCGGGTCTGATCTTTTGGGCGGCGAAGAACCTGGCAAACTCAGTTCTGCTTCCGTCAAGGTTAGTTACTTCAGATCTGTCCACTGATAAAAAGAACAAAATATTCCTTGTCCTCAAAAAGCAACTCTCATTGGAGAGCTTACCAAACTATGGCAGCCCTGAGCTGAGTGGTGCAGTCCGATTATTCAACACTGGAGTAGAAGAAGTACATTACAAGGCAAATCCACATTTAACTTTTTATGTAAGTGCTAAAAATCAAATTTTTCTGAGAAGGTTCCATAAAGATTAAAGCACAGTGTAAAATAATCTTTTTTTTTTTTTGACAGGTAGCATCTAGTACTTAAGAGCATCATCCATTTGAGCTTGGAAGACACCTTTTTTCAATTCTACATACTGATTACAAAAGCACTCTAAGGTTAAGGCAGTGAAACCAGATGGAGGCAAGCTGGGACAATAGTTCAACCCCATAACCCTTCCATCACTTCATCTCAAAAGAATAAAGAAAAATGCTGACTTTCCCCACCCTGGCGACCCCGCAGGAGGGCCCATTTATTTTCAGGGACATGTGATGTGGGGGAGTGAGGAAAACATGGTCACCATATCTCTGGACCTTCCTTTCAGGGGTGGGGGGGCTGGAGGGGGGACCAGCTGTTATAAGAATGAAAGACTCTAGGGTCCAAGGGCTGAGAGGCAGGCGTCCATTCGGGGGTGCCCTTTACGTTGACCATGCACAGAGGGCAGTGCTGTCCTTTCCCAGAGAACGCCTCTTAGCACATTGGCTTCCACGGTTTGGATTCTGAAGGTCAATCTAGCATCAGCATTTCATCACTGCTTACAAATCACAGCTGTTGTGCCCGTAACGTGCAAAAGTGACTTTCTTTGCCATATCTTGAGAAAGTGACCTAATTGTTAAATCCCTCTCTTGAAAAATGTGAGCCCTCTGGATTGGAGTGTGGGTACACGTTTGCCTGAACTCCGTGTGTGTTTGCAAATGTCTGTCCATCCTGGGAGCACAGGGGCTGTAGGCTTCCTCTTGGCTGCTCTGGAAAGTGGAGCATATCACAGGTGGGGGCATCAAAGACCCTCTGTTCCCACAGTCTACCCCTTTGGGCAGTGACTGCAGTTCTCCGTCACCGGAGCTCTTATCCCAAGATCCCGTTTTGCTAACTTGAAATTTGGGTGGGGTAGGGGGGTACGGTGGGAGGCCGGGTGGTTCTTCATTTCTTTTTTTTTTTCTTTTTCCTCTTTCAGCTCCAACTTGATCCGCTGTAAAAGGAGGTCTCAGCCAGGCTCTCACCAAAAGAAATTGCTAATTGGGAAGCAGCGCCACCTGGTGGGCGACGAGGACAATGCAAGCAAGCAGAGGTTCTTTCTCACTGACCTAATTTAGAGAAAATGGAACGTAAGAAAACATTTGAGATTGTAAGCCTGTGCCCCAAACCTTACAGAACGCAGGCAGCTGGCCATAAAAGGAATTTGAGCAATCTCCTCTTTCAGTCATCGCATTCAAAGTTTATTATAAACCTCTGACACGCACTGATGGTACCTGACGGTTTCCTCTGCACTCTTACCCCCCCTGCTCATTGGTCAGCACAGTGTGGAGGGTATGGGATCTTCCTCCTTCCCATCTCACAGATGCGGAACTCGGGGTTCAGAAGGGGTGAGTGCCGCAGACACACCAATGATGAAGACCAGGTCCCAGCTTCAGATTCGTGGTTTGCCTCCTGTACCGATTCCCGCCCCCACAGGTGCTTGTCCACAGAACCTGTTAAGCCCTGTAATATGAGAGAGACCCATGGGTCTTAACAACCTTGGGGCCTCTGGATTTCTGAGAGAGGATGGGGCCGGGGTCCTAGTGGGTCCGAACGTCTCTTTTCTGTGTCTCGTTGAGGGACTTGAAGATGTAGGATGAGGGTAAGTTTGCAGAGATGGGAAACCCCAGGACTTTTCAAAACTAGCTTCTAAGCGTTTGCCTGTCTCAGATACATTCAAGGAGCAGCGACTCTCACCTACATCTGGGGTTTTAAACATGCACAAATAGCCTCTGTTGGAACACTGAGTTTTTCATTATTCTCAGATGTCTCGATAAATTGAGCATTATGTGAATATTCCATTAGTTGTAAGCTTACAGAACTTCAGAAATAGCCGAAATGAAGTAGCAGGGCAAGCAGAAAAGACACATAACTACTGGTATGTTGAAGACTCCAACATGTAGACCATCCCAAACACTCCCTCTACCAGCTGCCATCATTCACAAACAATCCAAAGGCCAAGAATGACGGCCGCAAGGTCACCTCCAAGCAGGAACAGTGACAGTCACACCCACCCTGAAAGCCTTCCTAATTGCTAAGAATGCCACCACGTTACCTAGTAGTTACTCAGTGCTCATCCTTGCTAGCACATCAGGGTTGGGTCATGTTTGTAAGTAACGTGGTCACTCTCTTGTGTACTGGATGCCTTCATCACATGAACTTGGGGAAGAGGTGACATCCACCATAATTTCGTTCCCAGCAGCCACCCACAGTACACATGACTTTTCTCGGGCTTATTTACAAAATGGAGAAAACAGTTCACTCTGTAAGACAGTTACAAGGATCACATTGGCAAAATATATAGAGCACTCAATGTCTGACATAGTAGGTACTCAAGAAATTCATAATGGTAGCCAATACCTTAATGCCCATGGGGGGGCCAAGATACCCTTAGCTCATTTCAGCATCCAGCAACCCTGTGAGGTAGGTATTTTGCCCCGTTTTAACAGTTGAGGAAATGGCACAAAGACTAAGCATCCAAGGGCACAGAGCAATTAAGTGACACACTAGGTTGGAACCCATGGCTCTTACCCACTGGGCTACTCCTCTTCTTTGTGCCCATGTCACAGGATTTTTGTAGGAATGTCCATGTGATGATTCAGAGCTTCCAGTGATGGGATCAGGCCAGTGGGACTCGCAGGCAGGCTCTGCCTTAAACTCCATCATCTGGAACAACCGGCCCTTCTGGACCTTCTTACCCGAAAGCTGAGTGCTTGGTTGGTGGTAGAAATTGAACTAAATGATCTCAAAATTCTGTGACTTGAAGCTTGCTTTTTCACTTTTAAAAGGTTTATTGAAGGTTTAGACTTCTTCACGCTTAGTTTTGGTTTAACAGATTTGAAGTCCTTGTTGGGACTTCAAATCAGGAACACAAACCCCAACTGTGGCCATAAACTGATGGGAGGGGAGAATGTTCTCCAGGTCCTGGGGGGGGGAGAGCCCTGAGAGCCGACCTCACGGGAGTTGGCCACTAGATGGCAGCATAAACAGAGTTCTGGCTGGACGGGGTCTAGCTGAAGAGCCCTTTCTGTTCCTCCTCACCCTCTGCCCAGCCATTGCTCCATTCTTCTCTGCTTATGTTGATAAAAGTTTTCATTTGCAGGGCCTTTCGGTCAAAAAAAAAAAATTCAAGCTCATATACGAGTCTTGTGCCAAAGGACGGAGGGTTAGGCATAGCTCGCAGACGGGCGACACATAAGACCCACAGATAAGAATGGTTTTTACATCTTTAAATGGTTGAAAAAGAACAACTCTTCATGATACGTGAAAGTTATATGAAATTCAAATTTCAGTGTCTACCAGTAAAGTTTAATGGAACACAGCCACTCATTTATGTATTATTATGGCTGCTTTCATCCTAGGACAACTAGGTTGAATAGTTACAACAGATCCTGAAATATCGACAGTCTGTCTCTTTATGGAAGAAGCTTGCTGACCCCTGACGTAGATCAGCCTCATCTAAATAAAGATGCACTTTCCAAAGTCTTTAAAGTTCTAATGTGTGAGTGTAGGAATTTGCACTCCATGTTTTTGGTGCTCTGTTTCCTTGGCACAATAAAAATAGCATCTGGTGCTCGAGTAGGCCTGTGCACATTCAGGCAGCCACTGAGCAAACATCTCTTGGCTGAGACCTCAGTGTGGTAAGGCACATAGCTGCGACATGGTGACACGCCATGGGATCACCAGGAGTGTGGAGAGGCCACCTCTGCCTGCCCAGAATTAGGGAAGGGTTTTCAAAGGCCACAACATTCTCATTGCGCCAAGAAGCAGGAAGTCATGTTCCTTAGCAAAGAGGTGAGACATGGCAAAGAAAACCATTAAAGATGAAGCAGTGCCGTAGAGTGTGTTGGGCCAGGAGCTGGGAAGGCAGGAAGGACTAGCCAGAGCTGGGGGGGCCGGCCAGAGTTGGGGGGGGGGGCCAGAGCTGGGGGGGGGGGGCGAGGGGCGGGGGGGGGGGGGGGCCAGGCCAGGGCCAAGGGCGGAGGGGATGGCGGCCTGAAGGCGGGTGAACGCAGGTCTATCATTCACCTGCGAGGGAGGCAGGAGGAGAAGCCGGCAGGAAAGACAATCATGAGTTCTTTTGCTCACCGGTGAGTTTGCGGCGCTAGAGGGACATGTGCTAGTCCAGTGTTTGTCTCAAAGTGCGGCCCTGGATCCCCTGCGGCATCACCCGAAGGGTTTAAACCAAAACACAGGTTCCTGGACTCGCCCTTACCCACGCTCAGACCTGCAGAAGGGAAGTACCCAAGTTTGTGGGGTGGGGAGTGGGAGCAAAGCAGAGCCGCCAAAGAAGGCTGAAAATGAGAAGTCGGTATTGGAAGATGGGAGAGCGAGGGTGTGCCATGAAGACCAAAAAATACTTTTTTTTTCAGGGAAGAACTGGCTATCACTGACCCATGCTGCCGGGATCCGTTATCGCGGCCACGGAGCTTGGTCGTGGGGGTCGCTGGGGACTGGGCCGACGTTTACTACGGGGCGGGCGTGGGACCGGGGACGGAGAGGTAAAGGGACCGGGGCCTCTCCCCCTGGCGACACAGGGGCGCCGGGCTTGCCTGGAGCTGCGGCTAGGAACGGGAGCTGACAGCGCCAGGGAAGCCGCGTCCCCGGGGTCGGGGCTCAGAGGGGCTGCGCAGCGCGGGCGCGGGACCTTTCCTAACGCCGTGGGGAGCAGGGACGCAGAGCGGAGCTTCCCTGCGAAGACCATGTGTTGGCTCCACCGTCGCGCAGCCCGCAGGAGCCTGAGCCTGAGCCTGAGCCTGAGCCTGAGCCTGAGCCTGAGCGCGGGTCCGCGGCCGGCAGGGGGCGATGCCGCGGCTGCGGGCCCGGTCCCGCTGCCTTCGGTCCCCGGAGACCCCCACCTGGCCCACAAGTCACCACTCAACCTCACACCAGCCATGGACGGAAGAGTCCCCGGGGCCACCGCAGGAGCTGTCTTCTAAAAGCTGGGCTTGGTGCAGAAGCAGCGAGGCCCGCAGGGAAGCCGCCTCTGATCCACTCCGGTGGATTTATGGAGCTAGGAAAAGGTGAGTGGTTGAACTTTGCCTTCAGGACAGCGGGGGTGAGGGGAGGGAGGGCAGCTTGCTAAACAGAGGAGCACGAATTCGATTTCTGGGGCAACCCTGAAACCGCTAAGCAAGCACTTTCCCAGCATTTCAGGAGGATCTATTTACTAACAAATAAGTGATATTATAACTCTTATTTTTTTATACATATTTTTAAATGTTTTATTTATTTATTCATGAGAGAGAGAGAGAGAGAGAGGCAGAGGCAGAGGGAGAAGCAGGCTCCCCGCCTAGCAGGGAGCCCGACGCGGGACTGGATCCCATCATGACCTGAGCCGAAGGCAGACGCCTAACCATCTGAGCCACCCAGGCGCCCCTATGACTCTTATTTTTAAGGCAGTCCCTGGACAACCTTTTAAACTCAGTCTAATTGCTAATTTTTTTAAAGGCAATATAACATAGTGATGGGCATAGACTCGTTTGAATCCTAAGACTGCCCCTCCAGCTGGAGCCTCTCTGAGCAAGCTCCCTTGCCCGTGGGTACAGATGACAGGCATGTCCGTGGGGCACTGTGCCAGTTAATATGTCCCTAGCATATAGGGAGCTCCAAAACATCATTACATTTCCTTCAGGAATGTTTTCTTATTCAAAACCTGCCTTCCTATTCTAGTGCCTTTCAAAATTAGAAATGCCTCTTTTCTGCGGATTAGACTGTGCTTTGTTCTTTTGTTTGTGTTAACCATTTCTATTTCATAGAATCATACTCATCCTATACATGCATTTATATCTTTCCTCTCTATAATGGATGAGCCAATATTGATACTTTAATTACTAAAGTGCATTGTATTAGGGTTCACGGCTGTGTTGTACATCCTCTGGGTTTTGACAGAAGTGTGACAAAGGTGTGTGTCAATAGTGAATAGTATCCACTATTATGGTATCCTTTTTTAAAAAAGATTTTATTTATTTGGGGGGGGCAAGCATGAGTCGGGGGCAGAGGGAGAGGGAGAAGCAGACTCCCTGCTTAGTAGGGAGCCCGATGTGGGGCTCGATCCCAGGACCCTGGGATCATGACCCGAGCCGAAGGCAGACGCTTCACCGACTGAGCCACCCAGGCGCCCCCCACCATTGTAATATCCTGTAGAACAGTTCCTTAAAAATCTCCTGTGCTCTGCCTCTTCATCCTTCCCTACCACTCTCAGCAACCACTGATCATTTTATTGTCTCCATGGTTTTGCCTTTTCCAGACTGTCATATAGTTGGAATCATAAAGTATGTAGCCTTCTCACTTACACAGAAGGTACTCAGTAATTATGGTGACTGAATGATTGGTTTCATTTGCAAAGTAAGTTGCATTTATGGTTCCTTCATGTCTTTTCATGAAATAACAACTCTTTTCCTTTTTTGCCAAATAATCCATTATCTGGATGGACCACAGTTTATTTATCTATCCACCTGCTGAAGGATATCATGGTTGCTCCCAGGATTTGGCAATTATGAAGAAAACTGCCCTAAACATCCATGTGCAGGTTTTGTGTGGACGTATGTTTTCAACTTCTGGACAAATACCAAGGAGCACAATCGCTGAACCATATGGTAAGATATGTTTAGTTTTTATCAGAAATTGCCAAACTGTCTTCCATTTTGTATGGCTTCCATTTTGCATCCCCACCTGCAACGGATGGGAGTTCCTGTTGCTCCACCTCCTCACCAACGTTTGATGTTATCAGTGTTTTGGATTTTAGCCACTCTAAGTCAGCATGTCATAGCATGTTCTCGTATGAATTTGCAGTTATCTAATGACCTATGATGTGGAGCATCTTTTCATATGCTTGTTTGTCATCTTTTTTGGTGAGGTGTCTGCTCAGAACCTTTGCTGATTTTTAAACATTGGGTTGTTTGCCTGCTTATGTTGAGTTTTAAGAGTTCTTTGTATATTTTGGATATAAATCCTTTATCAGATAGAAGTTTTGAAAAGATTTTCTCCTTGTCATTTCATTCTGGGGATGCTTTGTTCTTTCTGTTGCAATGAAATGGAAATGTGGGAATGCTAGGAGACAGAAACCGGTCAAAGGGTTTCACTCTGTCATTATTCTTGTCAGAGGCAACAGTGAGCAGTCCTTATGGCACCTCCTTATGCATTCCGCAGCATGCCAGGGTGGCCAAGCCCTTGGCCCAGAGCTGGCGTCGATCACTGGGCAGTGGGAGTAGACCCTGGGGGCTTCCAAGTCCCTTCCTTGTAGGGACAACCAGGCACTTTCAGGAGGCTGGGCCACTGCCAACCTCTTTTATTACTTGCCAGGAAGACAGACATTGCAGGCCAACAGTGACATCCCCTCATAACTTCTTCCACCTTATTTGGGACACAAAGGCTGAGTTCCTCCCCCGTTTATTTCTAGAGACATGCATCATAAAAGAAGAAGTAAGCCAGTTTTAAAACACAGGCTCCAGGCAGGGTTTGCAGGTGCTGCCTGTCCCTCCTCGGTGCAGATGGGACTCCCTTCTGGAACACACACACGCAGACCTTCATAGGGCCTTGGTAGAACAAAAGACAATAGGCTAGACCATTAATCCTGTCTGCTTCCCACAGGATGGAAAATCCGTGCTTGGCAGTGGGGAAGTTCAGCTCCAGAGAGGGGCTTTTCCTGTGGGTCTCCAGAAACTTCCTCCCACTCCACCCTCCTCATGACCCATCAATGTGATGTCCTAATACTTCAGAATAAGAAAGGATGTGCTCTGAGGTTCAATATGAAGATAGACCTATTTTCAATATGGCAATCCGGAAAAACATGGCAAAGCAAAAGTGAAGTTCTCCACAGTGGGTATGGCCCCAGCGAAAATAAATCATTGTGCCTGCCAAGCTGGTGCTGAATCCCAGTTCCCTCTAAATCAGACTTTCCACTTGAGGGAAAGGGAAAGGGGAGGGTATGTTTGCTCAGGCAAACATGGCAGTAATTCCTGGTTGAACACAGTTGGAAGAGTCCAGTGCAAGAGGAGGAGTGGGTCATGGTGCTTCTCCCAGTGCCACCCGAGGGCCATCTGGGGGCCTGTGGAATGCAGACTCCAGGGCCCAGCCCGGCCCCACTGCACAGAGTGCCCAGGAGAGACCTGAGTGGGGGCATCTCAGAAGCCTCCAGGCTGCTCAGATGTACATTGATTTTGAAAATCATTAAGTTAAAAGCACAAAGTTTAGAAACCTTAAAACCTGGAGTTAGATGTACTGTCCTCATGCTTCAGAATACTGACGTCTCTTCTCTGAGGTTCAGTGTTAATTGAATATTAATTAATTCAACATTAACTGTGGGCCTACAGTGACACAAAAGACTGAGTTCCTCCTCAGTGTATTTATAGAGACAGGTGTCGTAAAAGAAGAAGTAAGCCAGGTTTTAAGCTCAGGCTTCAGATAGGGGTTGCAGTAGCCAAGGGACTTTGGACAAATATTTAAGTCCCTTAATTCTTATCTGCAAAATGGGTATAACGGTGCCAGGACCTGCACAGCTACGGAATGTACTGAAGCTAAAGTGTTTGCGACCTGCACTAAAACACAGCAGAGCTTCTCTGAAGACAAGAAACAGGGTTTCAGAAAGTATACAATGTCTCCCTCTTCTGCTGCTGTGTTTTATTTCACATGAAGTGTAGTAATAATGACTAGCTTTTGAGTCTTTAGTCATGTACTAGGCATTAGCCTAAGCACTCCATGCATCATTTAATTCTCACACAATCCTGTGAAATAGGTTATACCCATGATACCCATTTTATAGATACAGAAACTGAGGAAGGAAGGTGAAGCAGCTTGCTTATGGCCACATAGCTAGTAAGTTGCCAAGTCAGGATTTGAACGTGGGACCTCAGAGCTGGCATTCTCCCATCACCTTTGGTCTCCAGCCCTTAAAGACCTGATAATAAGCTGAAATAGGAAAATGGAAGTCTACTTTCTGAGAAACAATGGAAGTTTAATTCCTCTTTAGCAGCCACATGGTAAGAATGTCCAAATTATTATCATTCTAGAGCCTAAGGCAGAGCGATTTATAAATAGTACCTTTTCTGAGATGCTCACTGTTTAAACCTGAGATGTCCAGTTTGGTAGCCACTAGCCACAGGTAGTTATTTAAGTTTAAATTTTAATTCATCAGTGGAATATGAGAGTCTGGATATAGGCCCACGCATATACCAAAGACTGACTTTCAATAAAGGCACAAGGTGATTCAGTGGACAAAGGATAGTCTTTTCAACAAATGGTGCTGAAACAATTGGAAATACATAATCAAAAAACTGAACAATCCCCACCTTGCACCATATACAAAATAGTACATTTAATGGTCCATTTAACTCTGCTTTTAGGAATTTACCCAAGAGAAGTGAAAGCATAGGTCTTTACAAAGATTTGTGCAAGAATGCTCATAGCAGCTTTATTTGTTCATAGCTAAAAAATGGAAACCACCCAAGTATCCATCAATGGGTGAAATTGTATCTCCAAACAATGAAATATTATTCAGCAATAAAATGAAACAAACGGAGACAACATGGATGAATCTCAAAATAATTTTGCCGAGTGAAAGAAGCCAAACCAAAAAGAGAGAGAGAGAGAGGATACAGACTGCATGACTCCATTTACATTATATCCCACGTCATATATGCAAACTAATCTCTAATGACAGAGGGCAGGTCAGTGGTTGCCTAAGTGTGGGAGACAAGGATGGAAGGGTGGGCATGAGGAAGTTTCTGGACATGATAGATATATTCACTGTCTTGATTGCAGTAATGTGTCGTGGGTATATGTGTCAAAACATCAATCTTAACACTTGATGTGCGGTTCGTTGATGCCTTTTATACCTCAAAATAGCTGTTAGAAGTTTTAAATGTTTAAATAAAATGTAAAATTCAGTCGCACTAGCCATACTTCCGGCATTCAATAGTCACACTGGCTGGTGGCTGCCATATAGGATGAGAACATTGCCATCATCATAGCAGAAAGTTCTATTGAATAGGCTGGTACAGACACAGCATCTCCTGTTTCAGGCTGGCGGGAAGTTCTAATAAAAAATAATGTTTCTTCTGACCAAAAAGCCCGCTGCCCCTGTTGTCTACAGAGCAAAATGGATGATGGAGTGGAGGGACGTGGTCAAACAGTCATCTGCCACCAGGAGAGGCCATTAGAAAGGGGCCAGGTGGCAGGTGCTGCCGAGGGTAGCGAAAGGGGGAAGTCCCAAGGCTCTGAGCTCTGAGGTGGGGAAAACCTTTTGAATGAATTGAGAGGAGGACTGAGGAGGGCAGAGGTAGCACATGGTGGAACTGTAGAAAGTTCAATCTCTAGTGATCCTTGGGTTCAAACTGGATGAAAGAAATAAGAGCGAGATGGGAAGGGATGGGCCCAGGTCTCAACCGAATTAGGGGAAGGAAAAAAAAAAAAACAAACAACCAAAGCCAGGAGAATCCAGGTATCCTGATGCTGGAAATCTAGGTTTTGATGATTAGGAAAATAAGTAGAAATTATAATTGTATGACTAATATTAAGCATGCCTATGCTTAATAAGCTTTCTTCAGTTGTACCAATCGAGAGCGTTGGTATTTTGCTTTCTAGTTGCGTTCCTCAAACTCGGGGCACCCCTAAGTAATCTCCCTGTTCAGTGTGGCCTGGGGAAGCACAGCCCCTTCTGAGAATGATGTTTCTAAGTGGTGAAATCATGTACATAGAATTACAAAGAAAACCGATGGTGTTGAGAGGCAGTTTTGTGCCCAGAGCCTCGCTATACTGGACCAGGAATGTAAGTGCAGGGCCAATGAGGCCACTCATTGAATCGGTTTCAGCAATTTGGCAATTCTCATCCCGATTCCAGAATGCAATGGAGTGAAGAGTTTGGCTGCCCTGGAAATCGGGCCTTTTCCGGGAAGGACTTGAGAGGATGGAGGACTCCTGCTGTCCCCAAGTCTAGCCGTGACTGTGACCAAGTCCAGCCTCCAACTCCTTCTCCTTAAATAAGTTTGAAAATATCCATTTGACAAAACTAAGTTGGGGCCGAGGCCTCAGTGCTGCTCTGGGATGTGACCCTCACGTGGAACCCCAACCGGGACGGAGGGTCGCACCGGGTTTGAGGGCACAGGGGCTGGAGGAGGGGGCGGCCCAGGGTTGCATCTCCCCGCTCCAAGGAGGTCCCTGGGGCCCGCGAGGGGGGCGCATCTGGGTCTCCGGGAAGGTAGAGCCAGCCCCCGTGACGCCCCCCCCCCCACCTCCAAGCCACCTTTAGGAACTTTTAGGAATGAGAGAGGCTGGGATGGAGAATGCTAACTCCAGAAAAATGCTGGCGACTGCCGAGCCCACCTAGGAGCGTCCGTGCGGGAGGCCCGCGGGGCCGCAGGAGGAGGAGCCAGCCCGCCGCACCGTCAGAGCCCCTCGGCCCAGCCCCCGGCTGCCCGCCGGCCCCCTGCCCCCTGCCCCCTCCCCCTCCCCCCCACACCCCCTCCCCCCTCCCCCTGCCCC
>NW_027397073.1:13119199-13140195 GCF_003265705.2 Callorhinus ursinus | reverse complement strand
GCCCAGGGGCTGGGGACACAGCTTCCCCAGGGCCGCTGGTTAGAAAGTGCTCAGCTAGACTGGGCCTGGGGCCAGACGGGCAGGCAGCCCCAGAAGGCCAGGAAATCTTTCCTTTGGGATGTCTTCTTCCCTCCTCCGTCCCCCCAGGAAGCTACTCCCGACTGCCTCAGGTGTGCATTCTCAGCATTTGTGCCCATCCTGAAGGGAGAAGGGAGAGATTGGCGCTGGGAAAGCCTGCAAGACCAGCCGCGCCTTGACCACGTAAGCACTGGTAAGCAAATGAAGTGAGGAACCAGCCCCCCACCCCCACCCCCCATGGTTCCCTCTAGTTCTTCCTGGAATCAGGAAAGGGTGATTGTCGAGTGGGCATTTTACGGCGGCAGCCCAGATAAGAAGAAATTAGGAGGGCTTCACACCCCTGGATCTTTGACCCCCTTGAGACGAGAAAGGGCCCTTCAAAGCCATCAACTTCCTTAGAACAACAGATGGAAAGGCAGGAAAAAACAAAGCAAAAGCGAATGGCCTCATTTATCTATTTTTAAAATGATACGTGTAAAACATGCAGACATGTTCAAAAACATAATTTGAAAAAAGAGTAAAACAGCTAAAAATCCCTGGTCTCAGAGCCCCAATTTTAATTCTCTCCCCAGGGATCACTGCTGTTCACGCGCGGTGTGGCCTGCTTGGTCCAAACGCCCCCTGCCCTCTGCCTCCCACCTGGGCTTCGCTGCTGTTCTTCACACCCAGGACAGCGCCTCCTGCAGGGCTTTGGAGGCCATTGTTCCCTCCGCCTGGAAACCCCACCGTGTCCCCCTCTGCCCTTTCTTTTCTTTTTTGGGAAGGGGTATTTTATTTTACTCTTATTACAGTATAACCTTTATACAAGAAAGTGCGCAAAGTTTAAAGTGCGCAGCCCAGTGAGTTTTCACATAATCCTGTACATATATATTCCCCCGGTAGAGATAGCAAGACACCAGCTAACCACTGTTCTGACCTCATCATCACAGATTCCTTTTGTCTGTTCATGTGAATTACCTAATGTCCTTTTGTGTCTCCCGCACTTTCTATGGGGGCTCATTCCCATCTTCCAGGTCTCCGCTCAAATGTCACCTCCTCCCCCCCTTCCCTTCCACAGCATTACCCTGTCCATTTTTTTTTTCAGAGCACTTCTCCATTTGCAATTTCTGTTTGTTTACTTGTTTACAGATTTTCTGCCCAACTAGAAGGTAATTGTCCTTTTCAATCCCCTGCTCTGTCCTGAACCCGTAGCACAGAGTCTAGCATATATAGGCGATCAACAAATATTTATTCAATGAATGAATATGTGTGTAAATGAAAGAAAGAAATGCCCCAGGTATCAATTTGTATGGTCCTGAATCTAGAACTAATTATAGTTTGTCCACATGCTGGCCTCTGCAGGAGGCCTCTGTGCTTCTTGTTACAAAGACAATATTCACCAAATTCAAATGTGAAGACTTAGAAATACTGGAGTTGTTCCAGTCTGCCTGGAAGCAAAAAGTGGGCAAATTCTCACTCTCTGTAACAGGATTGCTTTCTCCACCAAGACTGGGCTTTCGCTTTATGCTATTGAATCAATGTTTTAGAAAACAACTCCACTTTGGCTACAGAAAAAGACTCTCAACAGTGGTAATCTCTAGCGGAGGGAGCGGGGATAATGTTTTTAAAACTTCCTTTATATTTTGCCATGTTTTAAAAATAAGCACATAATAACCTTTTAAAAGAATTTTAATTGTGGTAAAACACTTAACATGAAATTTACCATCTTAGCCAATTTTCAAGGATACATACAGTTCACTGGGCAACCAATCTCTGAACTGTTTCAACTTGCAAAGCTGAAACTCTGTAGCCTCTAAACCATAACTCCCCACTCCCCTTTCTCTGCAACCCCTTCTACTTTCTGTCTCTGTGAATTTGACTACTGTAGGAGCCTCTGTAAGGAGAATCTGAAGTAGAGCATTTGACTTTTATCTTAGTCACTGGCTTATTTCATTGAGCATAAGGTCTTCAAGGACCATCCATGTAGCGTGTCAGAATTTACTTCCTTTTTAAGGCTGAATAATATTCCATTGTGTGTGTACACCCCATTTTGTTTATCCATCATTCCTCGATGGACCCTTGGGTTGCTTCCACCTTTGGCTGTTGTGAATAATGCTGCTGTGAATAAAGCAGAGCATCTCTTCGAGGCCCTGCTTGCAATTATTTTGGGTATATAGCCAGAAGTGGAATTGCTGGATCATCATGTGATAGTTCTGTTTTTCATTTTTTGAGAAACTGCTGTGCTGTTTTCCACAGTGTCTGCATCATTTCACATTCCCACCAGCAGGGCATCAGCGTTCCAATTTCTCCGGCTCCTCACCAGCACTTGCTATTTTCTGGTTTCTGGAGAATGGTCGTCCTAATGGGTCTGAGGTGCTATCTCGTGGTGGTTTTGATTTGAACTTCCCTGATGACAAATGATGTTGAGAGCATCTTTTCATGTACTTGTTAGCCGTTTGTACATCTTCTTTGGAGAAATGCCTATTCAGGTCCTGTGCCCATTTTTAATCAGTTTATTTGTTTTTGTTGTTGTTGAATTCTGAGCAGGTACTACTTTTAAAATCAGAAAAGAATTTTATTTTGTAAAGAAAGAGGGAGAGAGGGGCACCTGGGTGGCTCAGTCGGTTAAGCGTCTGCCTTCCAGCTCAGGTCATGATCCCAGGGTCCTGGGATTGAGCCCTGCATCGGGCTCCCTGCTCGGTAGGGAGTCTGCTTCTCTCTTTCCCTCTCCCTCCTCCCCCCCCTGCTCATGTCTCTCTTTCTCTCTCTCAAATAAGTAAACAAAAATCTCTAACAAGGAAAAAAAAAAATGAGGGAAAGAGCATACAGAAGGCCAGTCAAGAGAATGCAGTGGTTAAAAGCTTGGGCTCAATGAAATTAGAACATTCAGTCGTCACCGTCATTACTGAGTACCTTCTATGTAAGTCAGGGTAAGCCAACTAACACACAACCCTAAAAGCTCAGTGACCTAATGCCATAAAAGTCTTATTTCAAGTCCAGTGTGGTCCCAGGTGGAGGGGGAGAAAGGATGTACGTTACAGAGGGTCAGCAGGTCGTTCAGGGAGCTCTGCGTCATGCGGTCAGTTAGGGATCTAGGTTGCTTCCATCCTGTGACACTGACGTCCACTAGATGTGGCCTCCACGGTCACCATGGGAGGGGATAAAAGGGAGGATTACACAAGGGTAACTTTTTATGGACCAGTCTCTGCCTGTATTACATCAACCTAAGCTTGTGATACAGCCCCACCCACTCCGAAGGAGACTGGGAAACACCCTTTTCCTGTGTGCCGAGAAGGAAAGGAAAGGCACCGTATCTCCACAGGACATCCCTTTGGGCACCAAACCACCTCCTTCTTCCCACACATGGAAACACTCATCCCCTTCTCTCGGGAGACACCCCAAAGTTGCACCCAGGATCTCCGGGTCATGTACATTCTTCTCCCTCAAGACCATGTATCGCTCCCGTGTTCTGGTGACCAGTAAATTAAGGAGGGTAAGTTGCCTGCCTTGCTTGTGGACACAGTGGCAAAGGAGAAATCACAGAATTCTCATTGAGAAAAGGGAAGGCACGGTAGCCCTTGGTCCGGAGAACCGATAGACTCCTTCCTGTGAGACAGGCTTGGGGAGGGTTCCCTGCCCCGGCAATTCGGTTCTGGTCTGACCTCTGAAGGGCACGCCTTTGCCCGTTTTCCTCCGTGACCTCATCTTTCACCTCAAAGGAGTTCCTCCTGTTTCAGTCTCTCCCCTGATGACACCTGAAGCATTCTTTGGGGAGGGAGCCCTTCTCCTTGACAACATCCTGTTCTTGGAGCTTTCCTTCTGCTTGCTTATGGAACCCAAAGGGTTGTTTCGTGTCTGCCATTTTTAGGGCGACTTCATGATTTCTCTGGCAGTAATTCTCCCAGGAAGTTAGTGGCCTTAGTGAAGGAGGGAGAACTCTGTGAAGCGCAGGCCTACTAGAAACCCACGCACAGATGTGGACGGACTACTTGGATATAGGAGCCCGGCCTGAGGGGCGTAGTTGGCCTTTGTCCCCCAAGAGAGGGCACAGGGTGTGACGCCAGATGCTGGGGGAGAGGACAGTGGGAAATGAAATCTGCAGAAATGACATTTGTCGCCTGAAATTGGAACCTAGTGAGCAGCTGAGAGGGAGGATGAAGAGGCGTGTGGGGGTCTGAGGAGAGGAAAGTAGGCAGGAGTGGGCCAGGAAAACGGGGGAACGCTGGGTGGCAGGAAGGGCCCTGGACGTTCGGGTCCTGCATTTAAGGAGAGACTGCCCCGTGGGGCTGGCGTCTGTCTCCATCAGGGGCAGCCGTGTGAGCACGGACACGGAGCAGGTGCAGGGTTTGATCGAACCGAGGATGGGGTTTTTGCTACCATTGGCGCTCCTGGTTCTCGGGTGTTTGGGTTTGGACTGGAACTCCCCCGCCTGGTGTCCTGGGCCTCCAGCTTGCAGATGGTAGCTCCAGAGACTTCTCACCCTCTGTAACTGCACGCACCAGGCTCTCATAATAAACCTTTCTGTGCTATTGGTTCTGCTTCTCTGGAGACCCCGAATACAAGGCATGTAGGGGAGGTAAGGAGAGAAGGATGCGGGTGTGGCAGGCTCAGGGAGGAGGGAGGGGGAGTCCCGGAAGAGCAAGGGCCGCACCTGGCCTGCGCTGGGGTCACCTGAGAGCCTCGGCAGCAGCAGTGCCCTCAGGACCCACCAGGTTTGGTTTGTGCGTGGAGGTAAAGAGAATATTCAGGGGAGAGATTGCGAATGTAGGAAGCAGGGGGAACAGGAGAGGGAGGGAGATGGGGTCACAGAAGGCCTCATGCCCCAGGGGAAGGGTCTCAGGTATTTAGTGGACACATTTGTCCTTCCTCAAAGGGGATAAGAAACACCCAGGGTCACAAGACAACTCAGTGACAGAGAGGGGACGCGATCCCGATGCCAGAGCCGACTTTCCTCGGTGTTCTAGGCTTCTCGGTGGGAAACCCTGGAGTGGCTTGTCTACCTCCTATTCCAGAAAACCCTAAGACTCCAGTCACCTTTCCTTTCCTACTAAGGAGACCCCTAGGTCAGTGGTTTAAACCCTTCCCGGCTCACAGGTCTTTGTAAGACACTGGACAAAATCTATGGGTTTTTCCCAGGAAAATGCACATGCCCACAAGGTATCACCAGCTGTTTCTAGGGGTTGTGGACTTTTTGAGGCCCATCTGAAACCCCCAGGCCGATGCATCCTACCCTCTGGCCTCCACGTCTCACAGAGGTGAAGCTGAGGCGAGTGGGAAGTGGGTCCTGAGACAAAATGGTAAAGTGGCCCCGATGTGACCTCTGTTAGCAGGGCCCCGTTTTTAAGGGCCAGGGGACTCAGCAGCCATTTCTGTACCTCGCTGCCTTGGCAGCCTGGGCACCAGGACAGAGGAGAGAAGGCATTTGGATGGAAATGCGAGGAGTGGCCTCCTCAGCGGGGAGTCCACAGAGGGGAGTGGGGGTGGGCATTGTGCAGTTCTGTGCCACCCAGGGCTTGGGAAGGGACATCCGGCTGCCCCCACTGCAGAGCTGAGTAGGTCACCTGGCCTGCTCAGGAGCCCTTTGGAAGTGTGTCCTCTGTCAGCAGGTCAGGCCTGTCTGGGAAGCTTCCGGGGGCTCCTCTCTCGACAACACCCAGCACAACCCCAGAAAGCCAGCCTGGTGGAGGTGTGGCTGGAATGGACATGCCCCTCCCCCCAGGCCCCACAGGGAGTTCCTCCAGTGGATGCCTTATGCTCTTTTCCAGTCTCCAAATTCACGACCGTCTCCGACTGGAAGCCAAACTCAACGCCTGGGAGCGGAAAGGGCAACTGTCCGGACGGACCAGGGCTTAGAAGGGAGTGACGCCCGGGGGACAGCAGGCTTCAGCTGACGGGAATCGGCCGTGTTGTAGGATGTGTGCAAACCTCTTCAAGGTTTGCACAGATACCCCTGCAAGGGCTATAGCAGGTTTGCACAGATACCCCTGGAGAATTAGCAGGACCTTGAATTAGCTTGCTGGCCGAACATGCCTCATTTTCTAGGCCCCCGGGAGTAGCTGGCTTTTTCCTGGCTGTTCATTTGATGCTAAAGAAACCCAGTCATTGTTTCACGGGAGGAAACAATCCGTTTCCCTTCCCCTTATCCTCTCTTGCCCCCTTTTTACTGGAGAATATGAAGTCTCTCTGGACAGTCATCACAATAAAAGCAGCCCTTAAATCTTACTAATGATAACAAGAATAAGGAACATCAAAGTAAGCAGTTATCGTAGTCATTAGGATTTTAAAATGTACTCAGGCTGGATGTGCTGAGAAACCAGGACTCTTTTGTGTTTTGATGACAATGCCAAAGCCTAATTTCTAGGCAGTTGCTAGATCACCAGATTCCTGCCACCCACATAGAATATTATCATTTCCTAGACCAGTAGGGCCCACGTATCTGCTCTAGTAAGAGTCTTAAGTTACTTAAAAAAGAAAAGTTCATTTTTAGGGTACCCATGGCAGGTGAGAACTGGCGTTGGACACTGTCAGGATTTGGGGGCTCCGCACGCTGACCGGCTGGACCCTGGTCCCCGGGCATCTCTGCTTCTCCCTGGACACCCTCTGCTGGGTGTTCCTCTGTCCTCCGCCACCTTCGTCGACCTGCTCACAGATCCTGCTCCCTCCAGACCTCCGCACTTCACATCTCTGATTCCCCTTCATCACCAACTGCCTCTTAGCTGTGGTTTCTGAGAGGGAAGTGGATTGGCCATTGTATTCGTTTGCTACGGCAGTCCTTGGATTGGGCCGCTTCCGCTTCCGTTCTGATCAGCTGTGGAGAGTGTGTCTTATGTGATCCAACACTGGATGAAAGTGGGGACAGCTTGCTTCTCCTAGAAAAGGCATGCATCTAAGGGACCCCATAACACATCTCCTAGGACAGAGTTTCAAATACACTTTCACTTCATCCAAAGCCACACAGCTGGTTATCGCCCCAGAAACAATAAGGCAGGGCCATTCCAGACTCTACTTGCTCATCACAGAGTCACTTTCACCCCGGTTATGTCAACACGCCTTCTAGATATTCCTCTCCATTCTTCGGTCCATTGACTAAATGGTTAATATAAGCACAGCCGCTATGGAGTCCATATGACACTGGAATAGAAAGGACTCATGCATGAGCACAAAGAGCCACCTTCTCCACCTACCTCCTGGACCCACACATTCCAGTGATGGCAGGGACGGCGGCGTCATTGTGACTTGACCCCAGTCTGTCGTAACTCTGCAGACACCATCCTAGCCTCCTGGTGTTGGACCTCCACTCTTAGATTAACCACCTGTGTGGGGTGGGAGAGTTCGGGGTTCCCCAGGTGACTTCACTGCACTGCAGTGACTTCCAGTTTCTTCCATGTGATTTCTGGAGCTTCTGCCCGCTGTCAGGCTTGTGCCACATTTTTAGCTGGGCCTGCATGCCAGGAGGAGCTACCTCGCTTCCCAGCTCTGTTCTCAGCTCTCAGGATTAATCGAGGGACCAAGAATCCTTGCAACATTTGTTTGAGCGAGACATGCCCCTTTTTACTAGGCTGGGATTTTTATGGTGCTATAGCCCTTGCAGAACCTCTGGGGGGCTGTCCCTCGATTTCCCACTCTGGGGTCTTTGGGCTTATAGATGAATGATTTTGCATCTCCATGTGTTCAGATCACCACATTCTTTGGAATGGCCAGCTCTCAGCAGGTACAATTGGGCCCAAAAGACCATAGTCCCAATGCCTTCGTTGCCTACTGGTCACCTGGGCTGGCCCCCCCAGTGCTCGTGGCCGGCAGGGGGTGGGGGAGCATGAGAGCCTAGCATTTGAGTGCTTTTCCTCCTGGATCTGATTTTGGCCTTGTTGCCTGATTGTAGGCTGGATCGCTTTAACACAGAAGTTGTGGGTGGGGCAGGCACCGGGAACACACACTGCAGACTATCATTATGTTGTATGAAATCCAACGACATTTAAAAATAAACTCAGTCACTTTGACAGACCGCCTTTGGGTTGGCATTTCCATACACAGTGCCACTCACCCCACAGAGGTCCTCGGGAGGCCCACACTCTGCTGCCCCAACTGTGATCTCATAGGAGCCTCCAAATAACCCCCGAGTCTGGTTTTCGGATTCCCCATCTTACAACTGGGGAAACTGAGGCAGAGACCATTTAAGTGATTTGTTCAGGCCAACAGGGCAAGAGTAAAGAACTGTAATTTCTTAACTTTTAACCCTATTCTGGGCCTTTGGTTCAAAGTGAGAAAGTGTAATTTTCCCACGGAGGTGTCTGTGAGGGGTGTTTCTCAAGAAAGGGAGGGCGAGCTCGGTCAGTGCTTAAGAAGGTCACCCTACTTGATTCCTCCAGGCATCCCGGTTGCCTGTCTCGGCTCCCTCATTATCTTTGTCAGGAATTCACTTTGCTTGCTAGTGTGCTCATTACACATTGTTCTGCTGGGGCAGAAGGAATAATTAACTCCCAGGCTTGGCCATTCCTTTGTCCTGAGCACTTTGCATCCTCTCCGTCTTTCTTCTCTGGAGATCAAACTCTGCATCCCTTTCTCGGGTTTCCTTTGATGCAAGCCTTTATGGCCGGGAGGATGTGCTTGTCAGTCGCTGTTCTAAGAACCTGCGAAGGTCATTTCGGTCCCTGCTTCTGGAAAAAGGACGACTTTGGAGGAAGGCAACCCAGCACCCTCCCCTTCCTCCCCTTTGTTTGTTTGTGTGTTTACATCATCTCTTTTCAGCAGTCATTGTCCTATATATGAAGAGACGAACCCTTATTTTGACAGCTGGGCATTGTCTTTGATATGGGAAGATTTCCCTCAGAAAAAGGGGGGGGGGTGACAGCAGATGGGCAGCAGCTGGTCTGCTCCGCAGTCACCCTGAGCACAGCTGTGGGTGGCTACAGCAGGACTGGGGAGAGGGGGTGCGTTTGTGTCTGTTTTGGGTTTTGCCAAGTTCCCGGGGCTGGAGAGCATTAGGCTGCAAACACCACGCTCTGATTTGTTAGAACCAGCAGTTCCCAGCAGCAGGGAAGAGGGATGGAGAAGGAACAAAGAGCCGGGAGAGGAAAAGTAAGGAGAGGTGCCGAGAGCCCCCCCAGAGGTGGAGTCCGAGTGACGAGGAAAGGCCCTGCCAGTAGAGAGAGAAACCCCAGGAGGAGAAAGGGGGATAGGAGGAGGGGTAGCAGGGTGCTTGGTGCGTGGATGGGCTAATTGCCTAGACGTGGGCTTTGTCCTAGTCTGTTCAGGCTGTTAGGACAATACCACAGACCGGGGGGCTTGTAAACAACAGAAACTTCTTTCTCGCGTTTCTGGCGTCTGGGAGTCCGAGATCGGGCGCCCATATGGTCTGGTTCTGGTGAGGGCCCTCGTTCTGGTTACGCACTGCCGGCTTCTCGCTCTGTCCTCTCGGGGTGGACAGAAGGAGGGAGGGAACTCTCTGTTTCTCCTTTCTAAGAGCACCAACCCCATTCACTGGGTTCCACCCTCATGACCTAAGCGCCCCCCCCCCAGAGGCCCCGCCTCCTAATACCATCACTTGGGGTGGGGGGGAGTCTCCACATGAGCTGGAAAGGGGACACATTCAGTCCATAGCAGGCTCTCTCCTGAGGTCTGGAAATCTTCCAGCCCTTTCTGCAGATTGGTATCACAGAGGTGGTTCCCGCCTTAGCACAGGGAGCCCAAAGCCTCTAGGGCTCCCCCACCACGCGGGCCCATGGCCCACCTGAGCTCTCATCGGCCAGGGGAGGTGAGAGGTGGAAAGCCATTTGCCAGCTGGCCTGCTCTGCGGGCTGCCTGAATGTGTGGGAGAAGAGACTTTCTAGATCTTTCTCAGGCTCCCAAGGCAGACAGTGGACGTCTATCCAGGTATTGCTGTTCCCTCAGGATTGGGGGGTTCACAACTGCCCGGTTCACACGTGGTCGGGCTGCAGGACCAGCTCACCGCCAACCCCTTCACCCACACGTGCACGCACGCACACGCACACGCAGCACCTCTCCCCTCTCCCTCTCTCTGTTCTCAGTTTTCCGTCCTGGGTGTTCCTTGTCACCACCAGCGGCAGGTCCTACCCGAAGGCCCACAGAGACCCGGGCTTTGGGGGGGATTCCGACTCAGCGCCATTCCTGGGGCTCCAGGGCCAAGACAGGAATCCCAGAGACAAGTCTCTGCTTTATTACTCGCTGAGATGAGCCTTTGAGTAGAGCTGGATGCAAGCATGGGAGTGGACACCCTCCAGGGTCTGTGACAAGGGCATCAGCCAGCGGACCTCAAGGAGGACACCAGGCCCCTCCCGGGCCCCCTGCCCTTCAAACTCGGATTGTCCCATGAAACCAGGACAGCCAGGACCAGCCTTGACCGCGAGGCAGAACCGCAAGCCCAGAGGTGTTGCTGGAAGGTCCAGAACCTGCTTGGGCTCAGCTGCTTTCTCCCTTCCAGTCTGCAGTCGGTGAGTGAGGCTCTCCTGCCCCGCGGGGGTGCCTGGAGCCCTCTCTGGAGCTGAGGAGGCCGCCCCTCATGCCTACCACTGTTCGGTTGCAGCCCTTCCTGGGAGCCATTGTCCACTCCGCCGTCATGGAAGCCTTTCCATTGACGGCACACTCAGCTGAGAGAAGCTGAGTAGTCCAGGGAGGAATTCCAGCACTTTCTAAAGAAGGGCCTGGTCATACAGAGGCCCAGCCCTCAGCTCCATATCTTGAAGGGAGGTGGGAGCAGGGGGGTGGGGCGGCCGCGTCTGACCACTTCCAAAGGCTTCTTGCCATCGTGTCCTTCCTGGGGCAGAAGTTTCCAGAACTGCCTGTGGCCCAGCAAGGGTGGGGTGGGGTCCCAGGGCGGGCTGTCTGGATCCACTCCGTCCTCTGGGCTCCGCTGGTGACCAGGGTGGCTGTGTGGCCTAGGGGACACAGAAGTGGCAGCCTGCCTTGCTGGGGAAGCCCCTCTGTGGAGGCCTTACCTGCGGGTCCTCGACACCAGCTCCTCCCAAGTGTCAGCGAGTCAGTCACGGTCCCACACCGGGGGAGTTCCAAGGAGACGGGTGGTCCCCAGCACTCAGTGTTGCGGAGAGCTCACAGAAAGCGTTCACTGAGTCTTACACCCAGGGAGCCCCTGAGGCAGAGAAGTGGCAGAGAACAGCGGGCTCCTTTGGGGATCTTGGCTGAGAAAGTATGAGGTAGGCAAGAGGGAGAATGGGAGGGACCCCAACAAGGGCATTACGCAAAAAGGAGGAAATGTAAGTAGGGGCGCCTGGGTGGTTCAGTTAGTTGAATATCCTACTCTTGACTTTGGCTCAGGTCATGATCTCAGGGTCGCGAGATCGAGCCCCACATGGGGCTCTGCATTCAGCTTGGAGTCCGCTTAAGATTCTCTCTCTCCCTCTCCCTCTGCCCTTCCCCCCACGTGTGCAAGTGCTCTCTCTCTCTCTCTCTCTCTCTCAATAAGTATAAAATCTTAAAAAAAAAAGGGGGGGAGAAGCTGTAATTATTTTTAAAGACCAAAGAGCTCAGGGTTACGGTATTAATAACTCAGGAACAACACTGTCATAAATGTCACAGGGGTTCATGGCTTCTGAACTCTGTCACGTGGCAGCTGACACCCACATGTGTGACCCACACTTCCAGGACTGAGAGCCAGCGTGCTCCTGGGGAGTGATGGGGGCTGTCCTTCCGCCTCTGCTAAAGAAAGCATCCTAAAACACACGCCCGTGGTGGTGACTTTATTACAGAGACAACACTGAATTGCCTGTAATTTGTCAAAATATTGTAATAAACCAAAGACCATTCCTTTAACAGTAACAAATTACTTGTATCGTGCTTGCGGGAACATACACCGGTAAGAAACTCAGCGAGGCTGAAAACCATGACGGTTCAAACAACACCCTTGTGTCCCTGCACTTTAAAAAAAAAAAAAATACCAGTGCAAGCAACTTACAGAGAAACTAATAAACACAAAACAGCTATTTGTTTCACAAAAATTCTCTCGGTATATATTAATAATATACATCAGTTTACTAACCTGTACTCAATATGTACATACAAACTCATGTTCTTTTCTTCACTATTTCATTTACGCACTTCCATTTATCGGCATAGTCTCCCAACATCGAGCAGCTAAAAATATATTATTGATAAATGTTCCCTTATTATTGAGAATTAGTGGTTTTTGTATTTTATTTTTTACTTTTTAATTTAATTTTAATTTATATTTTGATTATTTTATAAATCATGCTGCTATGTATTTTATATAAAACTGCTTCCATTTTGAGGTACAGCCTCTCAAAGTGAAACTATGGGGTCAAAGGGGATAAAGGGTTTGATACCTCATTATGGATTCCCAGATCCCTTTTTCTGCAAGAATAAACCTATTTTTAGTTCCACTGGCAATAGATAAATAACCAATTCCCTTCAGGCCAAACTGGTTTTTCTTTCTCTTTTTTTCCTTCTTCCTCTTTTCTCCTTCTTCTTCCTTTTCTTCTCAGCACTTCTTCCCTTCTTCCTCCTCCTCCTTCTTCAATGGTATGAAATAATTATATAATGATTTTCAATGTTTATTCCGCAAGTTGAAATGAGGGGTAGATCCTGTGCTTCTGAGGCCACCTCGGTGTCAGAGGCTCTGCCACCCTACAGCCTGCTGGTTCACGTGTGTTTGAACGCTTGTGACTGGTCAGAGGGGAGTGTGCATCTGGCCCAGACACCGTCCCCCACATGCCACCACACGTCACTCCTCAAGAGCTTTCCTTACTGTCTTCCGTTCTAAGTATGGCAACCATGTGTCCTCGGGCTGCTACCGTTTCAAACAGTTGGTCCAGTTGTCCCCTTACAGTGCACCCATTCTTTTCAAGCCCATGCGTCCTAAATTTGAATTTGGAAAACGTGGTCACTACTATTTTGGTATATTGGTCTCACCCACTCTACTAGATGCAAGCCTAAGAGTAAAGACTGTGTCGTATTCGTCATTCCAAACCTGCGTGGTCCCTTGCCTCTGACTTACCCTACCCTTTCATTCCGAAAGTGGTTCTGTTTGCTTTCTTGTCACTTGGAGAGCTGCTGTTCTTTGAAAATACAGATTTTAAAATAGCACTCATCTCTTTTCTTTCTTCGAAGCTGTGTGTGTGTGTGTGAAAATAAGTTCTGCAGATAGAACTTTCCTTAATCTTTTGTGTGCAGCAATATAGAAGCTAGAGACAATAATATTGCCTATCAAATTAATTCTTCTGAATACTTCACTGTGCTGATGACAACTGAGAAGCATTTGAAGTCACAAATGTCACTGCTTTCACTTAGTATACAAATGAAATTTGGCATGGCCAATGAAAGATGTTAGCTATAGGTGTCATTCCTTTCCTGAGCTTTCAGTACAGTGCTATGAATCCATAGCCTTCAATAAATATTATAAAGATGAACACGATGAACACTTTTAGAAGTCACATTCTAGTCCAGCATACCCCTACAGCAAATCTTCTAGGGTATCAGGAGAATTCTGGCAAATGCTTTGATTCTAAATTCTTCACATTCCACTGATTTTATTACAGACCACAGCACTTAACATTTCCTTCCGGATTCCCCTGGTATAACTCTCCAGGAGCCGGACTGGTTGGATTGGCACAGAGTCTTCAGTATGCAAGAAGACCATGGCCATCCTCGACCTATAACAGCTCAAAATCAAGCTCGTGCTGCAGATGGGTTGGCTGAGTGTGGAGCAAAGGGAGAGCTTAGCCTCGGGGGTGGGGAAGGGGGTTCGGTAGGAAGGGCTGGGATCCACAGCAGAACTTAGCATTTCTAACCAGGCCCCAGAACTCACACCTGAGCTAGGACTTCATTGTAAACCCTGCCAGATTACTAACTAATCAATTTCCTGCCTTCCCCATGTCTGGCTCAGGAACGAGGCGGGGCTGTGTCTGTGGACAGAAGAGCATCACTTCTCAGCGGAGAGCACGGGGGAGCAGCCTCAGATGGGTATCTGCTCACTCATGTGAACAGCAGCACGATTCACAATGGCCGAAAGGTGGAAGGAACCCAAAGGCCCATCTGTGGGTGAGTGGATGAACAAAATGGGTCCATACACACAATGGAATATTATTCAGCCTTAAAAAGGAAGGAAATTCTGACGAGCTCCAGCCTGGGTGAACCTTGAGGTCATTATGCTAATTGAAAGGAGCCGGCCACAAAAAGACTGATGATACTGTGTGATTCTACTCACGTGAGGTTCCCTGAGCATCAAATTAATTAGAAACAGAAAATAGAATGGTGGTGGCCAGGGACTGGGGGGAGGGGCCAGGGGGAGGGGCTTCATGGGGATAGACTTTCAGGTTTGCATGATGAAAAGGTTTCAGAGATCCGTCTCAGAACGACAGGAATCTACTTAACACTGCTGAGCTGTACACTTAAAAATGGTTAAGATGGGGAATGTTATGTATTTTCTAACCACCACAAAAAATAAATAAGAGGGGGAAAGGAAGGAACCTCTGACACATCCTGCAACATGGATGAACTTTGCACATCTTATGCTAAGTGAAATAAGCCAGACACAAAAGGCCAAGTCCTGTTTGACTCCATACCTGGAATGGTTAAATTCAGAGACAGAAAGTAGGCTGGTGGTTGCCAGGGGCTGAGGGGAGGAGGAATGGGAAATTCGTGTTTAATGGGGACCACGCTGCCATCTGGGGGGATTGAAGCAGTTCTGGAGACGGGGGTTGGGGATGATTGCACAACAATGGGAATGTGCTTCGTGCCGCTGAACTCTACACTTAAAAATGATGAAGATGGCAAGTTTTATATTACGGCTATTTTCCCACAATACATTTTTTTTTTTTTTAAAGCCCATAATATAGTAGAAAAGCTTTCTTCAAACTCAGAATTCTTTTCCAGGCCATCTTCCCCACCTGGCATGTCAACCCCATGAAATTTAGGAAACTCCAAAAGGATAACACATTCCCTGGTGAAAAATAAAACAGAACAAAACTGGGAAGAAGCAGAAGCCGGGGAAATAGTCGGTGGGGCGTGGGGGGCTGGGGCTAGCCCTTTCTATGAGCTTAGTCTGTACGAGTGGCTCAAATGTTATGTGCAGCTCCAGCAAGTTCTCAGGTGATGCTGATGAGGCTGAGCGGGGACCACACTTTGAAAACCGTGGGCCTCTCCAAAGCTCTTTAAAAAGTGTCAAAACCACAGTGGAGGAGTTCTTAGATTTTAACAAGAAGGTTTATGTGGAAAGTGTGTTGCAGTGCTGGGATCCTGAGTCCTTTAGACATGTATACTTTTTTTTTTTTAAAGATTTTATTTATTTATTTGACAGAGAGAGACACAGCAAGAGAGGGAACACAAGCAGGGGGAGTGGGAGAGGGAGAAGCGGGCTTCCCACGGAGCAGGGAGCCCGATGCGGGGCTCAATCCCAGGACCCTGGGATCATGACCCGAGCCGAAGGCAGACACCCAACGACTGAGCCACCCAGGCACCCCAGACATGTGTACTTTTGAAAGCTTCCCCAGCTGATTCTGATGTGGTAGATTCTCATCCACAGGGAAATAAATGCTGCCCTATGCATGCATTCGTCAGCCCCCTGGATCTCAAAGGGTGGTCTCTAGATCAGCAGCGGTGGCTGGAGAATTGAACTCTCAAGCCCCAGCCCAAACCTACTGAAGCAGATACTCTGGGGGTGGGGCCCAGGAATTGGCTTTGACAGGCCCTTTGGGTGGTGCTGATTCACACTAAAGTCTGAGAACTGTGAGCTAGATCTTTTGACAACTCCTTTTTCATCGATGTACTAATGACTAAACCAGGGCTTTTGGACAACTGAATATGTAGTTCTCCACGTGCATGTGACCAATTACTGAGGAACGGGACAGTTTATTCTTTTTTCTTTTTTTAAAAGATTTTATTTATTAATTTGAGAGAGAGTGCAGGAGAGAGAGCATGGGGGGAGGGGCAGGGAAAGAGGGAGAAGCAGACTCCCCACTGAGCAGGGAGCCCGATGCGGGGCTCAAACCCAGGACCCTGGGATCCTGACCTGAGCTGAAGGCAGATGCTTAAGCAACTGAGCCACGCAGGCGCCCCCCACCTTTTTTTTTTTTTAACGTTGGCCTGGCAATGTGATTCGGCTATTACTAAGATTGGGAAAGTTAATGGAGAGACTTACAAATACTCTGACATCTGGGACCACACCTAGCATAATTCATAGAAACCTCAAAGAGGCAAATTTTTGCTTAGTAAAGGGAAAAGACTTTAATGAGGGGGGGGTCCTCTGGTCATGGAGAGAGTTTTCTTGGGATGTCGTGGTTGCACCCTCATTGGATGGGCTCCCATATTGGAACCCATCCACATGGAGGATGGGGAAATTTAAGGAGGAACTGGACTGAGTCAAGGTTCCCAGGTGATTGTCTGAATAAGGTCCGCATCAGAGTGACCTGGGTTTGTTTAAAAATAAATTCTGGAGTCCCACTCGTGAAGATTCCGACTTGGCCTAGCTGGGACGGGATCCTGGCATGGCACTGACCCACAGGGCACTTTGAAGTGCTAGGTCCGAGAATCTCTAAACAGGAGGTATTTGCCATCCCTTCCCAGTTCCATGGCCGTACGAAAGAGGATAGAAAGGTTAGCTTCTAAAGGTTGGAAAATGCAGAGAGATCAAATAATTTTCTTCTTCGATAAGAAGTCTACATTAAGAAGTAAAATGGATGGTAGTATTTTTAGCTTTACCAAGGGCACCCATAAGAAATACATTTAAACTACAGCAGAAAGGATTTGGATTAAAGGAAGAAAAAATTCCTAGCAATGGGGATTATTAAACATCGGGATGGGCTAAAAGAGTTGATTGTGGAAGAGCCTTCTCTAGAGATTTCTAGAACTGGGAGACCTTCTCATCTGTCTGGAGCTGTGACAGGGGGTGATTTTAGGCTCCCTTCCAGCCTGGATGTTGATATTCTGACTCACACAACAGTATAGTCAACTAATGCAGCCCGTTTCCCTCAAGTATATAGGAGAGCCTTCATGAAAGCGTCCCTCATTATTAGATTGCTAATAAAGCCAAATCAACAGGGCGCCTGGGTTGCTCAGTTGGTTAAGCGTCTGCCTTCGGCTCAGGTCATGATCGCAGGGTCCTGGGATCGAGTCCCTCATCAGGCTCCCTGCTCAGTGGGGAGCCTGCTTCTCCCTCTGACCCTCCCCCCTCTCGTGCTCTCTCTCTTTCTCTAATCAATAAATAAAATCTTAAAAAAAAAAGGTCAACAAACGGTGAACAGACAAAATACTCACACACTAATGAGACCTGTGTTTGAATGAGGAGGTCCACCCCGTTTCTTGTCGACCAGTGCCCTAATCCCCTGTGGATGATCTCCCAGGCATTAGCTTTTGTCTGAGCATTCGTTGAAGGGCACCAAGTCTCTGAAATAAAAAAAAAAAAAGGAGAAAGGGGCTCTTCCTGACAACATCTTTCTGAAGTTCTGACGTTGAGGTTCAGTTGGAGTTAGACATCAAGGCCAAGCACCAAAAAGGGAAGACCTTGAAGAGAAAGGGAGGCAGGCAGGAAGCCTCTGGACGGATAGAGCTATGAATAGCAACTGGAGTGTAAAGTGAGGGGCTGACATGCAGCCAGGGCGGGAAGATGGGACCCTGAGGTAGGCCAGCTGGGGTTAGGCCAAGAAGGAGACACAGCCGTTGCTGGGTTTAAATTTCTGAAGTATTTCTGCTTTGGGAAAGATAGTCCTAGAGAGACCCTTTTGTGTCTTCAGTTGGAAGCATGACCAAAACTGATGTAGAGCTTGGGAAAACCCTTCCAGGTTGTCCAGCAAGTCTTCCTCTGTTAAGGAGCAAAATGCAGCCTCATGGTTTAAAATGCAGGCCCTGGACTAAAACCTTCCTCTCTCACTTGACCATGGATAAGTTTTGTCGTTGTTGTTGTTATTTTTTAATACTTCTGGGCCTCAGTTTCCTTCCTTGGAATCTGAAGACAGTAAACAGCACTGGGTGATGTCTGTGATTTCAGGAAATAACACCTGAGTGCAGGTCCTGGCCCACGGTAAGTGCTCGGTAAGTGTTAGCTTTTCCCATTTTTCTAAAGAAACTCGTGGCTAAACGCTTAGATTCACCGAAACGGTGCCTCCCAAATGCCAGGCTGACACCTGGCACCAGTCTGCGACAAGGTTTTCGGCATTCCTTGGCCAAATGGGAGAAATAAGAACAATGTCGGATGCGTGCCTGTTGGCCGGGGCTTGTCAATGACAGCTTTCTTCCTCTGAGAATGTACAATGTCCTTTGCTTTTGGAAATAATGAGCACAGTAGAAGGTACTTTTAGTTTTATGTTCTTTGTCGCTTGAAGTTAATCCTTGATTTTTTTTTTTTTTCTTTTGTTCTAGTCCATGAAATCCAAGAGTCTGGGAACCATTCCTCTGGCAGGTGTGAGGGGGATCCAGAGAAGGTGGGCGGGGCTGTCTCCGTGAATCGGAGAGTCGGCGTGATGCCCCCGCCTCCCCTGGGTTGTGAACTCGGAGCAGCAACTGTCCCTACTTCTCCCATCAACACGAGCTTCTCTTCATGCTTCTCATGACCTCCCTTTTTTTTTTCCTTCCTTTTCCTCTCTTTGAGGGTGTTCCAATCTTCTTCCCTGCCTTGCTTTTGCTCCAGCCCTTGGAGGGCAGCAGAATAAGCCACCCGCAAACCTGCCACTTTGGCATAAGGCTTATTTTGAGCTGAAAGCAAAGGAGAAGGAGCAGATGCAAGAACAGCTCTCCGCCCTCCCCTAGTCCCCTACAATCAGGATATAAATTTGTCAAGGTGTCGCGCTTCCCTCTCTGCCCGGAAGGATGGAAGGGAATCTCTGAAGGTGGCTCTCGACCCTGACCTTGACCAGGCAGAGGAACCCACGTGACACCTTTACTACCTAGCCCTTGTCTTCCCCTCGTGCCTCCAGATGTTAACCTCACAACCTGCCGCCCTAGACAAAGTCCTTTTCTTGGTCTCGTCACTTCTCTAAACATCTATTTTTCTTTATTAATTTGTAATATAGGGGCGCCTGGGTGGCTCATTTGGTTAGGCGTCTGCCTTCGGCTCCAGTCGTGGTCCCGGGGTCCAGGGATCGAGCCCCACGCCGGGCTCCCTGCTCCGCGGAGAGTCTGCTTCTCTCTCTGCCTCTGCCTGCCCCCCCCCGCCCCCGCACGTGCTCTTCGTTGCTCTCTCCCAAATAAAACAAACAAATAAATAAAAAAAAAGATGCAATATAAGCCCAAGTCCTAACCACCCCTGGACTTACTCCCCACTGGGTGCTCCCCTGTGCATGTGGGATGCACATGCTAACGCACTGCTGTTGGGTCCCTCTTGTTTACCTGCCTCTCCAGGTGTGCGGCTCAGCAGCGGGCACGCAGGTGCCCTGCGCCGTGGGGCCGGTGCCCCGCCGCGCCCCCTCCTGACGGAGGGCTGTGCTCAGAACAGAACAACGAACGGAGCACTCAAGATTGATCTTCCTGCCTCCGCACAGTGACATGTCATTAACTGAGATGCTTCCTTTGAGCACCAGAGAGGATGGATCGTTGCCCATAGCCCTTCCAATAACAGCGACACATTTTGGGCAACGCATTTGAGGGAGAGAAGTCGGGCTCCATACAAACCCTGAGGATTACAGCCAAGGGACAGATACGAATCTATTATTTTAGCAGTTTCCTTGAAATGTGGAGGGGGTGTGGGGGGAGACATTTCTCCTCCTTGGAGAGCAAGCTCAGCCAACTGTCCCCGTTTGCTTGAGCCTTTCCTGGTTTCAGCACTGAAAGTCCCATGGCTCGGGAAGCTCATGGCATATTGGGACAGCTGGTCCCCCTAGAGCCAGCGGTAACCAATCCTCTACTGGGCTATTTGTCAAAGATTCGGCACAGGTAGGTTTAGTTCAGAGAATGAACACAGTGAGAAGAAAGTAAAGAATCATTTAACTCAGAGAAGAGAAAGCTGAGGGTGGGGGTGGGGGAGCAGGGGCTGTTTGGGTGACAAGTTTCACGTGTGGTCACTGGGTGGGCTAGAACGTGTCCAGCTGGGGTCCATCTCTACCCGAGCTAAGAGCCAGAGGAAATGGGTGTGAGTGGAGCCCGAACTTACTCACAACGCTGATTTCCTGACAGTAAGTATTCTTAGACTCCAGAATGAGTTTCTAAAACAGATTAGGTATTGTCTTTAGAGGTAATCCCTAAGGGCTTTAAGAGTTTAGGTGTGGCCCAAGAGTTGAAGGAATGGACAAAACACATTTCTAAGATGCCTTCCAACCCTAGAATCCTGTTTCCATCTACCCATCTATTATGGCTCTGATTATTTTTCATGTCGTCTTTTGCCTGTAGTTAAATCGTTTATAATGACCAGGAAAAAACGCTTTGATTCTAGTCTCCTGGGGCACAGTCCAGCTTCTCCAAACCATGATGGAGAGGAAAGATTAGCATGTTTGTTTGTTTGTCCCTAAGGATGCTTAAATTTAGAAAAGGTTATGTATTGGTCAATTTCATGACAGCAATATTAGAAGTTTAAAACAGGGAGAAACATTCCCTGTGGTCCTATTATTCCGACAGCCTGAATGACCCACTTTCTCTTCCCACTCCCCGTCCTGAGATTTCCCTGGGATTTCATTAACGTTTAACCTGGCATCCAACCTGACCCACATAGGATTCTTACATTAGGGCAACTGGGCCTTACTGAGTGATTAAAGCTAAAAGCAAAACAAACAAACAAGCAAAACTTAAAAAAAAAAAAATCCTACGTAATCGAGTTGTTTCCAATTTTTAAAATCAGCTTGATTTTCCTCCATGGTATTGTCTTACATCCTGGGAAATCAAGCTGAGATACCTGGTGAATTGTGGTTAAAACTGAACTTTGGGATTGGTGGTGGGTCCTTGTTGTTTTAGGGATGTTTCCCCTTCATACAAACAGTTCTGTTTGTCGGAAACTGAGCCCTGCCTACGTGAAATCTGAGCATCTTTCC
>NW_027397073.1:13024081-13119099 GCF_003265705.2 Callorhinus ursinus | reverse complement strand
AGAGAGAGAGAGAGAGAGAGAGAGAGAGAGAGAGAGAGAGGAGATTTATTTTAAGGAATTGGCTGGCAAGTTCAAAATCCGCAGGGTGGGCCGTCAGGTTGAAGAGCTGATGTGCCAATCTGAAGGCTGTCAGGCTGGAGAATTCCTTCTTGCTCTTGGAGGTCAGTCTTTGTTCTGTTCAGACCTTCAACTGATTGGATGAGGCCCACCCACGGTAAGGAGGACAATGTGCTGCTGTATATAAATCCACCAATTTAAATGTTAATCTCAACTAAAAATACTCTTACAACACATCCAGAATAATGTTTGACCAACCAGGTGTAACCAAAGTAATAAGACCAGGGCCAGGATAAACCTTTAACTCCAGGAACAACCCCTTGATTCTTGCATGAGTGGCTGTTTTCGGGTAAGAATATAAAATAGTTTTGGTTTCACCTTTGGATGTAAACTAGATGAAATAAACCATGCTCAGAGTGGCGACAGGTGACCCTTGCCCCTTTGTAGTGCAGCAAAGAGTTCCATTGCCCTACATCCTTGGTAGCACCTGCTATTATACAACTTTTTATTTTTTATTTTTTTATTTTTATTTTTCAAGTTTTATTTATTTGAGAGAGAGCGTGAGCACACAAGCAGGGGGAACAGCAGGGGGAGAGGAAGAAGCAGACTCCCCACTGAGCAAGGAGCCTGATGGGGGCCTTGAACACAGGTCCCCGGGATCATGACGTGAGCCAAAGGCAGACACTTAACTGACTGAGCCACCCAGGCACCCCTATTATACAACTTTTTAGTTCTTGCTAGTCTGACGGTTGTAAGGTTGTATCTCATTTTATACACAATCTGCATTTCTCCGATTACTAATGAGCTTGAGAGGCTCCTCATATATTTATTGGCCATTCCAGTTTCAGGTCTGTGAATTTCTTTTTCACATTTTTGCCCATTTTTCTATTTTTTTCTTGCTGATTTGCGAGAGTTTCTTAGATATTCTGGATTCTAAGCTTTTGTCCTAGTTTTGTAAAGTATCTTCTTCCAGTACATCTCCTGTGTGTTACCTTTGTCCAGGGTGTCTTGGTTTAAAGGGAAAGCTTTACTTTTGATGTCCTTAAATCCATCTATTTTTTCCTTTGAAGTTTGTGCTTTTTGTGCCCCTATGCAAATCAACTGGTTTTTGCTATCTAACAAACCACTCCAAAGCATAGTGGCTTAGGCCAACAATGATTAATTGCTATGGGTTGGTGGGGTGAAGCTTCTGGACTGGGCCTGCCTCCTGGGGCTGGATGGTGCTGGGGGGGCTGGGCCTCCACTCCATATGGCCTCTCAGACTCCAGGCGGCTAGCCCAGGCTTCTTCACAAGGTGGTCTCAAGGGTTCCAGCAGCAGGGGAAGGCAAGCCCCAGTGTACACGTGCTGTTCGAGTCTCTGCTTCTTCATAAGGCTAACGCCCCGTGGCCCAAAGCGAGTCACATGGCCAAGCGCAGATTCAAGGAGTGTGTGTGTGGGGGGGGAGTCTCCACCCAGCTGATAGGAGGAACTGCAAAATGTGTGTGTTCATAGGTTTTAACACGCAGTTTAGGTTCACAGAAAAATTAAGCAGAAGGTACAGAGATTTGCCACATAGCCCCTGCCCCCCAACCCCCAGCATGCATAGCCTCCCTCACTATGGACATCCCCCGCCAGAGTGGGACACTTGTTACAATCAGTGAACCTTTATTGTCACATCATTGTCATCCAGAGCCCATAGTTTGCCTTAGGGCTCACTCTTGGTGTTGTATGAAATTCTGTGGGTTTGGACAAATGTATCATGACATGTAACCACCTTATAGTATCATACAGAGTAGTTTCACTGTCCTAGAAATCCTCTCTGCTCCATCTGTTGTTTTCTTTTTCCCAATCTACCTTTTACTCTAAGCTTTTCAAGATATTCTCTTATATTTCCTATTAGTAGCTTTATAGTCTTAAAACTATTTGGTGTTTCTTTCTTTATACTGTGATTTTCAACGTACTTTATCTAAATTTTTCAATATTTCATTTATAATTACATATTTGTGTTTGTTATATACTAACAATTGCATATTATATAATTAGTAAAAATAAATTTAAGTTAAATTTTTAATTTAAATCTATTTTTTCCCAGAGCAAACCACATTTTCCAAGATCTATTATTCTATAATCTGTCTTCTTCCCTCTGATCTATAATGCCAGCCCTATCATATACAATTTCCCATATATATGTGGTTCTGTTCTCAAACTTTCTATTCTATTTGCCTCTCCTATGCGAATACTTGTAAAATGGGCTACTATCTGATAGAGCTACTATTGTTTTTGCTTTTCTTCCTCAGATTCCCTTGGCTCTTTGTGGACTTCTATTCTTTATAAATTTTAAAATTATTTTTCCCGATTAAAAAGTCCTCTTGAACCCATCAGGTTCTGGGGATCTAAGGTGCAGCATGGTGACTATGGCTAACAGTAATATATTGTATACCCAAAAGTTGCTAAGAGAGTAGAGTTTTAATGTCCTCATCATGACAATGACAACAAAATGGTAATTCTGTGAGGCAAGGGATATGCTGACCAACCTTATTGTGGTAAACATTTCACAATATAGACACATGTGTGTCAGATCATCACATTGTCCACTTTAAGCTTACTTAATGTTATGTGCCAATTGTATCTCCATAAAGCAAGAAAAAAAAATCATCTTGAGATTTTGATTAAGATTGCATTGAAGTAGAGATTCATTTAGGGAAAATGAGCATCTATTCTGTGCTAAGCTGTCCCATTCATAAATATGGCACATGTCTCTGTTTATTTAGGTAGTCTTTTATATCCTTTATTGGCCTTATTATCCATAACTTCGTGTGATTTTTTTTTTTTTTGGTTAGGCTAATTCATAGATAGTTTACAGTTTTTGATACTTTTTCAAAAATGTCAAAGAATATTGTTTTTTTTTTTTTCCTGTATTTTACCAGAGTTCAAATGTTATAGGTGTAGGCTAATGGAACTGTTGAAATGTTGTAGTAATGCCCTGAATCAGAGGAAAAAGCATAATATTCAGAGTTACATCAATATTAATATCTGAGGCGACATCGCTTATGATACCTTCTAAAATGTACCGAGTGGCTAGTTTCGGGGTGAAATTAGCCTGCTGACGTGCTCACCCAAGAGATTTTAGTAGATTTTCTCTTCCGGTAACACAAGAGGTCTGCCTCAGCAAAACTCACACAAACAGAAGGTCACGAATGACTGTCTCTGAAATCTCCTTCATTTCAACAGTTCCTAAGTGTTCAAGAGAATTAATTGTTCATCTGTAGAAACTGGGTCCCAGAGGAGTTTCAAACACCAGCCAGATGGGAGATAGTTTTAGGGCACACGTGGTCTTACACCCTAGCAACAGAAAACCAGAGGGGGGGAAAAAAGCTTGCATTTCCATTGTCAGCACAATGCCTATAATTCTCCTTTGTTCTGGGGGATAAACACTGAGAGACATGAAGAGCGAAACTTCTGTACCTGAATTTCCATAATGCTGGGTGCTGGGGATTGTCATTACTTGCTCATTGCTTGTCATTTTTGCATAGAGAAAAGGAATATAATAAACCTTTTGAGAAATACGTGTTTAGACAGCTTGAGAGTGCTTTGTCTTCGGATGCATGTGTGTTTAGCAGAATAATTCCCTGGTCTAGGGAGCAAATACCACATGCATAATTCTTTTGTTAAAGACGACCCCTTTATTTTTGCATTTTTTGTGTGTTTATTGCTTTTTTGTTATATTTTTAATCCTTTTTGCATTTTTTTTTTTAATATCTGGATCCAGTACAAGTATTTCAGTCAATGAAGAGGCGTGATGCAGTAAACCCAGGGAGCTTAGTGCAAAGTGCCAACATCCCACTTTGTTGGACCTTCAGCAAGAGTCACTTTTCTGAGCCTCAGTTTACTCATCTGACACAGGAAGGGTTTAGGTGACCCCACATGTCCTCTCAAACTCTAAGATTCTGGAATCTTCTTGGACCCTTGGCATTTGGAGATAATTCTTGAGGTTTCTATAAATAAAAGTGAAACTCAGCCACTTCTTTAAAACCGGTGGGAAGCTTCGGGAACACAGTCGTCACCAGGTCTCTGTAATCCCTGTGGAATCAGATCAGAAACCGCCAGGATGGTGGGGCGTTCATAGGGCAGCGAGGAGCAGAGTGCTGCCTTCGCATATCCTGCCAAAGTCCACATTTCTTCTTCTAGCAATTTCTTGAATTACTTTGAAAATTGGAATGGATGAGAATTTTAGTTTTTCCACAAGATAAAAGGCTCACAGATAAAGTGAGTTATCTGTCTTTTGTTCTGACCAAAAGGTGACTTTACCAGAAATTATGCTGAACATCTAAGGAATTAATCTGGACGAGTGAGCTCAGCCTGACATGAAGATGCTCCAATGCCCTTCTTAGCAATGATGCTGAAATAGTAACAGCTTTAGTTTGCTGAGGCTGTTAACAGCTGCCGGGGCGGGGGGTGGGGGGGGGAGACACACAGAGAGAGAGAGAGAGAGAGAAATGAGAAAATCCAAGCCATTCCAGATATAAGGTAGCAATTTAGAGGCTATCCTCTTGAAAAGCTTATTTAAACCCATCAATCAACCAATATCTATTGATTGCCTACTGATCAAGATGTCACATCTGCATTCTCTGCCTTCCAAGAGCTTATGATTTAGTAAGAGCTACCATCTCTGCTCCAGGCCACGGAGCCCCAATGCCCGCTATGCTTTCTCAGACTGTAGCCCCTCGCCCGGGCGGGGTTGTATCGTTAGATCTTTGGCTTCTCAATCCCTCTGGGTTCTCAGGCCCCCACGCTGTGAATCCAGCCACTTGCTGGCTTTCAGCTCCCCGGGTCCTGACCTATTTCTGGCTAACCATTCCTCATTCTTAGAATCCGCCTCAGTTACTGTTGTGTTTGCCTTTCCAACTCCATCCTATCTTTAGCCCCTGGTTCTGCTGAATTTGGTAGCTGAAGACCTTTTCCCCATCCATCCTGGCTGATGTGACATACGGAGGGTCGTAGGTTACACCTCTGCATCCTGCCCGCCCCAGAGGATCCTTGTCCATCGACTGGAGTCGCCCTGCAGCCTTTCCTCTCCTGGAACTTGACTTCCTTGGATGCACAAATGTGCCTATTCACAGCCAGTGTGAGTTATGTCCCCTCGTCACCACGTCAGGTCATGCACCATGGGACACGGTCATGGTAGCGCCCAGATGTGGCTTGCTAGACGCTGAGCAGGGCAGACCAGAGCAAGAGCAGTATCTCCTGTGTTCAGGGAAGCGTGCTTCTTCAGAACTCCCTCTGAGGATGCAAATCGAGACTTTTCTTGAGGTAGAGCTATAGAGATAAATCCATTAGAGATCCAGGGTTCTGGGTGGGAGAGGTATGGGCTTCCTCCAGAAGTGAATGACTTTCTCAGGTAGAGGAGCATGGCGGCAAAGGAGAACATTCGTTCTTTGGTGCCTCACCAGAAGGAGGGCACAATTCCCAAGAGTCGACATCTGTGTAAGCTTTGGGATTACAGAGTCTAGCTCCGGTTGATTATCAGGGTAGACACAGTGGTTCGAAATTAACTTCACTTTTCCGAGCCCATCATCGCCTTCCTCCTCATGTTGCGGACACCACTACATAGCCGTTGCCAGGTCTGAGAACCTCCTCCCCCGCCCCCAGTGGAATACTGTTGAGTGTATCTGTAAAAGTGTCCCCTCTGACCTCTCCTCTCCATCACCTAGTTCAGGCCCTCACTCTCTCTCACTTAGGCCAGTGCGCTGAGCTCTTAGCCCTGGGACTGCCAACACCACCCTCACCATTCCCCATCTCCATTCGAACACAATGGCTTCCCTCTGCCTTAAGAAGGAGACTCATGTTGCTTAGTACCACAGGCAACGTTCTGCATAAGCTGGCCTTCCCCCGTCACTCGTACCCTGTGAAACGAGGTCGAGAAAGGCCAGCTGTTATTCCTGATCTGATCCGATACAGTAACTCTCATAGTATTTCTGCCCTGTCACTACAAATGTCTCCTTGTTAAACAGGCCCTGTATTTCCACCCTTGGCCCGAGCTCCCACTATGGCTTCGCCTGGAACGCCCTCCTGGCACATCCCAGCTTCTCTCAGGCTGCACTCGAATATCCCCACCATCGTACAGATCAGAACGACTCTCCTCTGCTTCGTGCTGTTATGGCATTTAGCGGCTTTGACCTCTGGCCGCCTACGGTTGCTCATGTGTCTCTCTTTCCTCACCCGCTCATAATCTTTTTGCCTCTAGAGACACGTAATACTCCTCTTCATGGTTGCCACGGTCGTTGGTCATCGTAGGTACTCGAGGAATGTTTGCTGAAACAAGTCTGTCCAAATATGTACCTGAACGTCTGTCTGGCTCCAGACCTGGATTCAGACACACACACACACATTTGGGCTCTAGTCACACCTACATAAAGTGCACATTCAGGCATCCACGCATGCACACATTTATGCACATGCAGGCAATGCACACCTACGTCTGCACGTGCACTGACTCATGGTTGTGCACTCACATGCTCACATGCACACTCACAATGTATACATAGACACGTGTGCCTACACTTACACCATGGGCAAACCCCCACACACGTTCACATACAAACACACAAACATACAGACCCACACATGGACACACATGCACACTCACACCTTATCGTTATCTTCTAAAGAGGAGTTTTGCCGAGAGCCTTTGGGCCTGGACGGGTGAGGGACCCCAGGGTGCAAGCCATCAGGCATGTGAGGCATCGGGGTTCTAGTTTGGGGGTAAGTGTACACTTATTCCCCACAATCTTTCAGGAGGAGGAGGAGGCTCTTTTTATGTAACACCCCTCTGCTCAGAGAAGATGGAGTCACTTGGTTGATAGGAAATTTGGAAAGAATACATTTCTTTCCCAGTGTGATTGGCACAGACCCTCTCCGCTTTCCTCTTTGCTGTCAGGGTGTGAGCTGGGGGGCGGGCTGGGGAGGGGCAAGGCCAGGGTGAGAGGCTGCCGTGCTCTGGGCCGCTGTGACAGGAGTTCGCTATTGGAAAGCTTGTTTGCTCACCGGTATCAGCCACATCTTCAGTATCAGATGAATAAAGGTGATGGCGTAGCCTGTCCCTGCCATCTTTCCTGCTTCGTTTCTCAGCGGGCTCATCAATCAGACAGGGAAAAAGGGTGTTATCTCTCGGGACCCCTCAAAGACCCGAACAGAACTTGAATAATTTCCTAGCTCTCTACTCTGACCACGTGCCTTCAAATTCACGTAAGGAAGGAAAGGAGGAACGGCCATTTGTTTTCAAATGGTACGTTTGCTTATGGCTTGCGATGCGTAAGACACCACTGCAGGTATTTATCACGTATGCCTTGATATGTGGTAGTTCTCTGATATATGACATATATATGTAATGATGCTTCTCCGCTCTCCAGGGGTCAGAATCTCCTTGAACAAAAGGACACATTCATGTTTCCCTCAACCTGTTTACAACTTTTTGCTGGCAAGTGCCCTCCTGCTCTGTTGGCTTCATCTCCCTGGGGAGCTGGTCTCAATCCCTGGGATGTTCGGTTTCCTCCCCTGGGTATGACATCATTGTGTCGGCTGTGCCTTGTCAGGGATCTTATCCAGTAGGATCTGTGTTTTCTTCATGGTGATAAGTTACCTCTGATGACACAGCGAAGTAGCCCTGTTTGTCACAGCATGTGAAATTCGGGGATGAGATAGTCCCTTGCTCTGTGTCCCATGACTTTCAGCTCGAATTCCACTTATTTTTTTATGGGCTTTAAAAACATATTTTTTAAATTGGAGTACAGATGACACACCATGTTACTTTAGTTTCAGGGGTACCACAGTAATTCACAATTCTATACATTACTGTATGCTCACCACAAACGTAACTACTACCCGCCACTGTACAACGCTATTACAGTACCACTGACCATATTCCCTAAGGTGTACCTTTCACCCCTGTGACTCATTCATTCCATAACTGGAAACCTGTACCTCCCACTCCCCTTCACCCATTCTGTCCACTCCCCCACCCACCTCCCCTCTGGCAACCCTCACTTTGCTCTCTGTTTTTATGGGTCTGTTTCTGCTTTTTGTTTGTTTGTTCATTTGTTTTGATTTTTAGATTCCACATAAGAGTGAAGTCCTATGGTGTTTGTCTTTCTCCGTCTGACTCATTTCACTTAACATAATACCCTCTAGGTCCATCCATGTTGTTGCAAATAGCAAGACCACAGGGTTGGTTTTTTTTTTTTTTTTTGTGGCTGAGTAATATTCCATTGTTCATGAGCACGCGTGCATGTGTGTGTGTTACATCTTCTTTATCTGTTCATCTCTTAGCCATTGTAAATAATGCTGCGATAAACATAGGGGTGCATATATCTTTTCAAATTAGTGTTTCCATTTTCTTTGGGTAAATACCCGGTAGTGGAATTACTGATCATATGGTAGTTCTATTTTTAATATTTTGAGGAAGCGTCATACTCTTTCCCACAGCGGCTGCACCAATTTACATTCCAACCAACATGCATGAAGGTTCTTTTTTCTCCACACCCTCATCAACACTTGTTATTTCTTATCTTTTTGATTCTAGCCATTCTGGCAGGTATAGGCTGATATCTCCTTGTGGTTTTGATTTGCTTTCCCTGATGACTAGTGTTGTTGAGCATCTTTTCATGTGCCTGCTGGCCATCTGGATATTTTCTTTATAAAAATGTCTATTCAGGTGCTCTGCCCATTTTTAAATCAGATTATTTGCTTTTTTGGTGTTGAGTTGTAGAAGTTCTTTATATATTTTGGATATTAACCCCTTATAGGATATGTCATTTATAAATCTGTCCTTCCATTTACTAGGTTGCATTTTCATTTTGTTGGTGGTTTCCTTTGCTGTGCAATAGCTTTTTATTTTGCTGTAGTCCCAACTGTTCCTTTTCTGCTTTTGTTTCCCTTGCCTGAGGAGACAGATCCAGAAAAATATTGCTAAGGCTGATGTCAAAGAGATTACTGCCTATATTTTCCTCTAGGAATCTTAGAGTTTCAGATCTCACATTTAGGTCTTTAATCCATTTTGAGTTTATTTTTGTGTATGGTGTAAGAAAGTGGCCCAGTTTCATTCTTTTACATGTGGCTGTCCAGTTTTCCCATTTATTGAAGAGATGTCTTTTCCCCCATTGTATATTCTTGCCTCCTTGTCATAGATCAATGACATAAGCATGGGCTTATTTCCGCATTCTCTAATCTGTTCCATCGATCTATGTGTCTATCTTTGTACCAGTACCACTGGTTTTGATGTTATTGCTTTGTAGTATATCTTGATAATTGAGATTGTGATATTTCCAACTTTGTTCTTTCTCAAGATTGCTTTGGCTCTTCAGGGTCTTTTGTGGTTCCATACAAATTTTAGGATTATTTGTTCTTGTACTGGGAAAAATGCTGTTGGTATTTTGATAGGGATTGCATTAAATCTGTATGCTTGGGGTAGTATGGACATTTTAACAATATGAATTCTTCCAATCCATGAGTATGAACTATCTTTCCATTTATTTGTGTCATCTTCAACTTCTTTCCTCAATGTTTTATAGTTGTCAGAGTACAGGTCTTTGACCTCCTTGGTTAACTTTATTCTTAGATACTTTATTCTTTTTGGTGCCCCTGTAAATGGAATTGTTTTCTTAATTTCTCTTTCTGCTACTTCATTTAGTAAATAGAAATGCAACAGGGGCGCTTGGGTGGCTCAGTCAGTTGGGCGTCTGCCTTCGGCTCAGGTCATGATCCCAGCGTCCTGGGATCGAGTCCCGTGTTGGGCTCCCTGCTCAGTAGGGAAGTCAGCTTCTCTCTCCCTCCACTCCTCCCCCTGCTTGTGCTTTCTCTGGCACACTCTCTCTCAAAGAAATAAATAAAATCTTAAAAAAAAGAAATGCAACAGATTTCTGTATATTACTGTATCCTATGACTTTACTGAATTCGTGTATTACTTGTAATAGTTTTTTGGTGGCATCTTTAGGGTTTTTCTGTATAGTATCATGTCATCTGCGCACTTCTGTCATCTTTAAGGGTGAGACAGATTCAGAGGACAGTCTGAGATGAGGGCAGGGTGAGAGTCCAGTTCACTTAGGGCAGGGAGGAAAGGTGAAAATGACAGGGATTATTGGAGGGAGGGGCTCAGGAGCAGGTTAATAATTGTGACATCTAGAACCTCAGGGGTTATTTTGCAGATGTGGCGGCCACCTAATCTGTCTCTAGGAAGGAAAAGAGAGGAAATAGCCTTAGGTTGCAGCAAAGGGATTGCGTTCTAGAATGGGAGCAACAAAGGGCTTGGCAGAGCCGTCTTCTCTTGATCACCTGACAATTCAAATAGATGTTAGTCTGCCTGGAATGGTCAGCATTACCTTTCATAACAGTCTCAGGAAGAAATAATGAACCTATCACGCTAAAACCATTTCACCAACTCCTCTTCCCAAAAGAGAGGAGTTCTATTGTTATTTTTGTTGTTTGTTTGTTTGCTTTTCGGTCTGGGGAATCCAGCAATTACTGTAGGTTTACCCTCACCCCAGGTTCCACTCAGATGTCTGCAATGCTGCAGAGCCCATTGATATGAATAATATAACTATTTATGTCTCCAGCTAAGAGTGCTACCCATCTGGGAGGGAGGCTTGCAACTTCCAGTTTTGGAGGAGGGCTATAGAGAGTATATTCACTTTAACAAGTATAACTAAATAAAACAAATGTTTCTAGAACTGTATGCTGTTTTTGAGATTTTGAAATGGGAATGAGAATCACTAAATGTAAAGTACTGTACACATCATGCAGTGCATAATTCTTTTTGATAACATCCCCACAGGTCACTATGAATCCTCTGACCTGCCCCCCCGCCCCAAGCGAGGTGAAGCCCTGGCCTTGCACACCAGCTCAGAGTTCCCACAAATGTGGCATGGGTCACTGCTGGTGTTCAGGGCAATTTCAGGGACACAGAGATGACCCTTTTTTTACTTTAATGGTTGCACGTCTATTTTCTTATATGTGAGACCAAAATAATCGAAAGGCAGACATTTCGAAGAAAAATGAGGAGAGGCCAAGAATAATGTAACAAAGGAACACAATTGGGCGTGAAGCATTTGGCATTTGCAAACAGGAGGGAGAAGAGTATTGAAAAAGTGTGATGGGGGACCATGTTAAGATATGGGAGAAATAAGATCAGATAGAAAGTGTGGAGTCTTGTCAAGGACGACTTTGAGAGCAGTGATAAATGGCGTGTTAGAAATAGTAAGACACGGGCTTTGGAGAAAATAAGACGGAACACTGAGATTGAGATGCTGAACTCTTGACCATGGATACAATGATGGCTATTCATCTACTTCCTTCCTGGTCATCCCTGGGTGTGGTGGCGTCGCAATTAATCAAATGATCACTGGCTGTAGTCGTGCTTCTAGCAATAGCAGAGTAGGTTGTTTCGTATGAAGCTTATTTCTGAAAACAACTAGAAAAGCTGGACTAAATGTAAAAACATTGTTTAAGGCTTTGGGGAGCTACCAAGGTACTGAGAATTTGCAGTACCAATGTTCAGAGATTTTCTCGGACCATAGTGAAAGCAAGCGAAACATAAGAAACAAGAGTTGAGGAAAAAAATCTCCCTATGTTTGGAAATTCAGCACTTATGATACCCCTGAGTCAAAAAAGAAATCACAATGGAAACCAGAAAATATTTTGATTACGCCATAATTAAATTTCCCACATTTCAAAACTTGGGGGAAGCAGCTAAAGCCAAGTGTAGAGGTATTTGTAGCTTTCATATGCCTACAGTAGAAAAATTTTTAGAGGCTAGGAAACCAATGACCGAAAAATCTATCTAAAGAATTTAGAAAAGCGATGAGAAAGTCAAATCTAACAGTAAAAAGAAGGCAATAAATAAAAAAGCAGAAATTAGTAGGATAGGAAATAAACCTATAATTGATTAAATCAACAGTGCCAGAAGTTAGTGCTATAAATTTTCCTCCAAGCATAGCGTTAGCCTCACTCCATATATTTTGATATGTTGTGTTTTTGTTTTCATTCTGTTCAAAATATTTAAAAACATTTCTTGAGATTTCCTTGTAGATATTGAACTACATTAAGATCAGGAATTTCTGTGTACTTAAAGGATACCATTAAAAGAGTGAAAAGCAAACCACAGAGGGTAAGAAGTTATTTATCACACATGTCAGTGACAAAGGGCTTGGATCCAGAACATATAAAGAATTCCTACAAATCAGTTTTCTGATTTCAATCTTTTTCTAAAGACAACCCAAGAGAAAAATAAGCAAAATACTCAAAACAAAACAAGACAAAAAACCCAGACACTTCATAAAAGAGACTATCCGAATGACCAATACATATATAAGAAGCTTGTTCAGGCTTGCTGGTCTTTAAAGATATGCAAACTAAAACCCCAGTGAGATACCTTTTTATACTCACAACGGTTAACTATCAATATTAAGTGTTGAAGAGGATGTGGGTCAACTAGAACTCTCATATGCTGCCGGTAGGAATGTAACTTAGTACCACTTTGGAAAACTGTTTTTGCAGAATCTAAAAACTGGATGTTTTTATGCCCTATAACTCAGCAATCCCATTCTTAGGTATACAGCCAAGAGAAATGCAGAATGTGCACACCAAAGACAGGTAGATGAATGCACATGTCAGGTTGCTTTGCTCTGTGGGGGGGCTAATAATGGCCACCCTAAACACCCACAACCTAATCTCTGGAAACGAAGTATGTTACCTTACATGGCAAAAGGGACTGTGCAGATGTGATAAAGATGTTGAGATGGGAGGTTATTCTGGATTATTTGGGTGCACCCAATGTAATCCCAAAGATCCTTACAGGAAGGGCATAGGAGAGTCAAGGTCAGAGAGAGGTAGGATGGAAGCAGGTGGCAGAGGGCAGAAGAGACGTGTTATTACTGGCTTTGAAGATGGAGAAGGGGGCCATGAGCCAAAGAAGATATGTGACCTCTAGAAGCTGGAAAAGGTAGCCTGGATGCTTCCCTAAAGTAACACCGCCCTGTGGACCCAGTTTAGACTTCTAAACTCCAGAACTATAAGATGATAATTTTATTATTTTAAGCCACTAAATTTGTGGTAATTGGTTACAGTAGCGATAGGAAACTAACATATGTTCCACACAGCAAAGGGCCAATGGATAAGTGAATGGTGGTATAGTCCTACAATGGAAGGCTATACAGAAATTTAAATGATCAATTACAGCTTCATACAACAACATGATCAGTTCTCACAAATGTGAGCCTGAGTAAAGAAGGCAGACATAAAAGGATACACACCCTAGGATTCCATTTATATTTGAAGCTGGTGCCCTTACGGCCTACTCGGGTGTCCCACAGATAGATGTTGAACCGTTGAAGTGAATTAAATTATATGGAGGCCCCAGTTGTGATAGCTCACTATCCTTCAGGAACTTGGCAGAGCTAGCCATGGGAATAAGATAATTTGAGCAAGTACTATTTGGAAATTTTTGTTTACATTAGGTTCTTGGCTTCTTTGACAAAATCTATATTCAGAGGCAGTCCTCCATAAAATTGAACAATAGGATAATAGGAGGAAAGGCATTCCCTTTGATTACCTTTCAGAGGTGAATAATGGGCTAGGAAAGCTCACTGTTCTGCTTTCTTTCTAAATTGCCAAGCAGGAAGCAGGCCTGAGGGTGGAGTTGGCACTTCCCCACATAATAGGGGGCCTCTCAAGAAAGAATTTAAGGGAGTTTTGGCTGTTTTACAAGACTGAAATCCTAAGAATAATTCCTTAGGCTGCTGTAACAGAGGGCTTTGCAAATTCAGGGCCTTAGAGCAGATCCTCCCAGCAGTTAAAGCTGAGCCCTGCTCCTGACCCGTGGTGGGTGGAGCCATGGCTCACCTGGCCAGGAACATTCTACGTGAGTCACCACAGCTGAGGGGAACAGGGTGATTAAGGATCTGCATGTTTAGTCCCAAACTATTTTGTACAAAAGCAAGTTTGGAGAATGAAAGTCACTGGGCAATCTGTACCTTCTTTTCTCTCATACACTAGAAGTGGCAGACGCTGATAAAACCCACACACTCAAGTAATATGGCGGTTGGCTTCCCACAAAGCAGTCTCATCTATTTAATGCTGCCTGTTGGCAGCTGGGATCGCACTTAAGTACTCTTCTCAGGGGGCCCCTCTTCTGCTGCCCATGGATCTCTCCCAGGCCTGATTTATTCTGGATGGTCAAAGTTCCATCTTAGCGCAATGTTCTCTCAAGAGATGTCTGGAAGTTTCTCTTGGAAGCTCGTTCACTTTCTTCCCTATGTATGTAGTCATCTTGTGGAATATCACATTGGTCCACATTTTTACAGAAAGACTGTAGATTTACCTGTTGTACTTAAAAAATGTATATATACGTGTGTGTGTGTGTGTGTGTGTATTTGTGTTTTGTACAATGCTGATCCTAGACCAAATTGTGGTGTGAGCCAAGATTTCTCTGGAGTTCCCCAACCTGTCTGAAGTCTCCCCTCCATATTTTGGGTCTTAAGCTCTTGCCCAGACAAAATCCCTCTCAAGACAAAATCTGAAACCAAGTCATGCCAACAGCTGTGACTGCCAACAACTATCAGCTCGACGAGTTGCCTCAATCATTTTCTGAGAGATCAGGGGCTAAAAGCAAAGGAATCCTGCACCTCAGTGTTTTAGGGAATAGCACACAAGCAAGTTTATTGCTCAAAGAAGCTTTCCTGGTAGCCCTAGAAATCACATTAAATACGCAAATGACAGTTTGTGATGTTCCCTGCATTCCCGTTTTAATATCTCAGAATTGGCAAGTAGGGATTTAAAACAATAATAACCATTGATTCATTAGTTGATCCAATTCCAGGTCCCCCTCAGCCCTGAGTATAGCAACAAGCAATTCACACACCACATCCCCTAAACATCAAGTGCTTCCTTATGAGAAAAAGTCATATTTACAAGTGGAAATGATGGGTTTTTTTATTTAATCCTCCAAAGTGCCAACCACAGCAAGCTGAGCATTGCCAGCTTCCAAGTGTTGTTTGTTGGATGAATATCAGAATATTACCTACTAATGTGCTCTTAGTTATTGCTTTGATGACTGTCTCAACAGTGTGTTAACATACATCAGCTAGAATTTCATACATATCTACCTGATGGGAGAGAAAAATATTTCAAAAACCAGATTTTTTTTTCACCATATTTCAATAAGGTTTCAAATTTCTCAGGAAGCCAAGAAATGCTTATTTACTTGGACTGACCCAAAATGCAACACTTTTAATACTGACTGGATATATTTATGACCAGTCTTCCAAAATCATGTTCAACTTTACTTTTAAATTGACTGCTACCTCAGCAGTTTTTTCCAATTTCTTATTTTTAGCAATGTTATCTCTCTTTTTCTTGCTGTTTTGGAAATGTTCGTGATAACTAATACGAATAAATATTTATCCTTGAACCCAAGTGCTTTATTTCTAGTTTTTAAAAGTCTTCATCTAGATTCCTGATTTCACCTTCACACATACCTGTGAAATAGCAAGAGGGATAAAGAGCTGAATGTTTATCACAAAGAAGGTGGCATAGTGCCTAGCTGGAGGGCTGGCGGGGGCCCTGGGGTGAGAAGGGAACAGGGAGGAATAATGAGGTAGAAGCACAATGTTGCTCTTTTCCCCCATGGAGAGATTTAAAAATTTTAGATTGTTCCTTGTCAGTTAAATACCCATATGCTTTTTAAGCCACATCTGATTTTAAAAGGAAAATATTTAGGAGATAAAAAAAATCGCAGCTCAAAGATTAGTGCTTTGTTGCATATCGAGTTTCCCTGGATTCTTGCCAATCTTGGGAAATCCCATGGCTTTGAGTTTCTGTGCACTCTCAATATGCACCCCCCCCCCCCCCCCGCTTTCTTTCACAAGCCTCCCTTCCCAGCATTTCAGACCTGGGTCAATTAGAGATAGATACACATACACCCAGAAATGCCAATCTTCAAGGAAAAAAAAAATAACCATACAGTATTTTGGAAGTTGTCTAGGAACAGATGACACGTTGTCATAGGTTTGCATAAATTGTGCCTGTATTTTGGCAGATCGTAAGTGGATACAAACATAGCACTCTTCAGTTCATTCATGGGGTGTGGTGCTCAGAAACTCCAAGAACACTGGCTTAATGGTCCATTTCCTGTGTTGATGTGGGGCATGGGGCGTCCTGACAATGTATTGTACAAATTTACCACATAAGCTGATCACATCCCTTAGGACAGCAATTTAGCTGTGGTATCAAGAACCATAAAAATGTTCATTCCTTCTCATACAATAATCTTATTCACTGTGGGAAACTGATCCCAGGAAATATTTTGCTGATTTTGAAATATTTTTGCTTAAAGATGTTTTTTGCAGGGCGATCTACAAGGAAGGGTGGGTATGAAAAAAGGGACGTATCATGAATTATTCAATATTAGTAGAATAGCTATATAAATTATAGCATATTATCCAGTACGATTTTATGTTTCAATTGGAAGTCGTAATTGTGTAACACCATAGGAGAAAGTTGATAATATAATACTCATTGACAACAACAGAATACAAAATTGCTCATGCTCTATGATTAAGAATATGTCTATGTATATGTATATATGGACGTCTAGGTGGCTCAGTTGGTTAAGCGTCTGCCTTCCGCTCAGATCATGATCCCGGGGTCCTGGGATCAAGTCCCGTGTCGGGCTCCCTGCTCAGCGGGGAGTCTGCTTCTCCCTCTACCTGTAGCTCCCCCTGCTTGTGTTCCCTCTCTTGCTGTGTCTCTCTCTCTCTGACAAATAAATAAATAAAATCTCAAAAAAAGAGAGTGTATATATATATATATATATGTATGTGTACATACTGTTTTATATATATAAAAACACAAACAAACACACTAATATCTGAAGAACAGAGCCTGGAGCCTGGAAGGGAATATAGAAAATCAGAACAGATGTATTCAGATGCTAGAATTGAGGTGGAGATTTTTTTTCTCTCCGTTTTCATGTTATTTTAATGAAGGTTTTATAATATGCAAAAAATAGCTAAAATGCAACATTGGGCACTATAAGGAGATTCAAAATAAAAAGACAACAGATTGTCAGTCTCAGACTTTTTTGGCTTGAGTCAGTTTTGTGACATGATCGACTATAGTGCTGCTTCAGCGCCCTTTGTCATAGCGGGTCTTCCAGCACGAGAGAGTAGAGGACATATCTAATTGTTTAGCGGATGTTGTTGGGTGTGGGGGAGGTACTTAGCAGCATTTCATGTAACTTGAATAAAGATATGCCCATCATGCTTTTTCTCTCCAGAAACACACTGTATGCTAACGACCTTCATGCTACCTTGGAACGGATGGCAGTACCATTGTACCCCTTTTAATCCTTTAATTATGAAGGCGTTCAGAGCATGTCACCCCAAAATACGCCACCCTGGCATGTTGATTATTTTGAATTAAAGGCAACTGAGAAATAACAGCTGTAAGAAGAGCACCCTGGCCCTCCTTTTCTTCCTGAAAGGGGAAGATAAAGCTCCCATGTGAAAGGTGCCCTCTCGGTACCAGGAGGGAGAAGACACTCTTATCATCAGGGATGGGGACCCGGCGCTGAGAATCTGTACAAACAAACCTGGCTAAACTCACCCTTGTCTTCCTAGTTACTGGTCCACGGTTTACTACCCAGGCCGCCACCCCTTTGTCCCGTCACAGCTCCATAAGTGTGTTACATGAGCTGGAATTCTAAGCTGCCATTCTGAGTTTTCCTTTTGGTCTCTGTTGTATGCTGTGTGCTGTGCATGTCAGGAAACTGTTATCCTTTTGTTAAGAAGGAGTCCCAGCTAAAAAGCTAAAGGATGGGTAGAAGTCAAGTTTTGCCTCTCCTACAACCACAGACGAATCCTAGGGGAACTATTTCTTGAGAGAACTAACGACCAGATGAGAGGTGGCATGCGAGGCCAAGAAACAGACCCAGCACGGGCCACAGTAATATCAGTGTGAATGACTGTGATGTGTGTGTTACGTTAAAGGGCACAGTGATGTGCAGCAGACAAGAGCGAAGGGAGAGAGTATAAAGTGGGAAAGAACTTCAACAAAGGGAGAGGCAAAGAGCTTCCCAAGAGGATGAGGCTCAGGCAGGATCCAAATGCTCATGACGTTCGGGGCATGTCCCGGTCACGGCCGTACAGGATTTTTGTCCCCCTGGTGCTCGTGATTCTTGGTCACGCTGCTTGGAAGAATGAAGAGGTCAACCAGACGAAGAGTGGTGGGCAGCAAAGCAAAGTTTATTGAGCAAGACTATAAAGCTCCCAGAGAGGGAGGGAGACCCGAGAGGGTTTCCTCTAGAGTTTCTAAGTTTAGGTTCTTTTTTCCTTTTTAAGATTTTATTTATTTATTTGAGAGAGAGAGAGAGAGAGAGGGCACACACTAGCATGGGGAGGGGTAGAGGTAGAGGAAGAAGCAGGCTCCCCATAGAGCAGGGAGCCCCATTCGGGACTCGATCCCAGGACCCTAGGACCATGATCTGAGCTGAAGTCAGACGCTTAACCCAATGAGCCACCCAGGTGCCCCAGTTTAGGGGGTTTTATGAGCTTTTGCAGAACTAAAGCAATCAGGGTGCGCTAAGCCATGCCAATCAGGGTTGGCTTTGGTCATGTATCTGTCTACCTATGAGGTTAATGTCTCTGTGCTGATGGTCTTTTTTTGCTGACATCCGGGGGCTTAGGTCTTAACCGCCCCTTGCCCGTGATACTGACAATACTGACAGATGCATTGTGGTTAATCGTCTTATTTGAGGACGTTTTGCAGAAGTCATTTCTGCAAAGGCTGCAAAGCGGAATGTCAGTGCTGTCCTGTCTAAGCTGTGGCACAGGGTGTTAGCGCTGTTTGACCTTAGCTGTCCTGACTCCATATTTTCTTGTTGGGGATCCCGGCCCTGACTACCTACCTGTCCAACTCACTCCCAACAGTGGCTGCTCCTGAAGGGTCAGATGACCAGATAAACTTCTTTGAAAAGAAGGGAGAGACATCATCTTGTTCCCCACTTGTTGTGTTCAGCACAATCCGACATGGAGGGAGTATTCGGTAATTGATCTTGAATCAATGAACGAAAACCCGTACTCAGGATGGACTGGCAGAGAGTGAAGCTGGGAATGCAGGGAAGAGTGCGAGGGCCTGAACCAGGGCAATGGGGGTGGGAGTGAAGAGAAGAAAGGAGTGTCAAGGGTATGCAGTAGTAGAATTGGCAATGGAACGGGAGTGGTTGTGGGAAAGGGCTTCTAGGTTGAAAACCCGGGAAAGTGGGAAATTAGAAGGTGGAGAGGCAGCTGGTTGTAGTTAGAATCCCAGAAGCGAGGCCGTGGGTATTTCCAGCCTTGCAATGTGGATCTCTTCAGACTCAGTCTCTTAACTCATAACATAAATTTACAAAAGTGTAAGCACATTAAAATGTATTACAAGGTGCTATTATGGCCCCATAGGACTGAGAGAAAATGAGAAGATAGGAAAAAAAAAAAAATGTCTCCAAGGTAAACGGTTAAAGTTGCTCAGGAAGAGGGATGAGGAGTCATTTTATGGAAACGAAGGGGTCCAAGGAGTCCCCGAACATCCATAAATTGCGCGGAGACCCCGTGTAAGGCTGCCACCTGGTAGAGCTGTGCCTTTGTCCCCTGTCTGTTGTTGGGGCTGCCGATCCTGGAGAGAAGACCAGCTCTGAAACATTTAATTAACTTGGAAAACATAAATGGGCCTCCTGAGACTTCTCTCTGTTTGGCCGACTTTTAAGACACTGTCGCGTGACTCTTCTGCCCTGCCTGAGACACTCAGATAGTTGTGTGATTTCACTAAAGGTCTGTATTTCATCCTAAAATATATTCACGTAGGACTAGAGATTTCTTCCTCGGCCTTGGGGTTTTCCTTTAAAAAAAAATTTTTTTTTGACTCAACTGTATAAAGCATGGTGCCAAAGGTAATCCTGCTTCACAGAATGAGAATCAGTCCATTTCTTGTTTCCAGATGGACTAGAACCCCATACTCCAACATTCTTTTCCGTATCCTCAGATTTGAATTTAAGTAGAGGCTGTCTGTTGAATGAGCAAGTCAGAGATGTCAGCTTCGAGCTAAACCAGTGGTTCCCAGAGTGTGGCCCTGGACTACCAGCAACAGGCTCATCCGGGAATGTGTTAGAAATGCACCTTCTCAGGCCCCGCCCCAAACCTACTGCATCAGGATCTGGGCAGCCAGGGCTCAGCAATCTGTTTTAACAAGCTCCCAGGTGATTCTGATACAAGCTCAAGTTTGAGGACCACCGGGTTACAGAATAAATAACTGTATTAGTCAGGGTTTCCCAGAAAAACAGAACCAGTTGGCTATATACAGATCTATATATAACAAGGGATTTATTATGGAAATTGACTCAGGAGTTACGGAGACCGAGAAGTCCCAAGATCTGCCATCAGCAAGTTGAAGAATCAAGAGAGCTGTGGTATAACTCGGTCAGAATCCAAGGGCCCGATAATCCAGGGGCTGATGGTATAAATACCAATCTGAGTCCCCAAAGCCCAAGAACCACGAGCGCCAATGTCTGAAGGCAGGAGAAGATGAATGTCCCAGCTCAAGGAGAGAGAGTAAGTTTGCTCTTCCTCCACCTTTGTGTTCAGTTGGGGCCCTTGGTGGATTGATTGGATGATGCCCATGCGCCATGTTGGGGAAAGCAATCTACTTTATTCAGTTCACCAATTCCAATGCTAATCTCTTCCAGAAATACCCTCACAGACACACCCAGAAAGAATGTTTTGCCAGCTGTCTGGCCATCCCTTAGCCCAGTCAAGCTGACACATAAAATTAACTATCGCAATAACTAAAACTAGTTTTTAGATTTAGCATCATACAAATCGACACCTTTACTTTCTTTCACTCATTCAGTCACTGCTTCATTTTATGAATATTTTATGGGGTGCTCGCCATATGTCAGACATCACTATAGGTGCTGGGGTGACAAAGCTGTCAAGTTTCCTGTTCTTGGACAGAGTTGCAGAGAACATACAGGATGTCCAGGTAAAATTTGAATTTCAGATAAGTAATGACAATAATGTTTTAGTATAAGTATCTCCCAAATATTGCATGGGACACACTTACACTAAAAATTATTGATTGTTTATCTAAAATTTGCATGGAACTGGGTGCTCTGTATTTTTATTTGCTAAATCTGGCCACCTTACTCTTGTGACACTTCTATTCTAGTGGGGAATACAGACCCAAAAAGAAGTAAACTTATTTAATGAAGCAATGCTTTTCAATGGTGATATGTACAATTAAAAAATATAATGGAGTAACATGGTAGAGAGTGGCATTGGATAGACCTGTTAGAGAGACCCTCTCTGAGGAGGTGGGAGCCAGCTACATGTAGATCCGAGGGAAGAATATCTCAGACAAAAGGAAAAATTTAGTGCAAATTCCCCAGGGTAAGAAAGACCTTAGGCCAAAAGGCAGCATGGATGAGCATAGCAAGAGAGTTGGGGAGACAGGAGCTCAGCCATGCAGGCCTTGGCAGACAGCAGCAGAGAGCAGAATTTATTCTCTCTTTTGAGAATTTTTAAACACGGAGGAGTCTCAAGCCTGGCTTTGTGTTTTCAGATGATCTCCTAGCATCGGCAAGGAGAATGGTTTGTAGAAGGGGCAAGAGTGGGAAGGAAGGAGGCAGGTCAGAAAGGGCTTGTTGAGGTCCAAGAAGGAGATGATCATAGGCGGGACATGGGGATAGTAAAATAAGGGACAAATTCAGGTTACGTTTTGGAGAGGAGTTGACAGGACCTGCTAATGGATGGCATATGGTGGTTGGAGGGGAAGGGAAACAACATGGGTGAAGGTGCTTGTCACTGAGCTGGAAAAAGACAGGGGGTGGGTGGGTTTCGGTAAGGGGAAATCGAGTCCCATTTTGGACAGGTTGCACTTAAGAAATCTATTAGATAGTCAAGTTAATAATTCAAATGGATCGTTTCAGGGCTAGAAATATAAATTTGGGATCGATCAGCATATACATGGTCTTTAAACTATGGAACTGATTAATATTACCTAGGGGAGTGACTGCAGATGAAGAGAAAAGGCTGAAACAAGGCACTCCCGCAGGTAGATTTGGAGATCCCATCAGGGGACAATGAGGAGGTCCCAGGAGGAAGCATTTTTAATCAACGTCAGTTTTGTCACAAAAACTGTGTGTGTGTGTGTGTGTGTGTGTGTGTGTATGTGTGTAATATTGTACTTCTGTGTATATATATTTGTAAATTATGTCAACTACCCCTCTGTTGAATTGAAGACTATCATAGCTTGATTAGATGCCATTACAAATTATGCGTATCATGAACAATTTTGAATATATTTTTGCTCCGTTTGGCTTCTTTTTTTTAAAATAGTGGTTAAAAGAAAGCCCAAAACTCGTAACGTGAGATCTGTTTTCTTAACAAATTTAAGTGTGCAGTATTGTTAACTATATGAACAGTTGTTCTACAGCAGATGGCCAGAACCTTGCATTGCATGGTTGAAACTGCACATCCATTGCATAACAACTCATTCCTCCCATTCTGCCCCAACCCCAAGCAACCACCATTGTATTCAGTGCTTCTGTGAGTCTGACTACTTTAGATACCTCACGCAAGTGGAATCATGCTGTGTTTGTCCTGTGACTGGCTTATTCCACTTAGCACAATGTCCTCAAAGTTCATCCATGTTGCCACATATGGCAGGATTTCCTTCTTCTTATAGGGCTGAATAGTATTCCATTGTAAGTATATACCGCATTTGGTTTATCCATTCATCTGTTGATGGACATTTGACTTTCCACTTCTTGACTATTATGAATAATGCTTCGCTGAACATGGGGATGCAAATATCTCTTTGAGATCCTGTTTTCAATTCTTTTGGATAAATAAATACCCAGAAATGGGATGCTGGATCATATGGTGGCTCTATTTTTAATTTTTTGAGGAGCCTCCATACTATGTCCATAGTGGCTGCACCACTTGGCATTTCCACCAACAGGGCGCAAGGCTTCTAGTTCCTCTACCTCCTTGCTAACTCTGGTTATTTTATTTGTCTTCTAATGGTCATTCTAACAGGTATGAGATGATAGCTCATGGTGGTTTTGATTTGCGTTTCTCTGATGATTAGTGATGTTGAGCATGTCTTCATATACCTGTTGGCCATTTATATGTCTTCTATAGAGAAATGTCTATTCAAGTCCTTTGCCCATTTTTACTTTATTTTTTTAAAAGATTTTATTTATTTATTTGAGAGAGAGAGAGTGAGCAGGAGGAAGAGTGAGAGAGAACCTGAAGCAGACTCTGCGCTAAGCGCGGAGCCTGACACAGGACTCGGTCCCACCGCCGTGGGATCATGACCTGCGCTGAAACCAAGAGTTGGACACTTACCTGACTGAGCCACCCAGGCGCCCCCCTTTGCCCCTTTTTAATTGGGTTATTTTTTTGCCATTGAGTTGTAGGAGTTCCTTATATATATATATATATTTTTTTTTTTTTTAACTGAGAAGTAGGTGTAATTTTATTTAGCATTTTATGCTTTTTGATGACCTAGTATGGATCAGGTATTCCTTATATATTTTAGATATTAAACCCTTATATATGGTTTGCAAATATTTCCTCCCATCCTGCAGGCTGCCTTTTTACTCTGTGAATTGTTTCCATTGCTACACAGAAGCTTTTTAGTTTACTCTCATCCCCACTTGTCTATTTTAACTTTTGTTGCCTGTGCTTTTGATGTCATAGCCAAGAAATCATTGCTGAGACCATTTGGTTTCTTAATATTAAGGGTAAGTGTATTCTTTTTCCCCTAGTGTAGTGCTCCTCTAGAACTTGTATTTACCTTTTCCCTGCAAAACCAAATCATTTTATTTTTTATTTTTATTTTTTTAATGATGACCTTTTAGACTGAATTTACAAGAGAATTAGCAATAACATCAGATATTTCACCTTGAAGAGAATAAACCTCCCAAAACTTTACATGGATTTCACAAATTGTATGAAACAACAACACACAAGCACCATTACTGGGCTGGACTGTTTTTCTTTTTGAAACATCTGATGACACCGTATCAAACCACTATCGTTAACCCTTTGCAAAGTTCTCCTGCTGCCAAATGGAGCCAACACAAACAGTGATTGCCTCATATCTCACATTAGCAAGAAAATTTGAAATAAAAAAGCAAAATTAGGAGAACAGTTATCTGATAAAACAAAAACTCATGCCTCACAGGGTGATGTGTAAATGACAGCTGTGCCCGGCCAATTGTTGTCTGTGGGAATAACTACTTCACTTCTTAAAATAGACCCTAACTTGAAAGAGATGCTGATCTTTCCTCCGCAGTGTTTTCTGGGTTTCATGTGATCCGCGATAGAGCAACAGCTCTCAGGGCCAATGGTAAATATCAACAAACATTTTGACAAAGCTGTTTTTGTTTTTTGGTTTTTTTTTAAGATTTATTTATTTATTTTGGAGTGAGCGAGCGAGCGAGAGAGAGAGAGAGTAAAAGAGAGAGAGCACGTGAGCAGGAGGGGCAGAAGGAGAGGGAGAGAGAATCCCAAGTGTGATGCGGGGCTTGATCTCACAACCCTGAGATCATGACCTGAGCAGAAACCAAGAGTCAGATGCTTAACAACTAAGCCACCCAGGTGCCCCTTAATCAAGCTGTTTAAAGGTCCCACTTCTAGTGTTGCTCCTGAGACCAGTGCTTCTTATTTTGGTCTCCATTCATTACCTGCTTATTCTCTCTGAAAATTTTTAGGATTTTTTTTTAAACCTCTGGTGTCTTCATTTTACAGCATTATAGCTTGTGTGTGTGTGTGTGTGTGTGTGTGTGTGTGTGTGTGTGTGTGTGTGTTCGTTCTAGGTGCTCAGTGGGCCTTTACATCTATGAAGTCATGTCTTAAATTCTAGAGAAAATGTTTATTTCTGTAGTTAATATTGCTAATTGCTACCAGTACATCTTTTCTTCTTTTCTTCTTTCTTACTAACAGAATATCTGTACACAGGATGGCAATGTGCCTAAATGGAGTTTCCCAGCCACCCTCATTGGTAGATATAGTCATGTGACACATTTCTGTCCAACGAGATGTAAGTTGGTGTCACATTTGACATGAATGCTTTAGGCCCTCTCCTGCTAGACACACCATTGCAAGGCCTGAAATGAGAAGCGGGTGGGCAGAAGCCAACCAACTCCCCCAGGGCCACCTCACTGCACGTTCCAGGGAGCATCACTCACACTGTAGTCGATGGAATGGTGGTGCCCTTGAGTCTGCAATGCAGTGACCCTACAGAGAAAGCAGTGTAGCATGCACCACCGGGAGGGGTAGGGAGCTGGGGGCCGTGGTCTGTCAAGTATGGCTGCTGGGAGCCTTACTTTTTTCAGTAAGGTTTTGTGTTCTTGCCCTCTGCTCTGCTGCCCATCCCCTGGATCAGAACATCTCTGGTTCACCTTCTTCAGGTAATAGCAAACCTATCATCCGCCGGATGGTAAAGGAGCAGTGGCCCCGGGCTGTGTGGGGCAAGGAAGAAGATCTGGGTCCCACTCCTTCTTATACTGACTGATGAGTGACCCCTCTTGTTTTGAGCCCCATCCTGACCCCTGGATTCAGAGATGTCTGGTGCTTCCACATCCTCAGCCTTTTGAGGATTCGTGGTGGATTCAGTTTCTCTTTGTTGGCTTCTCTGGGTGTAGACACTTAGCAGAATGGAGAAAACAAAAACTGACTTAGATGCCCTTTGTCCAGCCACTTTACATCTTCCAAAAATGTGTTGAAATTTTTTGCATTTCCTCTCCCATTCACTTCCTCCTATTTTATGCCTTTGTAGCTATCTTAGTGGGTTTGGAGAGGGGGTAGAGAGAAAGGCATGCGTTCATTTTGCAGAGTTAACTGGGAGCTGAGGGCCTCCGCTGAGAAGGCACACCTAGGTGCGTCTATGCTAAGAAATCCCAGGCTTTTCATCCACACCCGGAGCCATACGGATTTTTAAAAGAGGAACAAGTTACTAAGAAAAACATTAATCTACTTCACAGTTTTATCTAGAGATGCCTACATCGAAATCAGTGAGTACCTAAAATAGTTACCAAGTTTCCTCTTGAATGACCAGTAAGGCAGCTGCCTATGGTTGCAAGAATGAGAGCTATTTGCTCTGCTCAGCACTATCAGACTCCCGGCCCCTTGTCTTTCCAGGCCATTGTCTTCCCGTTAAACCAGCACCCCTTCTCACTGATGCCGCCGGCCTCTGGGAAAGATCAGGTGACGGGGACGGTGGCTGACACCTCCAGGGCGCTTAGTAGGTGTCCGGCACTCCTCACACTTCCATCCTCACAAACAGCATTGCCTCCAGTTACCCTGTATTCTTATCCCCCACGGGTTAAGAAGGCCCAGAGCAGTTAAGCATCGTGCGCGAGTTTCCATAGTTCAAATGGAATGAATGGTTCAGAGCCAGGATTTGAACCAAGGAAATGCCATTCTGGAGTCTTTGCTGGCATGACTGTATAGAGATGAACATACCGGATGTATGCAGTCCTCTATAACTTCAAAAACAATGCCACATTCTCTCCTCTGATCTTCACAGTCCCATCGTACAGTTGAGAAAACAGCTTCTAACTACAGATAGTAAGAGCAAGGGAACTTAGTCTTTCACCCAGAGATACACTGATGTGCTGTGGGGTTTTATGTGCTTTATAGAGCTTCGTAGCCCGAAGCTCAGCGATGTCACTGGTTCATTTTGATGATCACGAGCCTTCCTTTACACACAATTCCAAGAAGAGGCACTGTAAAGGTAATATAAATATTAGAGTGCAAGTTACAAATCGTTGACTTAAACCTCTGAAAGCATTTTCCCGTAGAAATAACGTGAGTCATGGTGAGTAGGTGCGTAGGCCAACCTACAAATGCCAGAATGTGCCTTACTGTTACCATGGTAACCGCAGCGCTCCAGGGCCTGGAGTGGACAGAAGCCCCCCTGCCGGGAAGAGGGGGGTGTGGAGGCAGCGGCTGTGCTCCTCCCCGGAGGGAGGAGGTGTTGCGGTGAAGAGGTATCTGGGAGGGGCTCATGCCCAGGCCAGTTGTGAGCTGAGTGTTTGCAAAGTGGGGACGCCTGGGCATACTTTTATACCTAGGGTTCCACCCAAACCCATGCCACTTAAGTACAAGGGAGGAAAATTTGCCATTTGATCAAAGGGATTTCCTGGCATGACCACACTGCCCGTCTAAGGGACCTGGGAACCTGAGCTGCTAATGCTTAAAGAACCAAGGGTGGACAGAGACCAGCTGAGGGCCATTAGTAGGACACTGTGTCCAAGGAAGCCCAATTTCCTGAGAGAATTCTGCTTTCTGTCTAGTTGTTGGGCCCTTGGTTTTACTATTAACCTACAGACCTTGTATGGTTAGAGGCCCTTTTTTGTACCATGGTGAGAGGAGAAGATTTATATTCTGAGTTAATGTAATCGGTCATTTTCAATGAAGCCTTCTGACTTTTACCATATTCCCAATTAGGGATCTCTGGGCGATAAAGCATTTGCCAGCTTGACCCAGAATAAGAGCTAGGCGTTATTATGCTCAAATTGATTAATTATAACCATAATAATCATTCATTCATCCAATTATTCATCTATTTCCTTCATTCATTCTAAAATTTATGTGAGGTGACCCAGTGTAATGATGATGACGATCTGAGTCCATGAACTCATTGGATCGCCTGCAATTGCAGAAGAGTAAACATTTCTCTGCAGAGGGCTGGTTTTTCCTGTTGCCAGCGATGGGAGATTGTTTGCTTTTATTTTGTGTTTTTTTCCCCGGAAGAAATTAACCAGGTCTTACAACCCAAGGTGACACCTGGCCACAAAGTATCCCTGCTGTTTATTATCAGAGCGGGTCTGATAAGAGAGCAGCCATGTTAAATCCTAGAAGATTTGTGATGACTTGACCTGAAGCTAGGCCAGGGACCGAGGAGCCACACGATCTTCAGGGCCCTGTAGCTGGAATGTCAGGAGACTGTAGTACCTTCTAATGTCTTTGGATAAGCAAAATCCACGTGAGGGATTTTTCTTATTTTGAGCTCAAGCAAACCACAGAAAAACAGTTGCATTTGAATCATCTGCTCCTTGTCAGGAGCCAGTCAAATTGAGGGCTCCACGCCCCCTCCCTCCAAGATTAGAATGCTCAGTGATGAGTCATTATTCTCGTCCAGGCCATCCTGCCATCGTCAAAGACCACAGCTACTGGTGACAGTTGGTTGGCTGCCCAAAGGGAGACAAATTCTCTTTTTATTACTTCTCGAGAAACTTGAGGCCATTATCAAAGACTGTTTCCCTCTACTTACCCTTCCGACTACACAATACTCTACAGCTAAGATCCATTCTGGTTTCCTTCTTTTGGTTCCACATCAACTTTCCCACCTATGTCTTGACCCTCTATTCTTTTTGGCACCTGTAAGACCTTTTTAAATTGAGGTGACCATTCCTACTATACAGTTCCAAACCATTTCCATCACCCCAAAGTAAAACCCTGCACCCATTAAAGAGTCACTCCCGATTTCCATGTCCTCTTAGCCGTGGGCAACCACCAATCTGCTTTCGGACTTTATGGATTTACCTCTTCTGGATATGTCATATAATTGAAATCATATTATAAGCGACCCTTGGTGTCTGGCTTCTTTCACTTGGCATCATGTGTTTGAGGTTTTGAGGTAGCATGTATCATTACTTCATTTCTTACGCTGACTAATATTCCATTACATGTACACTGGTTTATCCATTCATCCACTGAGGGACATCGTGTTGCTTCGACCTCTTCGCTGTTAACGAACAGTGCTGCTGTGAACGGTCAGGTACAGTAAGTACTTGTTTTAAATTCTTGGGGGTATATACCTAGGAGTAGAATTGCTTTGTCCTATGATAATTCTATGTTTAACTTTTTGAGGAACCATCAAAATGTGGTTCCTCCTCAGCCTCCTCCTTCCCAGGCTTTTGGGTCTGTCTGCCGCTTGTCTAGTCCTGCACCCCTTGCCCCAGGCGGCTACAAGCATTCTTGTAGCTGCCTGGGGCATCTACACCTCCGCCATTCTCTATGCTCTTGCCTTTTCCACGGTGTCAGTCACCCACCTTTCAGATTTTGCTCCATCATTTCATTTCTCTAATTTCCTCAATATTCCCCCTCTCCTCTGGCCTCTTGCCTTGGATGAAAAGTGACTCTAGTCTCACCATCGAAAAAGAAAAGCATCTCTGTTCAATTTCTCTTCTCTAAAGAGTTGTCTGCATTCTCTCTCTCCCCTTCAACCTCCTTTCACCTCTCAGACTCCTGCACTCCAGTTTCTCTGAGAGCCCTGTTCCCTGAAGAGCACGTGTGACTGCCCAGTTGCTCTGAGCAGTGAGTGTCTGTCAATCCTCTCCTTGCGTCTTTCTGTCCAACAATCGTTCCTTGTTAACTTACCCCTCCTTCCTTGACACTTACTCCCCCTGACTTCCGGGACACTTCCTGGTTTGTGATTCCTGACGTTTAGGATTCCTCTTCTCTCTCAGACGCGTGACTCCCCCATTCAGTCCTTAGACTCCAGGGTCCCCCAAGGCTTGATCCTCCACCCGCAGTCCTTGCTACACTCTCTCTAGGTGACCGCATCCACGCTCATTGTTTCAACATCGTCTATGCACGGATAACTCTCAAATCTCTTTCTCTAGCACTTTTAATCTCCCCCTCCAAGAAGAGAACTCAGCTCTCCTATTGCCTACTAGCTGGATAGATGAACATGCATCTCACATGTACCAAAGCAGAACCTGAACTATGTCTTCCTCCTACATTCTTGATCACAGATGGTAACATCCTTTGTCACTAGGTCGGAAACCTGAGTGTCATTCGAAACTCCTTCCTGTCCCTCACCACCACCACCCAGACAGTCACCCAGTATTTCTCAAGGTGGTCCACTTTTCTCCATCCTCATTACCAATGTCCCAACCCAGGTAGGCATCATTCCCTCTTGGACCACTCCGCCAGCATCCTTGCCAGCCTCTCTTCCTCAGTCTTATCATCCCGATAACTGCCAAAGAGATCCTTCTTACATGCAGATGTAATCACACCCTTCCTGCTTTCTATTCTTGGGTGGCTGCCTATCTCCCAGAGCTCCTTCACTGATCTGCACACGCCTCATCTCTGGCACCTCTGGCCTCTGACATCGTTAGAACAACTCTGGACTGCATTCACCATCCCTTTTCTTGCCTCCATGCCTCCCCTCTTTTTCCTGCTCCGTAATTCCTGCTCACATTGTCCTTGAGGGCTTCCTTGGCCCCATCCTCAGGTCCCTGCTCTGAGCTGCAACATCTCCGGCCCTTTGCTGTGGTTGCATCCTTACACCTTTCTGTAGTGATCTGCTTCCATGTCTTGCTCTTTCACGGGGTTGGAAGCTCCTTGTATACCCATCACCGGGCTCCATTCCTGCTACATTGTTTTGGTCCTCAGAATGAATGAATGAATGAATGAATGAATAACATACAGATTATCCCCCCCTTTCTGTGGGAAAGGACCAGCAAAAGAGAAATTAGAGGCAGTAACTGGAGACAATAGGAGAAATGTTTCCAATAGAAAACATCGCACTATTGGCTAATCTGATTTTTTTGAGTCGTGGCATTTAAAATATGTTTAAGAGTAGCATTTGAACTCTAGGAATTCTAAATTGGGAAGAATTATCAGAGGTCATCTGTCTCAACCTCCAGTTTCTAAAGTACATAGTTAAAAAGAGGAAAAAAATGGTCATTTAAAAAAATGCCTTTTAAAAATAGCTTCCTATATCTTCAACCCCTTAGACGATGAGCCTTTCAATATCTGGACCAGCCGAACGGAAACTGTTGAACTCCAGTACTGCCATGGAAGCTCGGGGGACAGGACTGGAGAAGACTGGCTGTGGAGAGGACATGGCGTTGCGGAGTGACTCTCAGGCAGCACCTGTCATGGGCTTGTCCCTTCTACCCGATGTTCCACATAGCCCCGAGCAGGGAACCTTACTTTTCCAGGTACTGATGCTTATCTCTGTCACGGAGAGAGCATCAGGTGTACTTGCCTTCCTCATTCTTGCTGTGTAACTGGTTAATAATGATTTTTAAATGTTAGAGGCTGAGGAAATCTTCCTGATTTTGTTCACTTAAGTCTATTTGCAGAGGGCAGGGGTACTTGGCAAGTACTATGAAATGTCTAACAGACTGGAAGGGCTTTTACATTATATGGAGATAAAACTCATTTGCGACTGTTTAAAGCAGGCAGTAAAGAGGGAGAGGGAGATTAGAGGCAAAGAAATCATTTTACTTCCTAGTCTGGTGAGAAGGAAGAGTGATGTCGAATTGCCCAGGGACAATGAAGGAAGAACAAGGAAACGGTGACAGGTAGAAGTGCTTGTCCAGCTGCTGGGAAAGCGCCCCATCCTTTCCGCCTGAAAGTTGCCAGTGGCAGAACCAGGATCTGGACCACAGGGCAGAACCATCATGAGAAGAAGCAGAAAGAATAATGCGCCAAGACCGGCAGCTGGTCGCAAAGTCACGTCCATGCCTGGGTAGAGTTAGCAGGGGAAAGAAAGCTGCCAGCCTTGGAGTTGGGGGGATGGAATTAGAATAGCCCGAAGGGTGGATGTATAAGAAAAGATCCCCCTAAAGAACTGGGAATGGTTAAGGTCAAGCTAAGACAGTTTTTCTTTACGTGGGGGCACTGTGGGCGTCTAATGAGTAGAGGCGGGGACACTGCTCCTCGTATAATGCATAGGGCAAAGAATTAGCCAGTCCAAAGGCCAACTGCACTAAGATTGAGAAACCCTGATCTAAGGGAATTTTTCAACCTGATAAACAACCCCAGGGAGAAGGACTGGATTTACCAAGGGCCAAGTCACAGGTCCCCCCCCCCAACACCCCCAATCTTACCCACTAGTGGAGCCTGTTTGTGTGAGACGACAAGATCCTGCATTCCGAGACCTCACGTTGGTGGCTAGAAATCGGCTGCCGTGGCGGTATTTACACCGCAGAAACTGGCAAATACTACAAAGCAGGGCCTGTGTCTCCCACACTCCACACCCCGGAGAGCTGATTTTTCAACAGGTGCCACCACACGGCTGCTTCTCTGCTAGGAGGAATGAGACGGATTCTCTTTTTCCCTCTCTCTCTGCTCTTAAAGCGCGCTACCCTTAAACACGCAAGTGAAAGGGACTAGGTCCTTCATCCTGCCTCCAGCCAGAGGTTCTCAAACTGTTAGTATCTATCAGTATCACCTGGAGGGCTTGTTAAACCATAGATCGCTGGGCCCCACCTGCAGTGTTGCTGATCCAGTAGGTCTGTGGGGCCCAACAAAGCATTTCTCCGAAGTGCCCCAGGTGATGTTGGGGCTGCTTGTCTGGAGACCACATCTTGAAGACCACTGTTCATGCTGCCTCTGGGAATGGCCCTGGTGACTCACAGGAGTTTGTCTTCAGGAAGCAATTCAGTGGGCTTTGAGATGATGCTTCCACATCTCTCAAATACTCACTTGAGTATGCAAGATGTGAACCGTTCCCTTGTTCAGGCTGCGTATATTCTAGTGTTATTTCTCTGGCCTTGGGTCCTATGAAGACAGACCACAGGATGACTGTGCATGGCAGTGAAGGAAATGATCTCAGATGCAGAATGCTAAGTCACAGGGCGAGGTTTCAAGCTTCGGGTAGGGTCTCTCTCTGCATGGTGCCAAGTGCTCTAGGAACATGGGAACTTTTTAACAAGAAAAATGTCTTTAAAAAGTATGAAAATGAATGTTCTACAGAGAAATAATTGGGGGGGGAAGAAAGTTAAAAATTTTATGAAGACCATAAATAGATGAGTTTTGCAAGTGCTGATGGGAAGTAGCATGGCTTCCGGTGTCACGGGAGTTCAGGTGCCACACAGCCCAGATAGGCCCCAGGATGCAGGCATGCTGCATTCGTGCTCCAAACCCACTTCCAAGCAGGACTCTGCTCTTCCTTCTGCTCCCCTGAGAGAAGATGCCCACCTGAGGCAGGAGTGAGCAATGTACGTTTTATGGGCTGTGAGAGGGTTTAGTTGCATACCACTTGGCATTTCGTCCCCCAACTCCCCGTTAGTCATCTGCTCTTCCCCTCATCATTCTCCCCGACTGCAGCCAAGTGGAAACCATGGCCGCCCTTTCGTGCCATGCTAAGCACTTTAGCTCTGTCTCAGCTCCCTCAAGCCTAGCCAGCACCTGGCCCCGGCTCACAGAAGACTCGGGAAAGCACATTCCCAAAGTAGGCCACTTGCAGAGGGATTGTATCATAAGGGTCCTGGAAGGAACAGATGGAACTTTCCAATGGGGTAATCTGAGGAGAATTTAACTGAGGGACCGTTTACAAAGGCATAGGCAGAGTTTCAGGAAAACAACTCCAGGGTAGGAAGAGTGAACTGCCTTGCTACCCAGTGGCAGGCGGAATTCTAGGATGACCTCCCATGAGTCACAGCCTCGTCAAATCTGCCTTTGAATGTGGGCAGAACCTGTGAATTGCTCATAGCCAAAGGAATACAGCAGATGTGATGGATGTCGCTCCGGTGATTAAGTCGCTGTGCAAGACTCCTACATCATGGTAGACCAGAGGAGAGAGCCCCCCACTGGCCCTGAGGACGTGAGCTGCCCTGTTGTCAAAGGGTCATGTGGGGGGGGGTACGGGTGACCTCTAAGAGCTGAAAGCAGCCCTCGGTTGACAGCCAGCAAGAAAGCAGGGACCTCGGTCCAACAACTGCAAGAAACTGAATTCCACCAATAAGAAAACCCTACCTTCTAGAAAAGAGTGCCGCCAGGCCCACACCTAAGTTGTTGCCTTTTGAGACCCTGGGCAGAGCACCCAGCTAAGCCATGCCCAGACTCCTGACTCCTAGGAACTCTGCCTTATAGCCTGCACATTTGTGACCCCCCTCCCCAAATTCGTATGGTGAAATCCTCACCCCCAATGTGACAGTATTAGGAGGTGGGGCCTTCCCAAGGTGATTGGGTCATGATGGTGGAGTGCTCATGAATGGGATTAGGGCACTCATAAGGGACACCCGGAGAGCTCTCTTGCCGCCTTCCTGCCACGTGGGGGCACCAAGAAAAGGCAGCCATCCGCAGCTGGAAGAGGATCCTCACCCGACCGTGCTGGCCCTCCGATCTCAGACTTCCCAGCATCCAGAGTGGTGAGAAGGAAAGTTCTGTTGTTTGTAAGTGCCCACTCTGTGGCGCCTTGTTAGAGCAGCCCGAATGGACTAAGACAGTGTGAAATAGTAAATGTGTGTTCTTTTAAGCCCCTGAGTTTGTGGTAATTTGTTAAGCAGCAAGACATGGGTACTATATAACCTCAAGAACCCTGAGGCAAGGGGAAGGAGCAGTTCCCAGAACCCAGAGAGAGGGCAGACTGATGAGAGCTGAGGCCAGAGAGGGAGGGAGCTGGAGAACAAGGGCCCCGACCTCACACGCACCTGTCCTTTCTGCAACCTCTGCTCCCTCCCCAGTGTTGCAATTAGTGAACCCAGCCAAAAGGCAGCAAGGTGGGGGCCAACTAATTTGGTCTCAAGGGTCAGCTTCTTGCAGCACGGAGCAGGGGGGACAGCAGATTTGGAGGAGCTAATGGAATATACATTCTAACACCAGGGGATCCTCGTGCCCACTATGGGAAAAATAAGTGTTTTCCCTCATATTATTACCTACATAAATGGACAGCCGAAGGAAGACAAAAAGTAAGAGTTTTGGTTTCCATGGTAGAATCAGTAAACGAAAGTATCCTAAAAACTGAAAAGACTTAAATCTTTCCTTTTCCCCTCGTTAAGTGGGCTAATCACTGCATATGGTCACAAACTCGCTTTACTCAAGAGGCCCCTGTACTATAATTACACTCAGGCCCAGCATTGTTTAAGGTCTAGAAAGAGACAATTTATATAATAAGGCTGGCCATAAATCAGACAGCTCTGTAGTTACTGGGTAAAGGAGATGGTTTCACTGTTATTTTTTCCCTAGTTATTTCTTAGAAGATACAATTTATTCACTGCTCTGATAAGAATAGATTTGTTTAAAGGGGGTATCTCATTCTACAGCTGGAGAGTTGACTACCTGTATTGGTTTGCTAGGGCTGCCATGACAAATACCACCAAATGGCGGGGCGGTGAGGCGGGGGGGCTTAAATAACAGAGGTTTACTGTCTCACAGTTCTGGACCCTAGAAGTCCAAGATCAAGGCATCAGCAGGGTTGGTTCCTTCTGAGGGCTCTGAGGGAGAATCTGTTCCCGGACTCTCTCCTTGCTTCTGGGACCCCCCAGGTGTTCCTTGGCTTGTAGTTGATGTTCTTCCTGAGTCTTCACCCTGTCTTCCTTTTCTGAGAATCTGGCTCTGTGTTTAATTTCCCCTTTTTATAAGGACACAGTTATATTGGATTAGAGCTCTCTCTAATGACCTCATCCTAACCCCACCATCTGCAAACACCCTATTTCCAAATAAGGTCATGTTCACAGGTACTGGAGGTTAGGGCTTAAACATCTTTTTGCCGGAGGGGGGGGGGCACAATTCAGCCCATAAGAGGCTCTAAACCAACCACAGTTTAAAGGCAAAGCCTATTTCTAGTAGCCAAATCGAAGATTCCAGTGAATCCTCCTGTGTTGCTGGTGAAAATGTAAAATGGTGCGACCACTTTGTAAAATAGTTTGGCAGGTATTTAAAAAGATAAACATACACCTACCATATGACCCAGCCATTCCATTCCTAGGCGTCTGCGGAGGAGAAATGAAAGCATATGTTCACACCAAACTTGCTCGTGCGTGGTCAGAGCGGCAGCATTCACAGTAGCCCCAAACTGGAAACACTCGAAATGTCTGTCACCAGTGAACGGATAAACACTAGGTGCTATATCCATACAACAGGATATTATTAAGCCATAAAAAGGAATAAACTACTGATACACGTCATGACATGGTGGAACCTCGAACACAATTATACTAAGCGGAAGAAGCCAGTTACAATGAGCACACACTATATGATTCCATTTATATGAAACATCCAGAAAAGGTACACCTGTAGACACATAGATTAGTGGTTTCCTGGGTCTGGGATTAGGAACGGAGGGTAACTGTAACTTGGTCGCACAATCAGTAAAGGTACCAAAGATCATTTAATTGTACACTTCAAATTGATGAATTTTATGGTGTGTAAATTGTGTTTCAATATAGGTATTAAAAAAAAAAAACTCCTGGTGTCCTTAAGGTAAAAATCGAACGCTTTTATCATTTATTTATAAGATGTTCTTCAGTAATTATGTAGTGTTAAATATATCAAAGCCTGTTTTATGTACCGATGTGGAACCATATCCAAGATAAAGTATAAGTGGAAAAAAAAAATCCACCCCAAACAAGGTTCAAGACATGTATTTCCTAATGTACATAGGAATTTTTCTAGAAGGTAATATAAGAAATGGATAATAGTGCTTTACCCTGGAGCGTGGGAATGAGATAAGGACTTTTCCCTGTTAACCCCTTTGTATCTTTTGAATTTGGTACCATGTGTATGTTTTCAAAAACATGGGTGTTTAATTTTTAAATGTATCAGCACACCACAAGCCAAAATATACACTCAACACTGGAGATGACCTTCCAGAAAATAAAAATAGTAGATTTCCCCCCCCGTGGACCAGACTGTCACTTAATAAGTGATCCTTCTAGATCTGATATTTGGCCTTTTGTGCTAAGAATAGTTTATTCACCTCCACCAAGGAGCCATTTTCCACAAGAGACCACGTTGTAATTATGTGGTCATGTTCAAGATTAAGGATTTCGTGTTTTTCTGGTCTGTCTTACCCACTTCATATGGGGAAATTGGGAAATATTCTTTCATGCCAACTCTTCCAGAGAAAGTTACCACCTAAACATTAAATCATTAAGATAATACATGTTACTGGGAGCTGGGTGGGAAGCCCTATTTATATATTTGCATTTTTTTAGAGTACTTGCTGGGCCATAGTTGAAAGGGGAAGCAACGTATTATATTTTGTTTTCCCTTTTCACAATGTTGGCTGCTGTGTAGGATGCTTATGTTACTATTTATTGATCTCTCTCTATTCCCTCTGTTGTTGTTCCAATGATGTCATGCAAATTGAGAACAGCTAGGATTTTTTTTCTAAGCGCAATAAAAAGGCATCATAGAAAAGATTCCTATAATCAAGCAGTTGGTTTCTAAAGAAAACAAGGGAGACTTCACTGACCATTCTTAGAATACATTAGCGACCCAAAGCACGTCGGTCATTCTTTCCGTTCTTCCCATGGGGGTGTGGGGTCCTGGTTGCTGTAGGCTCTTATACTCTGCTGTAGGGCTCCTCCAAGAAGTAATGCTCTGTAATTGCCCAGATCTCTATGGCTTGAGAAAACTCAAAAGCATCACAGCTGGGGAAATGTCTCACCACGTCCAGCCCCTCACCACATCTAGCTGGTCAGCCAAGCGACGATCAGAAGGCATTCCGGTCTTTTCACGGAGCTGCTGTTGTGTGCTAATAGAGATTTTTTTGGTCTGCTTCAGAGTGAGGTAGGGGAAGGGAATTATTATTTCCTCAAAAATGTGTTCCTTTAATCCAGTGTTTTAAAAATGAGATTTTTATTCAAATTCGTTGTAGCCAAAGGAAAGAAAGTAAAGAGGAGCCTTTATTAATGACAAGGCTTCCTGCTGGTCTCAAGAAAGTCTGTTTCCAAAGCAGGCTGCATAAAAATTGATCCAGCCACAATGTGCCCCAGTTACATTTATTAGGACATTATTAGTTTGCTTAATGATGAGCTGCCACACAATTCTTTTATGCTGCCCCCCCAAAACAAAGATGCCACAGCTTCTAGTTTGCAATGGTGATTTCTACTTCACTTCAGGGAACATGGAAAAATGGAAGACACTGGATATGTCATCTAACGAACGTGGATCTTTACAGTCCCTATTTAAGCACCTTTCAACCTCTTTGAATTTATGCTAAAATTAAATGTTGCTCTGAATACGTTGGTGTAACTGAATACCTAAATGTATGCATGTGAACTTAATCATTTATTTTTCTATAAAACAAAACATTTCGGTATGCTCATATTACCTACTGAAATAATCTGGCAAAAATTGTTTCAAAGTAAATTCATCCCCGAGGTTTTGTTTTTCCCCCTAATACTTTCTGTTCTAGGTATATTTGGTTACTGGTTTCTAGTTCTCATCCAACAATGCGTAACTATTAGCAGCTTCCATGACAGAGGAATGGTGGGGGTGACAGCGTAGTCAAAGCAGTAATTAGATGCACATCGATGCTTTTCTTGTTCTCCATCTCCCAGTCCACAGGCACATGGCAGGAAATGTGGGAGCTGAGATTTGAACCAACTGTCTTGACCACTTTGCCCTTGACCCATGCACTTGACCACTTTGCTCTAATGACTGGGTGTGTCGCCTCCTTGCCATCCTTACTCAATCTGGACATTATTATTTTGCCACAGCTTTGCCAAGCTGTGGGGTGAGATGGCAACATGAATTTTAAAAGTTTTTTTTTTTTTCTATATTCTGTTTCCAGGAGAGAGACACACTGACTGGTAACTCGTGACCAGGGAAACTCCATGTTCCCGAAACACAGGAAGAATGGTAAGGGCTTTGTGTTGCTTTGCTTTAGAAATAAAATTATAAGTAACAAACAAGCAAAAAACGAAATGGAGGAAAGAAGTCTTTGCCAAAAGGTGAAACTGGGAAATAATTTCCCAGTTCCAGTGCCCTCGTCAGAAATGGATCACTTCAAAACAACTTTTTGCCTGCCTTCCTTCCTTCCTTCCTTCCTTCCTTCCTTCCTTCCTTCCTTCCTTCCTTTCTGCCATATTTGGGGAAGATATTTTGTGCTTTGTATATTCCAGATAAGACGGTAAGATCATTACACACTTCAGTTTGGAGAAAGTTTACCTATACTCTTGGTCTGAATTTAAGAAGACAGAGAAAAATGTACTGTTAGGAAGACAAAGAGAAATGTAGTTATATGAACAACATAAGGTAAAATTCTGTGTACAAAATGAGTATTTACTCAGCATTAATGGAACTAATATTTATTCCACAGAACAGCTGTACACCAATTAACAAAGGGCATCTACGTGAAAGGACTTCTGAATTTGTGTGGTCAGTGGACTGCTATTAGTTTTAGAGAAGTTGATCTGATAAAAGTTGGTATGCTTTCAGTAAAAGAGAGAGAGACATGACCATGGTAACCAACACAAAAAGAATTGCGTTTGGTGTCTGTCAAAGCTAAGTGATAGTAACAAACGCCCAAAGAATTAACTTCCGTGTGCATTCCAGTTGTTTGCTCAAACTTTGTTTCAGACTCTAAATAGCTGAAAGGATTGCTGTATCTCTTGGTAGGTTTTAAGAGAGAAAGGTTGGCAATGTAATAAGAGCCTGAACAGTGTGGTTAAGGTTATGATTTCTAGAGTCAGGCAGGCCTAAAATCCAGTTCTGCTATTTATTAACTAGATGACTTGAACTCAGTGGAATCTTTCTGAGCCTGAGTTTCTTCTTCTGCAAAATGGGAATATTCATTCTTCACTCCGTCATTCAACAAACACTTACTATGTGCTGCTAATATGCCAGGCACCATTCTAGGCACTGGAAATACAGCAAGGAACAGCAGTAACAAGAAAAGCCTTGTCTTAACGACTATGTCTTAAGGACAACAAGCCAACCAATACATAAATATAGATTCTGTCGGGTGGTGACATATGCTGTATGAGTCTTCTGTTCTTTTTTGATCATTTTATTTTATATTTGCATCATGATAAGTATACTCTTCAATCCTCATCTCCTATTCCCCCCACACACACCTCCCCTCTGGTGACCATCAGTTTGTTCCCTAGAGTTAAGAGTCTGTTTCTTGGTTTGTCTCTCTCCCTTTCTTTATTTTTCCCCTTTGCTCATTTGTTTTGTTTCTTAAATTCCACATAGGAATGAGATCATACGGTGTTTGTCTTTCCCTGACTTATTTCCCTAGCATTATACTCTCTAGCTCTCTCCGTGTTGTTGCAAATAGCGAGCTTTCATTCTTTTATGGCTGAATAATATTTTAGTGTGTGTGTGTGTGTGTGTGTGTGTGTGTGTGTGTGTGTATCCATCTATCTCACCATTCATCAGTTGGTGGACACTTGGGCTGCTTCCGTAGTTTAGCTATTGTAGATAATGCCGCAATGAACATAGGGGTGCATGTATCCCTTTGAATTAATGTTTTGGTATTTTTTAGGTAAATACCCCACAATGTGATTCCTGGACTGTAGAGTAGTTCTATTTTTAATTTTTTGAGGCGCCTCCATACTGTCTTTCACAGCGACTGTACCGGTTGGCATTCCCACCAACAGTGCACGAGGGTTCCTTTTTCTCCACATGCTCGCCAATACTGGTTGTTTCTTATGTTTTTCATTTTAGCTGTATTAGTTTTCTCGGGTTGCCGTAACAAAGAAAGTACCCCCAACTGGATGGCTTAAACTGACAGAAGCTTATTCTCTCACAGTTCTGGAGGCTGGAAGTCTGAAGTCCATGTGTTGGCAAGGCTCTAGGGAAGAACCTTTCTTGCCTCTTCCTAGCTTCTGGTGGTTGTTTGCTTCCTTGGTGTCCCTTGGCTTATAGCTGCACCATTCCAATCTCTGCTTTCAGAGCCACATGGCACTCTCCCTGAGTGTGTATCTCCGTGTGTCCTCTCCTCTTTTTATGAGGACACCAGTCACATTGGATTTAGAGTTCATACTAATCCAGTATGACCTTGGCTCAGTTGATTACATCTGCAAAGACCATATTTCCAAATAAGGTCCCATTCTGAAGTTCTGGGTAGACCTGAATTTGGGGGCACATGGTTCAACCCACTACAAATGCTCTGAAGGAAAATTAAGCAGGGTGAAGGGATAAGCATGGGGGAGGTGCTACTTAAATAAGGAAGGGTCATTTGGGAGCAGGCCTATGCGAGAGAGGGAGGGGCGCCTTGCTGTTCATCCAGGGGAGGAGCACTCAGACAGGGAGACAGCACAGCAGTGCATAGAAGTCCGGAGCTGGAGCCTGTTTGGTGGCTTCAAAGGACAGTCCAGAGAGCTGTGGGGCTGGGTAGAATGGGCCAGCAAGGGATAAGAAAGTGGGGACCAGAGAGGCGGCAAGGAGCAAGATCACCTATGGCCTAGGAGACCAAGATGAGGATTTTGGAGTCCGCCTGTCTTCTGGGGATTTTGTTAGGCTAAAGCAAGATATGATTTCTTAAGCACTTAGGAGTACCCTGCAAAAAGCAGGCACGTGGAAATGCCAGTTCTCCCCCTCTTCGTTTACCTTGCTCTCCCAGCTCTAAGACAGCACATTAAGAAATTTCTCTCTCTGGGTTTGGTGTGACCGTCTTCTCCAGCGGAGTTCTTTTCTGCTTAACTGGTCACCTGATAAAGGATCTGACAGTTTCCATTGCTGAAGGGACGGCATTTCAGAGCGTGTATCAGATAAACTCCAGCAAGTAACCTTTCATAAGGAGAATACTTGCTAAACCAGGACACCTGCAGAGCAAGGAGAGTTACTTGGGTTGGAAATAAACCTCCTGTCCTGCACTCTGTCCTCACCCCTGGTCATCTCTGAAGACCCTCCATAAACACTGGAGAGGAACATGGCTAGATTTCTAGAAAAGTCTAAAATGTCTTTTATTTCCACAGTGGCCCTATGACTGATCTAAGTGGACGGACTTCAAATGTTCCCATAACATTTAAATCATCATTGTACTTTTTGTTTGAAAGACATTTTAATGAGCGAGGGAAGTGTGAGTTGATGTTACGTATGACTACATTGCCCACAGGTGAATCCTCATTCTACCCCCAGGACCGTTGATCAAGCAGCATAAATATTTGCAAATTTCTAATCAATCTGTGTCAATTTCATCACTCCTTCAATATGCATTTTACCTCCAGCCTGGCTGGAAGGAACCACATCAGGTATTACTAACCCATCCTTGTGCTGCTGGTTTAGAAGGCATTGACTAGTGAATTCTCGTTTCTCATTTTAAAAAGGCTACAACATCCAACTGGACTGCCAAACCAACCAGAGACCTCAGACTGACTGTATCCCAGAGAAAGAAGCAGATGACATCCGAGTGCACCACTTTCCCAGGAGTCAGGACCAGCCCCTCCCTCTCCCCCAAATATGCATTTTAGAAGGGCTTTTCAGCTATTCCCGCTGCATAGAAGTTCCTATGATCTGTGTGGAAAAGCAGACATGGAACAGTGACCCCGTGGGGCATTCTAGTGCGGCACTCCACAAATTCTGCCCCTGCAGGCGCGGGAAATCCTGCTCGGCTCCCTGAAGGGTAAATTTGGTTGACACTTCAGTGGGAAACTGCTCAATATACCGGCACGAAAATGTTTGCTAACCAGGCTGTTTGGGGTGGACTTGTGTGAGCTTTTTGAATTCCACATTAATACCATTCTTTTAACCCTTTGTCCCTCTGATGTGTCTGAGGTGGAAATGTCTGGAAGGCAGCAATATGGGAAAATAGATGCAGGCAAATGGGAAAATTCAGTAGTCATGGTGGGCTTTTGAAAAATACAAAACTAGACTTTCTGTTCATCTTGCCTCTGTTTGGGGGGGTGTGTAAGTGTGTAGGCAAATTTATACTAGAAAGAGAAAACGTTTATGAGAGATGAGGGAACATTTGCTACCCATTATACTTTCAGTCCTGAAGCCAAGGGCTCAACTCAACTCAGCAAAATGAAATAGTCAAACCTTTCTTATGATGAGATTTCACATAACATTTGGTATTTTGAATGTAGCCTTTGACACGCTATTTTGTTTGTTTTCTTGTGCTTCCTTCTTGTTTGGGATGTCAATAACACCGCGGCCAATGACGGGCGGCTGATCACCTGGGAAATGCAGCCAAAAGGAAGATTCTAGCCAAGCCATGAACTTTAGTCCAAATGCTCATCTCTGACACAGACAATGCCAGCCCTTGTGTGGGAAAAAAAAAAAAACAAAAAAAACACAGGGACAGAGCTTTGTATGGGAATGGGAATGACAATATGCCCTAAGCTCCACTTTCTTATTAATGCAGGGTTTGTGCTATGGCACCATGAAAGACAACTGTGTATTTACTGAAAACAGGGTCACAGTCATTGTATGGTGTCCTGGAAAAATACAAGATCCTTCTAAAACCCCAAACCTTTTTTTATTTAAGGCTTATTATAGGGTGTGAACTTAAGCCCTGGATTAGAATACCCTCTTTAGAAATTTTTCATTGTTTATTCTAATGATCTGGGCCTCTTTGACCCCCTGCGTACTTGACCTTAATCACTCTGCTTACCACCCTATTGAAACTTCTATTTTCCTTGGTTTTCTCTGCGGCTCTCTTAGTGCAGTCTTTTTCTCTCCTGACACTCCACACGGCACTAAGGCAATGTTTGTCTTCAAGAACTCTCTTGTATTGCTCCGCACCTTTTTTCCTATAGAGCTAATTCTCTTCCAATCTAAATAATTACAGAATCTCTATTCCAAACCTTGTGCCACCTCCCAAGCTCCCCTGTCTTATTTTTGATCGCCTGAACATCTTGTCTCTACTGCAAATGATACTTGATTTTAAGTTATTTAAACTTACTTCTCCTCTTCCCTCCGTCCAACTAAAAAGGGGGTCCTTCTGATTTTAAAACTTAATTTTTGTTTTCATCAGTGTTCTCCATAAAGAGCCAAATAGCTTTACTTCGTAAACTGGCAGTTCCCTGCTCCCCGCATTTCCTTCTCCGTAAAGGCAAATGCTTTCAATTCTTTTGCAATTTATTTTGGTATTTCTTCCTTATCACAAAACAACCTGCCTATTTTGCTACTTCTTGCATTTTTCCATTTGAAGCTTTGTAAATCTTACCATCACTACCACACACTTACAATCTCTGCGAGGCATCCTGCCCAAAGAGTTAAATCATAATCGTGGTTAGATCAATTTTCAACAATTCTTTAGACTATGTAACTTCATACTGCTGAGTAATGTTGTATTTTTTTTTAAAGATTCTATTTATTTATTTGAGAGAGAGAGCAGCAGCGGGGGGTGGGGGGGTGCAGAGGGGAAAGCAGACTCCCCGCTGAGCAGGGAGCCCGATGTGGGGCTCGATCCCAGGACGCCAGGATCATGACCTGAGCTGAAGGTAGGTGCTTAACCGAATGAGCCACCTAAGACTACTTTTCCTAGCTTCTAAAACACTGTTTCCCCTGAAGTTAATAATTGTCTCGGTTTTTCATTCGCTGGGTTGTCTTAATTAATTAATTTTAATTATTAATTAAATAATTAATCTTAATTAATTACCATGAATTAAGCCACAAACTCTTCACCAGGAGAGCAAATATCTCCTCTCGTCAGAGCTCCCACGGCATTTTCTTAATTTTATCTCATGGAACCATTTCTGGAGGAGCCTTCTGAACTTGTTCTTCATCCTGGACGGGCTGCCCTCCAGGCCTGCCGTGCAGCTCCCAGCATGGAGTTTCCCTTGACCATCAACCTGGGATCCCCGTCCCTTCTCCTGACTTGGGGTCTATGTTTTCCAGATCCTCTCACTTCCTATTTCTTGGCACATTTCTTCCTTTCTCTATAGCACATTCTTCAGGGGGTTCCTGAGAAAGAAAATGTGGTAGGTAAGGTTTGCGGGACTTCGCGTATCTGAGAAAGTATCGTTATTCTACTCTAACTCTGTTTTGCTCGTGTTCCTCCGTTCCTTCCTTTATTCCTAGCTACCCTAGGTTATAATTAGTTGTTTGGCCAGCTGTTGAACGCTAAGTTGGGGGTCATTTCCCTTCAGAAATGTGAAGGCATTACTCCATTGTCTGCTGTTTTGCTCCTGAGAAGTCTGAAGCCATTCTGGTCCCTCGGACTTTGAATATAACTTATTCCCTGCTATAGAACCTTTAGGAGGTTTTTTTTTTTTTTCCTTCCCTTTGTCCTTAATGTTCTGAAGTCTCATGATGGTACACCTTGATCTAGATCTATTTTTTTCCATCTGCTCTGCTGGCCCCTGGATGGGCCCCGCAATCAGGAAAGTTATGCTCTTCGATTCTAGAAAATTATCTTTTATGATTTCTATTTCCTTGTATTTGGATGTCAGTGCTTCTCTAATTTTCTTCTCTGTTTTTCTACGATTTCCTCAACTTTTCTCCCAAGCTTTCTTTTGAAATTTTCATTTCTTTTGTCTTATCTCAATGTAAAAAAGCTCTTTCTTGTTCACTGTTTTCTTTTTTATATCTTCTTGCTCTTATTTCATGCAGGCGATATTTTCTCTTCTCTTGTGACACCCATCAGTCATTTTTAAAATTCTGTTTCCTTCAAGTTGCATCCCCCCCCCTCCACCCCTCGATTACTTCCATTTTCTTGCAAAAGGATTCCCTCAGGCTTGAGTCTCAGCTGTGGCTTCCTCCACCTGTGTGCGCCGCTCCTCGATGGTGGGCTTTGCTGCAGAGCAACATAGCTGGGCATCCGTGGGTGTTCTGGGAAGGTCTGCTGGTCATCCCGTAAACTGCAAGCCTATGCCAGGCTTTGTGAGAACCAGGAGAAGGCGGCTTCTCTGGGAGGCAGCTCCGCAGGAGCAGGGCTCGGTGATCAGAGGGTATCTTCTGGAGAATGAGGAAAAGGTGCACCTTCCTCTGGGCAGAGTCTGCATCAGTGCACGTGGCTGGTGCATGGAGCACGAGCTGGCTTTCAGGCTCACTCACCCCTTCAGCCAGGTGTCCTGTGCAGGGCTGAACATGGACCACTGTGTGGGATGGTTTGGGGTCTAGAGGCAGAGCAGAGGACAAACTCTGGGACAGCATGTAAAATTTCACTTTAATTCCAATTTCAGTCATGCTTAGTGTTCCACATCTCCAGAACTCTCTGTTTTATCTATTATTTCCAAGGAATAAACGTTGAAGAACAATTAGTTTCACTGAAGGTAAAGGGCACAGGAGATCCAATGCCATCATTCCTTCCTGAATAGACCGGCAGCCTCTTCTTTTTAAATCCCGCATTTGTTCCTTCCGGGAAGATCTCGTGTCACCAGTTCTTGTGGTTTTAGGAAGTACTTCACTGCAAAGCATGTTGCTTCTCAGCTTTCCCCCCTGCTGGTTTAGAGTTCAGTTTCTTAGTTCAGCTAACTCAGTTATCACTCATCCCTTAGGTTTTCAGCTTCCAATTTTTATTGATTTGCTTCTTCCTATCTATCTATTTTTTTAAAGATTCATTTACTCATTCCAGAGGGGATGAGGGGCAGAGGGAGAGGGAGAGAGAGAATCTCAAGCAGACTCCCCACTGAGCATGGAGCCCGACTCAGGGCTCCATTCATCTCGGACCCTGAGATCATGACCTGAGCCGAAACCAAGAGTCAGGCACCTGACTGAGCCACCCAGGCGTCCCACTATCTATCTCTATTTATCTGTCTATCATCATTTTTTAAAAGTTCACTACCATTTTAGTGGGATTTCTTGAGAGATCAGAGTTAAGTGAGTATTTTTAGTCTGCTTTCTTTTGCCAGAAATGGATCTTATTTGAATATGTTGTATATAAGGTAATTTTATGACTTTTTTTTTCTTGATAGTTTCTTTTTAAATTTGTTCTTTTCCATTTCTTCTTCGTCTTTTCACTCTCTCTGCCCAGGTTGAACATGTGATAACCAGTTTCTGGAGCAAAGGTACCTTTGGACATTTGTACAATAACAGTTGTACTGTACTGTTAAATCATGCCTCACAGAGTGTAGATGACGTATTTTTCTTACACATCTGGACTACCTGGACAGTTTGCTCACTTTTGTACTGTCCTTGAATGACTTGGACTTTGTCACCCTTTGAGATGGGCATAGAAAAAGCATTGCACTTCCGTATTAGCACATTGGAAAAAGAAGACATCCTCTATCTACTTATGGGCACAGGTGCATTGAAGTGCTCTTGATGGCTTTTGCTGAGAAGCCAAAGGGACCATACTTTATTTTGGTCACAAGCAGGAAGATTTCTGATTTTTCTCTTAGTGAACTTGGTTACCGAGCATGACAAACAGAACCAAGGGATCATAGACTTGTATAGATGAGAGAGTGAACTCCAGAGAGGTAAGTGTCACAGTGTAAATCAGTTCTATGCTCTCCTGGGTCCCTTCCCCTTGGCATGACTCACCTAGTCCCCCAGAACCGGCATCAGCTCATTTCTCCGCTAGGCAGACTTCAATTACTAACAGCTCTCCTCTTTAGGCTGATCAGGGATCTTGACCAGATGCTACTAAAACAACTTGTGCCTACCTCTGTTAGTGAGGAGAATATCTTTTTCCCAGACAATGTGGGTCAATTCTTATTCTTTGGCTCCCTTCAGATTATAACACCCTTCTGCTGAAACATCCTTCTTTCAGACAGTTATATTACTGCACATTTGGTGAGATGGCCGTATACCTTAATCACTTTGATTGAGCTTGGGTGGTCTTCGGGTCTCAGTAGCAATATATTTACATCTTAGTATAGGCTATTTCTACAAATTTCAATGATTCTTTCTTTTCAGAGACTTTGTCCTCAAAGTTTGTGAGTGAGAGCCCCTAGTCAGAACTGCCTATATCCTGATGATGTCATTTACCTATCTCCCAGACTTGTTGGGAGAATCAGGTGAGATGATGCACATGAAAACACTTTGTGGACAGGAACGCGCTATAAGGATGTACGGCATTGTTTTTGCAATACATCCTATTCTTTGTTTATAGTCCAGACTGAAAAAAAATTAGATGGAATAGAAAATGAGCTTTAATCTGGAAAAACAGTTCTATACTTTAATTGACCTTTAGATATAAATTTAATGCAAGCTGACTTACTATGTATATGAAAGAACAACAGCTGGAGTTTTGTTAGTTATTCTTTCCTTCTTCCATTTTTTCACAGTGGGTTTAAGATTTTTCATTTAAAAATGTCTGCCCCCCATATTAATAAATAAATCAAGCTTGTTTCTGTTCAGTCCTATATAGAAATTATGTTCATTTTGCAATGATAATTTAAAATAGAACTGAAGTAGACTCAGATACCATAAAATACTCTAATAATTATTTTTGAAATTCTAGTAGCTCTCTCTCCCTGAGTCTTTTATTTTTTTTAAGATTTTATTTATTTATTTATTTATTTATTTATTTATTTATTTATTTATTTAAGAGAGAGAGGGCGCACAAGCTGGGGGAGAAGGAGAGAAGGAAAGAATCTCAAGCAGACTCCATACTGAGTGTGGAGCCCAATGTGGGTCTTGATCCCAAGACCTAAGATCATGACCCAAACTGAAATCAAGAGTTAGATGCTTAACTAGCTGAGCCACCCAGGCACCCCTCTCCCTGAGTCTTTTAACACTGGATTATGAGTCTTCAACCCTTTAAAAAATTGTAAGCACATTAACTAAAATTTCTTTTCTCTCCCTATGTTTTGATATCACTATTAATTATATATCTTATCAATCAAATTTGATTAATAGTATTTAAGTATTTACATTTGAGAAGGAGAAATTACACGGGTGAGACTTTTCGTGCTATTATCCTTCAGTGCACTTTGCCTGATTCACATGTAACATGAATTGATTTCACAGTTAGGTTTTTACACATTCAAGCGCCAGAGGCAAAGCAGGTCATCATTCTAGAAGATGTATATTAATATGGGAGGGTCAACTTTCAGAATACAGAAAAGGCATAATTAGAAGATGATTGTTCATTCTTTGCACTATTCTGGGGGCAAAAAGCCCTCTTATAGTGGTCAGATTTTGAGTTTTTTCTATTTTTTAATTTTAAAAACTGTATCTGTCATATTCCAACCCAGTGCCATAGGCAGCTACTTCCTTCTCCCTTCTCCCCTCCTGCCTTCCCTGTCCCTATCCCTCTCTGATTTACGGGATGAGTGATTCTAAAGGACAGGACTGAATTCCAGCTGCGAAGTTGATTTCTATTGGAGAGTTGGGCACATGGTTTTATAGGAGCAGTGCTTGTTGGCAGGTGAGCATTTTCCCTTCCAAAGCTCTAAGATCCAAGTGTGGAGGGTATATGGATGATGTGGTCATCACTGTGTTCTTCATACTTACCAAAGTGCCTGGCACATAGCAGGTGCTCAATCAAACTCGTTCAGGAAAGTCAGCTAGCTGGTATCATTGCAATTGCCCAAAGTCAATACATGCAGCTCGTTCTGAGTCTGGATCTGCAGGTTCACATGGAGCTCAAACAAGGAGAGACAGGCCCTGGTCCACGTGCTTTTGCACAAAATATTTCTCTTTTTAGGAAAAATGTAGAAATTACGATTCATGGACAAAATTGCAAAGTGAATAGCATTCTACTTTCTCATCAGATTTTGTTGCCTATTTGAGTACTGTCTCCAGATAATTCTACCCAGCCTGCCTTACCCTTATCCTGCGCCTGCCTGACCCAACACTCCACCTGCGTGCCCAGAGCCCAGAGTCATATGTAATTACAGTGTTAGGTAAATCCAATGTTCCCATGCCTTAAACAAAAAAGACACAACCTTTTATTAAAGGATTATGCATAAACTACTCATATCACACAGATCTATGGGAAAACTGTAGTGGCTTTATGATCTTTATATCACTTGGTATTGTCACTCTTAATTTTAGCCATCCTAAGGTATGTAGGTTTGATTCACATTTTCCTGATGAGCAGTCCTGGTGGGCACCTTTTCACACGCTCGTTGACTTTTTGATTATCTTCTTTTGTGAAGTGCTTGTTTAAGTGTTCCGTTGTTCTGCCTGTTATTTTTGAAAGGATGCTCCTTTTTCTCCCCCAAAGTCTGTGGTTTGTATTCTCACTCTCTTGATGATGCCTTTGGATGATCAGAAGTTCTTTTGTGTTTTAAAAGCTTTGCCTATCACAAGGTCATTTTCAGAAGTTTTGTTATTTTAACTTTCATAGTTAGATCTAAGACCTACCTCAGATTAATTTTTTTGGTATGACACTTTAATTATAGCCAACGAATAATGAGCTCTGTCTTCCTCAAAGACTTTGGTCCTTGCAGTTATTACTTTATCTGAGTGTGGTCATTTTAACTCAGGCTGGGTCACCGGAGAAGCTGTGGAGATGTTCTGGGGAAGGAAAGACTTTCTTCTCAAGTTCTATCTCTAAAGTGTTCACTTTGGCTTTGAATCCATGTCCACTTATGTTTGAGGGCAATTCTTGTCCACAAGCATGAGGCCACTGTGCAAAACTTATAACTTGTTTAATGGTTGGGGAAAAATCAGGAACTAGATTTTCTGTTCCAAAGCAAAAGTGCCCCAAAGTTAAACAGGCAAGGAAGACTTTACTCAGGGTTATTGTAGGGGAGAGAGACCAGAACTCAGCCTGAGCTCCTCCACTAAAACAGGGGGCAGAAGAGTTTTTAAGGGCTGAGGTGAGCAAGTGAGAGAGTACTGGAGGATGTTGGGCCATCTGTGTTTACGAATTGAATTTTCCAAAGGAATAATACATTGCCTACATTTTTATGATAGGAGGTTGTTTTGCAACTTGGAGCAAGACCCCCACTGCGGTTAGGCTCTTTAGTTTCCCGTAGGGACTGAGAGACAGCTCTGCTGTCTCCTTCGATGGCATTTCAAAGAGGTGGCTCCCAGGTCCTTGAGAAAACCATTTCTGGGTTGAAAAACTGGCAAGAGGCTTTAAAAAAGATTTACATACATCTCGGAAGGGTAGAGAAGCCATAGTTATGAATGTTCTAAAGAAAACCTCTAAGTAAAGGGAGGTCGGGGGCCTGCAGTCAGGAAGAAGCCGGTCTCAAGTGGAAATGTTAAAGTTGTTTTGGTCACCTTCTTCTCAGAGACCTGGCGAAGATACTATTAATAAATGCACGCTAGAGTCACCACCTGCTCCCCGGGCCAACTACTTTATCTGCCTACAAGTTGGGTGGGCTTTGCAAGAGTACCAGCCTGGTCAGGGAGCGGCTCTGGGAGCTGATGGTTATCAGGACTGCCGGAGGGAAGCAGAGCTGCTAGTTGTTCCAGATGCTGGGTGTGAGTTTGACACCTGCTTCCCCAGGCGCAGAAGAAAGAACCTCTGCTCTTCTTTGGTTCAGAGCTGGAGGCCATTGGCCAGATGTGTTTGCCTGGAGTGAGGACTGGGGGCCTCTGTGGGCGGGGCACCGTGGAGGTCTGTGTCCTCCCCCAAAGCCCCACCTCCTCACTGGGGCTTGTCCTGAGAGCCACGGCCAGGGGGGATCTCAGGAGCATAGCTGGGGCCTGGGACGGTTTTTTTCTGGTTTCAGCTCCACTCTGTCTCCTGCACCCACTCCCCGCCAACACTGTCCCTCCTTTCGGGGCCCAGGGAATTGTGTGTCCTGTGCAAGAGAGGTAGTGAATCTGGGGGGTTCAATGAGTGGCTTGTCTGGAAAGAATCTGTGTCGGGGGAAGGGAAGCCGAAAGGCTAAAACGGATCAATGAGCAAGAGAGACAGTTCAGGTTGTTCCCTGAGCCAGTGTGGCATGAGCCACGTGGTAGGGCTGGGGTTGTGCCTGGCCTAGGAGAAGATGAGGGTAACTTACACGCTGGTCCTGTTTCGTCCAACTCCAGAGGAACCAGTTATGGAGGGGTTACTTACTTATTTACTTTAAATCAAAATATGGGGGGAGGGGAAGCCCGACAAACCACAAATACCCAAACACTCCTGGGATTTCTAGGAATGACTAAAACAAAACAGTCTCATTTGACTGTCAAGAGAGAGGCCGGTGGTGGGGGAGGGGTGGGAGGAAGGGCGTGTCCCAGCCCCCCCTTGCTGCTCTGTGTCCATGAAAAGCCTCTTTTCCTGGGGCTCATTTTTTTTTTTTTTTAAGATTCTATTTATTTATTTGACAGAGAGAGACACAGAGAGGGAACACAAGCAGGGGGAGTGAGGGAGGGAGGAGCAGGCTTCCCGCCGAGCAGGGAGCCTGACATGCGGCTTGATCCCAGGACCCAGGGATCACGACCTGAGCCCAATGCAGACGCTTAACGACTGAGCCACCCAGGCGCCCCCACCTGGGGCTCGTTTCTGAATCGTGTTCATTAACTTGGCCCTGCCACCTGGATCAAGTACTCATTTTCTTTTTTTTTTTAAGTACTCATTTTTTAACATAACAATACAGAGAGAGCAGTGATGAGCAATTTTTTAAAAGAAACAATAGCAACAAATTAAAACCCAAACACCCTCTTTCACTGAGGGGGCATTGGGGCCTCCGTATTACCCAAGCACCAGGGGGAAGGCCACCACATTTGGAGCCCTAATCTTGGTGTCAGAAAGCTTGGGTTTCTATTCGTTGCCCCTTTCTAGCCGTGTGAGCTGAGAAAAGATTAAATTTCTCCTCTATTCTTTACAGTGGGAATTATATATAACTCTCACAGGGGTTAAAGGGATGAGAAAAACCTACAGCATAGGGCTGCCAGATAAAATACAGGACACCCAGTAAAATCAAAGCTCAGATAAGCAATGAATACCTTTTCATACAGGCATGTCCAACTAGTGCAATTACTGGGTGTCCTGTGTTTTTGTTTGCTAAATCTGGCATTTGATAGATATTTCCTCACTTCCACTTCAGCATAAGCTCATCTAAAAAGGATTTTGGACACTGCCTGATTTAAATGTGGCTAAGTTGTGGCTGAAGGATGGGGAGATAAGGAAAGATGACTGTAGCAAAATAGGCTGTAACCATGTTCTTATTTCCACAAGGAAGAATAATAGAAAAATGGCATAAAAACACTGAGGGCAAGCATAATGTCCTGCTTGATCATTCATTTATTCTTTATGGAGCTCTTAAATAAATCATGTTTTGCCAAAATGATGCTTTTTTTTTTTTTTTAAAGAGAGAGATTGAGCACACACAGCAGGGGGAGGAACAGAGGGAGAGGGAGAAGCAAACTCCCCACTGAGCCACCCAGGCACCCCAAAAACGATGCATTTTTATTTAAAAATTAAAAATTATGCTCAGAGTGAGTTTTTTTAAATAACATGGAAAGGTGTTTATGGAATAGTTTTGAGTGAGAAAAGCAGGTTAAAAAATTGTAGCTACATTATGATCTTTACTACATTAAAATGCATTTAAAAATCTGAGAAGAGGGCGCCTGGGTGGCTCAGTCGGTTAAGCGTCTGCCTTCGGCTCAGGTCATGATCTCAGGGTCCTGGGATCGAGTCCCCATGTCGGGCTCCCTGCTCAGTGGAGAGTCTGCTTCTCCCTCTCCCTCTGCCCCTCCTCCTGCTCATGCTCTGTCTCTCTCCCTCTCTCTCTCAAATAAATAAATAAAAATCTTTAAATAAATAAATAAATAAAAATCTGAGAAGAAATACATGAAAATAAGTGGGAGTCACTGGATTTTTTTGTTCATCTTTGCATCATTAGTGTTTTCAGTATTGTCCAGACTTTCTATATAAACTTATTACTCTTAGAATTAATATTTAAATTTCTCTCTTAAGTTAAATTAGGTTTACAGTTTATTGTTTTAAATTATAAATAAAATTCTACATGAAATAAGTGGCAGGAAACTTAACTTTAAACTCTTGATTATGGACAAAATGCAGAAGTTCAGATTATAACGAAAACCGTACAGTTGATTTTTTTTAAAGGTTTATTTATTTATTTTAGAGAGAGGAAGAACGTGTGAGTGGGGAGAGGCGGAGAGAGAGAGAATCCCAAGCAGACTCCCCACTGCACGGGGCGCCCAACAGGGGGCTCGATCCCGTGACCCTGAGACCATGACCTGAGCCAAAATCAAGAGTCAGATGCCTGACCGACTGAATCACCCAAGCAGCCCCCCGACAACTGATTTTGTAAAAAACCTTTGTTATGAAGCATAACACAAACAGGATAGGATACAAAACACAAATGTCTAACTGAAACACATTTTCTAAAAAGAGGGACCCAGGTAACCACCTAGGTCAAGACAGGACACTGTCAGCATCCTGGAAGCCACCTCGGGCAGCTTTTCACTTGCTCCCCCCTAGTGGTTTGTGTTATTTACTTCCTTTTCCTTTTGTTTCAGTTTTACCACCTAAATTGCATGCCTTAAAAAAAAAATTATATATATATATAGTTTAGTTTGGCTTATTCTTGAACTTGGTATAAATGGAATCAAATGGTAAGTATTCTATTGGGCCTGGCTTCTTTCATTCAACTTGCTAAGATTCATTTGTGTTGCCCAGCATTGCGATCATTTATTCATGTTTGTTGCTTTGTTGATATTTCAATGTAGACTGTACTACCACTGATTTATCCATTCTACTGTTGACGAACATGCGGGTCGATTTCCATTTGGCTTTGCAGCTTCTGTTGATATCCTTGTCCGTGTCTCTTGGTACACATGTGCTCCCTGGCTGATGTTCTGTGCCCTGACCTTACTTCGTGCAGAGATTTCTACCCATCTGTGACTATAAAAGGAAAACTGATAAACACCCTGAGGTTTGGGAATCAGAAGCTGTAGATCTTGCTGTCATGGACTGGTTCCTACTCACGACAAATTCAGATTTTGAAGGACTGAAAACCCAGCAGTTTTCTTAAATGTCAGAGTACACCTGCTGTTATTTTAAATGCATTAGAAACTCTTTTACTTATTTGTGGAACATAAGGAACAGCATGGAGGACATTAGGGGAAGGAAGGGAAAATGAAGGGGGCAAATCGGAGGGGGAGATGAACCATGAGAGACGATGGACTCTGAGAAACAAACTGAGGGTTCTAGAGGGGAGGGGGGTGGGGAGATGGGTTAGCCCGGTGATGGGTATTAAAGAGGGCACGTACTGCATGGAGCACTGGGTGTTATACGAAAACAATGAATCATGGATCACTGCATCTAAAACTGGTGATGTATTGTATGGTGACTAACATAATAAAATAAAATTAAATTAAATTAAAAAAAAAGAAACTCTTTTAGATGGCAAGGATCAGTCTTAAAGGGCTTGCCCCCCTCAAGTGAATAGCATTTAAATGTGAAGATCTCCACATTTTGACTAACAAAAACATTTGCCAATATTCCAAATTAGACAATTTTGGTTTTAGCCAGAATCAGAAATATTTTTTTGAGCCAGAAGAGATCTTAGAGATACTATCTGGTTGAGTCCCTTGGTTTTCTAAATCAGTAACTGAAACCTCCTTGGGGGCAAATATCTTCCCAATGTCACACTTAACTAGTTAGTATAGAACCAGGACTAGAATGAGGACTTCTTAGACGTTACTGAACTCCTCAAAATATTACGTGGGACTACCTTTCAATTGTGGAATGTGTTGAAGGCTGAGAATGTTATTCTGCCATTGTCACCATCATTATATCCAACTTATTCATACCCGCCCTGCGCATGAGGGCATCTACTTGATTCTCCTGGCATCCCATTGTTACCACAGAGTATGGTAAGATGATACATGTTATATGGTACTGGTGTAGTGGTTACAGTTTGTAGTATTTTGATCCATAAGGCAATAGGTGGCGTTATATTGTTGAATTCTGGCAAGTAATAGCTCTGTATTCACCTAACCACATATTATGGGCTACAGAATGGAAGAGCACTAGAGATAACTCTTTGCAAGCCCTAATGCTGTGATTACCAAATGCCGGTCTGAGATCTGACACTGGTTGGCCATGGTATTTTTCTTGATTAGTGGTAACATGAGGAAAAAAAAGGACAAAGTAAGGAGTTTTCCATAAAGTTAACTTTGTTCACTTTATAGAGACTACTTTCTATGCTGAGACTTGTCTTTCCTACTTTTGTGTGTGTGTTAAAATGTACTTTCTTTAATAGTGTATTTATGGTATTTATAGTTTGAAAATGTTTTTGAGGGCAATGCTTATAACTGTTGTATTCGCTATTATGTACTCAGACCTAGCTTAGGGCCTGACATAGGAGACATAATGAATATTTAAATGAATGAGTAAAAGGTTTATATCCCTAGTTTGGTCACCAGTTTTTTTGGGTGGTGGGATTTTACGAATCCCTGAAATCTAGAAGTCTGATAAATTTCAGATTGTCACTCCTGAGGAATGCTACAAAACACCTAGTATGCTGGAGTGTCCCCAACCAAAATTCACATCTACTTGGTTCCTGAGAAGGTGAACATATTTGGAAATAGGGTCTTTGCAGATACAATCAAATTAAGATGAGATCATAATAGATTAGAATGGGCCCTGATCCAATTACTGGCATCCTTATAAGAAGAGGAGTTGGAACATGAGGTTACAGGGAAAAGGCCATGCAATGACAGATGCCAGGAAACAGAGATTGAAGGATGTACCTCCAAGTCAAGGAATGCTGCAACCACCAGAAGCTGGACGAGGCAAGAAAGGGTGTCCCCAGAGACTTCAAAGGGACCAGGATCCTGGGGACACCTTGATTTTGGACTTCCAGCCCCAGAACTGTGAGAGAATAAATTTCTGTTGTTTCAAGCCATCTGGTTCATAGTCCTTTGTTATGACAGCCCTAAGAAACCACTGCATCTAGGAGTCCAGACCAGTGGATGCCATGGGAAGTAGAGGGGACAAGGGTAAGATTTCTAGGAATTGACTCTGTCTTCTATAATCATTCGGTTTGGGGGCACAAAAACAGAATACCCATGTTACTGCTGCTTTAGGGTATAATTAATGACCATAAATATAGGGGAATCGCTATCTGGAGACTACTTTTCTGTTTTTACTCTTGAAAGATTCAGGAGAAATGCTTTGGGATGATTTCGGAAGGATTTTTGTTAGTTAGGAATCTTGGTGGAAAGAGATCTTAGGTACTTGGGACAGTAGTTTCTAAAAGGACAGTAGTTTCTAAAAAGCTGAGTGTAAATCAGTTTTTTAAATTAATCTATTTTAAATGTATAAATATTATAAAGGCCCAGTGTTTAAACAATTGTATGATGAATTCATATATAAGACAAAGAATATAGAATACTTTGGGAATAAACATTTATACCCTAATGTGTAACAAATATATCTAGATTGCCATATTTCCCATTTGCCTAAAACAAGAACCTTCTGTATAAAAGAAAAGAGGAGGTCAGTTTTAACTGAAGAATTAAAAAGATTGGTAATGTTGTTTACAAGCTTCCTTGGGGCGGGTATTTTTGTCTATACTATTTCCTGGGGGTAAATGGTGCCTACACATAAATTTTCAATAAGTATCTGTTGAATAAATGCCCCAGGTGGTTTACATTGCATGAATGTCCCAGGTAATTTACATTGTTACTGGAAGAGGTGGGATTACAAGGTCTTTATTTCTTGGTCTAATACTTCATTGTGTGAGGTAATATCATACATCTGTTTATTTCTCTGAGGCAGGATGTGAGAAATAAGAAAAAGACAAAGAATCGTGGGATTTAAAAGGGTGCACTAAAAATCTGAAAAGCTCTGAAGTGTATTTATAAAGTGGACTATCTAAAATGAGTGGCAATCTGAGCTCTGGAGAGAGTTCAAATGGTAAATTTTGTGAGGGAGGGGTAAAGATTCAAACAGAACAGGAGGTATCTTCCTGCCAGTGAGAAGGGAACATACGAATTCAGCTTAGCCACCTGGGGCCCATTTAGTGCACTAGAGCAGTAATTTGCTAAATGGGTCCCTCGTAGTAAAAAAGAATGAGTAAATAGTAGGCAATTTAGGCATGGTAAACCACTAGTAGCTCAAGGGATGTAAGAATGTGAAACTATAATTAGATCCCATGTTCATAATGTGCTAACTAAATGTATTACATTGTATATTGCATCTTTCTGAGTTTATTTCTGGACACAGCTGAGCCCTTAGCAATTCGGACTGAAACCATCCCAGCTATCAATTCATGCTTCCATTAAAATTCCAACTGCTTATATTAGAAAAAAATTCCAACGATGGTTTCTTTTATCTCGGATCTGAGGATGCAAACAGGATTAACCTAGATGCAAAACACAGCAAGTCAGTTATAAATCACACAGCATAAAATAAACTGTGGCAGTAAATTGAAAATTATGTTCTCTTTTTCTATACTTAGCTGTGAAAATATTTTAACAAGTTGGCATCAGGGTTTGCAACTTTTACATCTGTTGTTTCTTTTCAGGATTATCTTTTAGCATTTTAAGATGTGATTCTTTGAAGAGTGTGGTTAGTCAGAAATGTGGTATTAGACTGTACATTTGGAACACTTTAAAGGGTAGGGGGCATTCATGAGTTACATGGTTTCAGGATACTGGCCTATTCCCCGCTCTACTTTTAGTAGAAGCTGCTATTTCATGGGTGTCTGGAAAACATTTGTTCTTTACTGGAATCCTTTTCTTATTCAGAGAAATGGTATAGTGTGGGTTGGCTCAGATGGTCTGAATGACATTCCATGATACTAGCAAGTTCTAAGCACAAGTTTCATTGCCCTTATCAATGTCTGTTATTTCAACTGTGAGGTTCCAGTTGATCTAGTGGTAAGGGGACTGTATTCTTTATGAACTCTCCTTTTCTTTCTCTCTACTCTCACCTCCAAGTTTAGTGACTTTAATGAAAGTTTGGAGGTGGAACAAGGGATGGGTCACACTGTCCACCGTTGTTCTTCTGCTCTTCCCTCCACTCTGATTTTTATTATTCTGGGTGCAATGGAATATATGGCACCTTTCAGACTATGGATGCTGTGCATGAAATAGTTCATCTACGTAGAAATTATATTCTACATTCTTCTTCTTCCCCACCCTGTCCCCAACACAGGAGTTTTGTTTTGTTTTGTTTTTTAGGCTGGAATGTATTTCCTTTTCTCTTTATGCTGAGATAGATTAACATTAACACTATTCATTATGCCCCTCCTCCTCCCAATTCACTAATTCCTCATACCAAGTGGGGCAGGTGTGTATGATGACTCCCAGCCCCTCCTACCTCCAGTACTTTGGATACTAAATTCTCTGAGCTGTGTTTTTTCTCTTTTTTCCCTTGGAGGAGGTGTTTTGGTTATAAATACCTTCAAAGAGTAAACAAAATTCCTAGAGGATAAAAAGGCAGAGTTGGGGTGATTGTATAAAGCTGAATGGTGAGAACCAGAGCTAGATGAAGTACAGTACTACAATTTCTTAGAGAGGATGCAAGTGGACATTAGGCCAATGGTAACAGTATTTATGATTAGCACAAACTTTCCCTGAGTTTGGTACATTAGCTAAAGAAATATCCCTTTAGAAGGCAGCTATATGGGGGCATGGGGGCTATAAGCTATAAGCCATATTTCTTACATAGCAAAAATTAAACAGGTTTGTAGGAAATCAGCTAAGGAACTAATGAATATAAAGAGGTGTAAACAGTCCATATTTTAGGATTGAAATTTAACATGCTCTTTGTTTTTTAATCTAAGAAAGGCTAAATTAAAATACCATTCTTTTCATTTCTAGAACGAATAGTTTGTATTAGGAGCTGTTCAAGGCAACATACAGATTAGTGTAGTTGAAATTTATCTTCAATATCATGACCTCTTTTCTGCCTCTTTGCTTTCTTTCAGAGACAGATCCTTCAGCAACTACCAGTTTCATTTGTTACAGAAAATTTCATCCAAAATGAGTCTCTATTGTTTGACTTCCTAGAGAAGGTCAGTTCCCCTTGTTTTATTTTTGTTTCTTTTCATGGCACCTTGTATTTTCCCCTTTCTACATCCCTCTCACTTGTTGAATGTCTTTCTTCATAACCTATAAGCTCTATGAAGGCAAGGACAGTGTCTGATTTATTCAATTGCTTACCACAGTGACTGGTGTATAATATATTTATGATTATTTGTTAAATTCATTGACGTGACTGTCTTATCTCTTGGGAGAATTTGCATTCTCCCTAATTTAAAAAATGGACCTCTGTGCTGTTGATTGAATTGAAACGCAATAAAAATTAGTTTCATGAGGCCAAGGGGTAAGATTTCAAAAGAAAGATATAGAAAATCATTTTCAGGAATTTCAAGAATTAAGAGAAATATTTATTTTTATCCTGGTAGCATCCTCCATTCCTCTTCAATGGAATTGTGTGGATAACCTAAGCGTGACTTTCTTTGCCCTTATCAATTTATTTCAGTGACAAGTTCTCGCTGATCTTTTTTCTTTATTTAAAGTTTTTGTTATTGTGATTTTTAAAAATTTTTTTATTGTTATGTTAATCACCATACATTACATCATTAGTTCTTGATGTATTTAAGGTTTTTATTTTTAAGGAATCTCTACACTCAAGTGGGACTTGAACTCATGACCCCGGGATCAAGAGTCCCATGCTCCACTTATTGAAGCCAGCCAGGCACTCCTCATCTCTCTTTCTCTTCTTGGCACCCCCCACCCCCTTTCCAGGTTTAGTAACTTTATTGAAGTTAAGGCAGGCCCTGGATAGTAGCAGTTGACAGAATCTCTCATGTGGAAATCCAGATTTATAAAACAATCGGAGGAATGGTAATTCAATTAAAAAGGTTTACTAAATTCTTTTAAATAGCAAGCTATTCTAGTGTAGCCTACAGTATTGTTTAAACTGATAAGAAAGTACAACTTTTCAGACAACTAAACATTGTAGCGGCAAAAACCATTTTTTTCTCTTTAATGTTTAAAGAAAAAACAAGGTAAGACATAAGAGAGAATACACAGGACGAGCCAATCTCATATCCCACCACGTCTCCAGTCCATTATTTCTTCTACTTCAAAATACTTCCGTTATTAAGTTAATTCAAACTTTAAGGTCAATGGGAAAAAAACAAGACCCCAACACTTTGCCTTTTTCCTTCCCACATATAGTTGCGGGAGAGGATCGGCTCGGGATTGTACGATTTAACAAAAAGCGCTTTCAACAACTGTCCAAGTTAGAACTTCCAGGCGCTGTCTTCCCTGGCCTGGAAAAAGCGGGGAAAGTTGAGGTTGGCCACTTTCACGGCCAGTTATCCTGTGGTGCTCTGGGTGTGTTTTTGCATCTCATACCGAGGGTGGAAGTGAGAACCAAGGAACGGGGACCTTCATACCGCGCAGAGTTCCTCAAAGCCTTCACTTTAAATCAGGGAAAACGAAAGTCTTGTGGGGAACGGGAACTGGCGGGTTGGGCACAAGTTAAAGAACAAGAACATTCCCAGGTACAGAATTTAACAGCAGAGGGCACAATACCCACCGCCCATAGCCAGCGGCCGGCTGCAAGGAGGGGCATAAAGAAAGGAACTCTGGGGCTTGTGGTTCGCCATGTTTTCCTCGGGCATGTTTGTTCCCGCAATAGAACTGCAACTCCCAGCGTGCACCGCGCGCCTCCCTCTTCTCAGCCGGCCCCTCTCCCAAGGCCGGCGCAGGACCCTCCCGGGAAACTGCCCCCCCGCCCCGCCCTCGTACGCACGCGTCACGTTTGTTTACCCTGAAGCCCCGCCTCCCCTCCATTCTCCAGCTCTGTGCACTCCTCCCGGGAATGCCGTCATGCTAACGATGCATATTCATGAGGCCCTCGTGGAGCTCCCGCTCTGCCCGCCTCCCGCCTTCCCGCTCCAGGCGCGTGATTAATATTCAATGAGCCCGGCTACGCGGCTGGTTCGCCGCGGCGAGGTGGGGCGGGGGGGGGGGAGCGGGCGGGGCCTGCGCTCCAGAGCCCGCGACCCGGGCGGGGAGGGCATGTGTTGGGGGGGGGCGGTGGCGGCGAGGCAGGCGGGCGGGCGGGCGGGCGCGCGGGATGGAACACCGAGACACCGACGGAATGCTCCGAATTGCCACATAATCCCCTGGAACGGCCGCGCCGAACGCCATTGGCTTCTCCCTTCTCCCCGCGCTGCCGCCGCCGCCGTCTCCCACCTTCGCCTCACCGCCTCCCTCTCCTCCCGCTGCCTCCGGAGCTGGGGGGGAAGCGCGAAGCCCCACTGCAATGGAGCCCGCCGCCGCGGCTACGGCGCAGCGACTCCCAGAGACCAGCAGGGAGGACCGAGCTCCGGCTCCGGCGGCGGTGGCGGCGGCGGCGGCTCTGGCGGCAGCGGCCGGGGGCGGCCGGAGCCTGGAGCCCGCGCTGACCCCGGCGGCCCCGACCGGCGGGGCGCGGGAAGAGGCCCCCGGCGCGGCGCAGCAGGCGCAGCTGCCGGGCCGGGCGGGAGGCACGGGTCGCCGGCGGCGGCGCGGGGCGCCCCAGCCCACCGCCGGTGGGGCTGCCCCGGTTCCCGGGGCCGGCAGCGGCGCCAACTCCCTCCTGCTGAGGAGAGGGCGGCTGAAAAGGAATCTGTCCGCGGCCGCCGCCGCCTCATCGTGCTCGTCCTCCTCGTCGTCGTCGTCGTCGTCGTCCTCGGCTGCTGCCGCCTCGCACTGCCCCGGCGCCGCCGGCCTCTCTGCCTCCTGTTCGGCCTCCGCGTCGCTGTGCACCCGGAGCCTGGACAGGAAGACGCTGCTCCTGAAGCACCGGCAGATGCTGCAGCTGCAGCCGTCGGACCGGGATTGGGTGAGGCACCAGCTCCAGCGGGGCTGCGTGCACGTCTTCGACCGCCACCTGGCCTCGACCTACCTGCGCCCGGTGCTCTGCACGCTGGACACCACGGCCGGCGAGGTGGCCGCACGCCTCCTGCAAGTGGGCCACAAAGGCAGCGGTGTGGTGAAGGTGCTAGGCAAGGGCCCGGGCCCCGCGACCGACACGGAGCGGCCCCCCGACGTCGGCCCCCGGCTCGCGCCTGCGGAACCCCGGGACTTGGGGCCGCCGCCCGGGAGGAGCGGGCTGGCCGCCGTCGGGGGCCCGCTGCGCGCACCTCCCGCGGACCTGCAGCTGCCGGGCGGCCCGGCCGGGTGGGCGCGCCGCGCCTCCCGCGCCAGCCCCGCGCCGTCACACTCCAGCCCGGGTGAGCCGGGCGCTCCGCAGCCCCTGGACGGCGCAGCCGCCGGCCCGGCCTCCGACACCGAGAGCTTCAGCCTGAGCCCCAGCGCCGAGAGCGTGTCGGACCGGCTGGACCCCTACAGCTGCGGCAGCGGCTCCTCTTCGTCGTCCGAGGAGCTCGAGGCTGACCCGACCCCGGCTCCGGGCCAGCCCCGCCTGCCCGGCCGTTCCCCGCCATCCCGGCCCGGGGCGGGCGCCCGGCCGTCTTCCCCGACGGCCTCCCCGCCTCTGCTGCAGCCGAAAGACCCGAGGGGCGTTGACGGCCTGGGAGGGGCCGCCCTCGACCGGCCTCGGGAGGAAAAAGCGGCTGCAGCCGCGGCCCTTGGCCGCCCCCAGTCGACCCCGGGTGGGAACGGGGCGGCCCCGGAGAAAGCGCCTCCGCCGCCCACCCTGTACGTGCAGCTCCACGGAGAGACCACCCGGCGCCTGGAGGCAGACGAGAAGCCATTGCAGATCCAAAATGACTACCTCTTCCAACTGGGATTTGGGGAGTTGTGGAGGGTGCAGGAGGAAGGCATGGACTCGGAGATTGGCTGCCTCATCCGCTTCTATGCAGGTAAGGAATTCACCTGTATTGTGACGTGTGGGGTGTAAACACTTTAGGTCCCGAGGAATGAGTACAGTTGGCCGTCTGTCCAGACCAAGAGTACCTGTACGCCCTCGGGAGTCTTTGTTACTTCTTTACAGCTTTCGCCTGTCCTCTGTGTAATACCCAGTGGAGCAATTTAAAAATCCGCGAGTTGCTGTCAGTCTTGAGGGCCCAGAGGTGGGGCAGCGCTGTTGGAAGAGGTGGCAGAGCCACCAGGAAATACGGGTAGCAGCTACTTCTGAAAGAGGCAGTAGTACTTTTAACACTCAACGACGGGACTTCCTTCAGGCCTCGCCTCGAGGGCATGTTGGGTTTGAGGCAGTTTGGGATTTCAGGTAAGCCATACTCGTGCACATCATACCGACAGCGGGAAATGACCAAGAGACATGCTCCAGGCCACTCCTTGTGCATTTGTCCACAGTTGGCCATTCCTGCGTGACCCCCAGGAGCCCCTTTCTTGTCACCTGGGGCGCTCGTTCAGCTCTGTCATGCTCATTTGCCCACTGAGTCCTCGCTAACAGATAGGACCCTTCTTAGTGATACTTTTCTCCAGAGCTTTTTTTTTTTTTTTTGCTTTATTTCAATTTCATCTGCAAGTTTGGTTCTTGCACCAAAAGTGATGTCGCCTATTTCTTTTTTTTTTCTCATCAAACTTTTGTTTTAATGGGTCTCAAAATTCTGTGACAGATTTTTGGTGTCGCCTATTTCTTTTTCTCGTTTCTTACTTCCAGCCTCTATAACCCGGTCTGACCATTGCAATGTGACTTGAAATAGGGATCACAGTAAGACTTGAAGTGGTTACCATCGCTTGAGATGGGATCTAAAATCCTCCCCGTTCTTTTTCTCGGTTCTAGATGAAAACTTCTTTAATTTTTCTATTTTTGTCCAGCGTTTTGAGATAGGATTGATGTATTAGATCTAATTCTTGACCAGGAGTGACTAATGTTTCTCTCTTGATTAAAGACTTGGTGGGTACTAAATTAGGGAGTTATAGATCCTGGTTGTTATATTGGAGCCTTATATTTGTTTGCATCTTTTTCCTCCTCTGGTTTAAACAATTATCTTCTTAATAAGAAATTTTATTTAAAACAAAGCATAACAAAGTTATATTAGGAGAGTTAAATCTGGTGCTGATGGAAAAATAATCATACTTGTAACTTTATTAATCTGTTGCCATTCTTTCTAATTTAATGTTTTTGGTTCAACTTGTGTCTTAGTGGCAGCTTAGTCAGTTTGAATGAAGAAATCTTTACTCCCACATTGAAATATGCAAGACCAGTAACATTCCTGGTGAGATGTTCTTTTAAGTTTCATTGAAGTTTTTCTATAATTCAAGTGGATTGCTGATGGATTTTTGCCTTATAAAGAAAATCATGTCATAATGCAATAGGATTTGCAGTATCTGAAGATAATATCTCAACTGGATGACATGGCTTTTACAAGTTTATGACCTAGAATATAGGTGGGTTTTTTTTTTTTTAATTGTAGGAGCAGCAATACATGCTTTTCTCCTCGAACTCATGTATTTTGGAAAATACTGTTATTTTACAAAAGCATTAAATGGTAATCACACTTGGAATGAGAATATTAACGTGAGAATGATAAATGTTCTGATAACCAAACCAATTAAATTGAAATGTATATAAAGCGAAGGATATATAAAGTACACAGTATTGAACAAATTTTATATAGAAAGAGCTCTGCATCTCTTGTTTTCCTTATGCTGATTACAGTAAATGTTCGTGGGAAAGGTTTTGGGTGTCCTAGTCATGAAATTTAAATCTTTGATTCCCTTGATTGCCTCTTCAAGTGTGTCTAAAATATTTTAAGTGAGTGATGTACAGTGTTTTTTTTTTGTTTTTAAAGCTTATCAATATAAAAGTGACAAATTTTCTTTCTGGTTGAATCTTAAATTTCTGGTGTGGTCATTTTACTCTTTTTGTTTTGCTTTTTATGAAAAGCCGTAATTATTATTTCTTTCTGAACTTGCTTCATCTCTGTATGAACAGCATAAATACATACATGCCTCTGTGTATACACTTGTAAAAATAACTAATAAAATGGATGTCACACACAGTATCCAATCTATTCTGGAATGTGAAGCCATTGTACAGGTGTCCTAGAAGGAAGATGCTTGATTGTTATAGAAATGGCTAGTTTATTTTGGTTTTTACACAGTGCTGAGCCTATTTTAAACCCAAGGTAATATACAAAATGTCTGTTGATATTTATTTGCCATAGAACAAAATTCAGCATATAGTGAATCCATTTGAACTTTTGCAAGAAAGTTTAGTTATTAAGGAACAAAAGGGCCTTGTCCTTAAGGTGGCCTTACTTGTTATGGGAACACTGTGAGGACTTCACACAGTGAGGGTTTGTACCTGGCTGGAGGAGATTCCTAGAAATTCCCTCTGCGGAGGAATGTAGGATACCCAACGGGAGTGTTACATTTTGGTAGTAATTCTTTTCCTTAGGAAAAAGAATTAAAGTTTGTTTTAGAGGACACCCTTTAAGAGGGTATATTGTGTATCACATTTGTTTTTATAATTTTACGTATAACTTAGTCTTATTGCTGCATATCTTTTTGTTTATATGTGTAGTTGGAGTTAAGGATAGATGAGGAAGTTGCCTTTGAAGCCATTTGAATACATTACTGTATTTAAATTGAGCTCATTATCTGCTGTCTAGTTATCTAGTCAGCTGCTTTTTTTTTTTTTTTTTGAGATGCTCTTGTCCAGCAGAGAACTTTCATTCTTTTGAAGGTCACCTTTCCATGGAATTTCAGTATTTATAACTTGACTCAAGTTATTATTAAAAGTCTTTGAGAGGCGTTTGCAGTCTTTGAATATTTAAATACTTATTTGGGTAAAGGAAAATGAAAGTCTTTAATGAACTATAAGGTGTTGGATGAAAGGTGCTATCTAATTACAGAATTGTTAATGAAAACTTAGTTTGAAAATTGTTATTGTATCTATCAAGCGTTCTTTTAGCTGATTTAAAAAGACAAAATTTAAGTGGCTTTATATGAAATTACTGGTTTTAAGTATTTTAAGTACATTAACATTTAATTTCCTTTTAAAATGAACCATCTTAAATTCTAATTGGAAGAGAGTAATTTTAGGTTAAAAAGTTTAAAAATTTATGTTGCTTGACATAAGTAATGGAGTTCAAAAGATTAATGAGCTTTGTGTTTTGGATTCCCTGGGCAGTCTGAGTCATTGACCAAGGGCAGTATTAAACTGTATGTTTTTTGACTCTTGCACCACCTTTTAGATTTAGTGGTCTGGCTAATTCAGTTCAAATTGTAATAGTGCGAAAGGATGTTGAGAGGACGGAGAGCACACCCACTGTGCCTAGTGAATCTTGGACGAGATATTTTTATGTGACTTCTTGGGATTGCTCAGGAGAACAATCTCCTAACCCCTCTCATATTTCTTCTCTTTTTCTCTTTTGGGAATGATCAAACCTTACATGGTTTCCCACTTGGAAACCGAGAAGGGGTGGTTCAGCATTAAGCTGTAATATTGACCAGCAGGCTCTTATTACTATAATTACAGCAGTATTGAGTAACGTGGTATGAACATGTGACACCAGTGTGTGCTTGAACAGTCCTTTCAATTTTAAGAACAAAGGGTTTAACTTTATTTTTGTTTTATATTTACATTTTATATTTGTTTTCGATGTAAAGTGCATGCTGTCTTTTCCTTCATAACTGGTTTGAGAACATCTATTAATATGTTGGGTTTTATTATCTTCAAAAAATTTTAAAGGGCTTTCACATAAATTATCTCATTTGTCCTTTCAAAAACATTATTAGGGAGGAGTCGGTGTCAATCCTCTTTTCAGATGGAGAAACGTGCACAGAGAGGTTTGCCTCTTGCTTGTGGTTTTTCAGTCCTTGGCAGAGCTGAGAAGAGAGAGCTGGGATGTTCTGTTTTGCAATTCATATCCCTTTCCATGAATCGATGCTGAATTTCATTTACACTTGATTTTTTCACTTGGTTAGAAGCATTCAGAAAATACGCTATTTTTGTTGGTAATGAGGTGATATTATCCTCCAGTCCAAAGTGGTATTCTTTGTGAAATGTTGATGGCCCTATTTTTTATCATGCTCCCTTTAAAAACCTAAAGTACCAAGCCTGGCAAATAAATAGACAATACAGAAAGAGTACTGAAGTGTTGTAAGTATTCTGGTTGCAATAGTCATACTTGAATTTAAGTTGTTAGGGAATGAAGTTTACTTAATGACTTTTTTTTTTTTTGACCATGCCTCATTTGTTAAACTGTAAATCTTCATTGGGTATAGAGAATTAACACTTCATCTGAAAAGTGGATAACTTTTCAGGGTGGAGGTGTGGCAATTCAGTTCCTTTAAAACATAGCCTTACTTGTAAAGTGTTGAAAATATACATCAGAAAAGTCTTGCTTAAATCTTTTATTTTAAAATAGAATTGTTGGTACTTTAGTGATAGTGCTTTATTGGTGTTACTATGCTATTGTTACAATTATTTTTATAATTCATACATTATAGAGAGCTAGAATTTCCCTGAATTTCATAGTTGTTTCTAAAATGTGTGTCTTTTGTGCTCAGTGAAATAATTGCAGGGAGAGGAAATGTGTAAGTTAGGTTTTAAAGTTTCTGGGTTCAGAGTTCTATCTTTTTGTTGCTATAAGATTTTTAAATCCACCACCTTAAATGATTGGTTATCCAGAGGTCATTATCATTTTTTAAAGTGTTAAGCGTTTTTGTTGTTTCTTATTCTTTCTTTTTAAAGCCCTGAATTTGATTTATTGGTAACATAACATTCATTGACATTCTTTATGATCCAAGCCTAGTGTAATACTTGACATTTTAATTTAAACATTTGTTGAATTGAATTTGTGGAATTTTGTTCAGCAGCTGGTGGAGTATGCCCTGATTCTTCAGCCTTCCATCCTGTTTGGGTCTCCAGGGATGTGTTAAACACACATACACTCAGAGGCATTTCTCCCAGGGCAGGAGATTTTTAGATGTGCCACATACTACTAATACCTTCTGTTGCAAGTGAGTGAAGCTCTGTGTGGATTTTGAGAGAGCAATTCTCTCTCAAAGTTTTCTTAGAGTTAACAGGTGTTTTTTTTTCCCCTTCTTTTCAAAGGCATCTCTTACCTCAACTTTGAGATGAATTTAATGAGACTGCTGTCAAATGAGGCATCTTAGATTTAATGATTTTGTTATGTGCCAGGGTGGAACACAGTTCAGTCTATCTGGGCAGGAGAAGGGTTTAATTGTATTGTGAGAGTCAGGAGATCCTGAAGCCACTCAGTAGAAAAGCTTTTCCTTTAAAAATGCCTGACATTTTGAATAAGAGAAAGAAGTTATCAAAATGTCTGGGAAAATGAAGCCTTAAAAAAAAAAAAATTCCCACCTTCTAAAACCCACTCCACCCCTTTAATCCCAGGCATCTGGTGTGACACTGGTAATGAGGGGTTTTGAATCTGGCCTCACGTCCCTGTGCTTCTAGGGCAAGCCCTTTTTTTTATACTTACCTTCGGTTTTCTGAAGATAGTTTAATTAAAACCAAAAAAATTGACCACGTGGATTCTTTAGACATATTAGGTATTTATAACCTAAGTCTTTGTGACGGGTTGGGTTTTGATTTGTATGAAGCTTCAACTCTAGGCTTTGGGAGATTTTGATAAATTTTAAACTCAGAGATCTGGAAAGAATAGACTTTAATAGATATTCTAATTAAAAGACATTAGGATATTTGGTTAACTGTGAAATAGCAACTCTTCTAGGTTGCATAGTGTACCTTTGAATCAAGCATAATGACAGTTACTACATTACTGAAGTGTCATTATACTTTGATTTAGAGGTGGAATGGTTTTGTTATATATTTCGTATATAATATATGCCTGGAATACCTTTTAGTATGTTTAATGAAACAAAGCATAACCATCCCAGAACGCCAAGTTCTTGCTGAAATAATTTTTTCCCTGTTATATTTTTATATTTGAGCATCTTACAATGCTTTAGTACACTGTAAGATGTATATAATGATAAAGTATCTTGTTCAGGTACAAGTCCAGGAGCTTCTGAGTTTGGAACCTAGAAGTTCTATTAGAAAAGGAGTGGAAAAGTCTATTCGTAGGTTGTACACGTTTTTATAAGTTTTTTTTTATAAGTTTCTAAATGTCAATATTTTAGCAAAAGACAAAAAAATTCAGAATTTTTGGCATATACTTTCCCAAATGAAGCTTGCTAAAATTAGTCTCATTTCCAGTTATATGAAGGCATTCAGTTGAAGACTGAACAAAACCTGAAATAATTTTGTTTTAGACCATTTTAATAAGGAGAGAAAAATCTATTAGAAATTTGAGGTTTGAGAGGATTTTAATTGGTTGATTATTCTTTTTAGCTTTTTTTCTTTTGCATTCTTTTCAAGCCGGAAGAGTTTTGTATTTGTTGCTGTCTATTTCTACTGGCTCCTGCATCTGGTGAAAAGAAGTTAGAGAATGAATCTTGTCATATAGCTGCCTTATATGTTAGAATATTTGGGCTTTTCAACTATGAGGCATGTTTTTAAATACAGTGAAAGTATGATCTCTACTTTTTTCCTTGCCTGTTCAATAATTATTTGGATTTTACAATCAGTTCACTCCTGACACGTGGTCCAAAGAGTGAAATTTTATGCATAGAACCAGTTTATTTTTTTACCTTGTCATTTATGAGAAATTTATTCCTACGGAATTCTGTCTTTGTTCCCATCCATATATTTTGAGAGCTTGTCTGGCTGTATCTTAGTCCTGTATGGGTGCTACCTTACGGTTTTTGAGTTTCTCTGATGTGTCCTGGGGTCAGGTGAGAGTAACCTTCGTTGGTGTTTTGTATGTTTGTTTGTTTTGTTTTTTAGAATAACTTTGGGGAAAAAATTACATGGTTTTATCTCACACTTGGAGGAAAAATGGTGTGTAGTTTAAGGAAATTAGTCTGAAAGCTGGGCAACTTGGCATGACTTTGGGTGTTCATTTTAATTTCTCCTGGGCATTGCTTTCCTGGTCAGTAAAGTGATGAGCTTGGAGTGGAATAAGTCTAAGATGCTTTCAGCTCTTAACATTCTGGGGCTCCATTGGAGAACCTTTCCTCCCCATTAGACTAAAAGTTGTAATTGTTTTAAGTTTTGTAAGACCCGTCTATGGGTTTAAAAGAGTCAAATTCCCTGCATTTTCACAGGGAGAAAGGAATGGACTTGGCCCTCGTATACGCAAGATAGCCTGAGGTTGACAACCAGAGTAGATCAGCTTTTTGGTATAGATTCAGACTAATGACAGTATAGGTAATGTTTGATTCACCCTCTTCCAGCCAGCCCTACTTCTCAGTGTAGACCTCAGTGCGCTAGAGACGAATTTAAAGAAATATATCCTTTTTAAAGTTAGAGGTTTTTCTTAAGTTGACGTATAAAGCAAGATCCTTTCAGAATTTAGTTTATCAAGTTTACTGTAATGGTAACTCTGTTGGAGGTATTCAAATATGCAAAACTTCCTAGTTCTTTAGTTTTAATTCTTGATGAGCTGTGTGCGTATCTCCTTGTGCCTAGAGTCTCGGGACAAAAAGCACTTAAAGAAAATGAAATTTTTTTATTGTTAATTTGATTAAATGATAGAATTAAGGATCCCACAGAGATCCCAACATCTGTATTTTTATAGATGAGGAAAGCAAGCCTATAGAGGTTAAGTATCTGGTCTAAGATCATTGATCAAGTCAGTCTTCGAGTTAGGAGTAGCACCCATGATTTGGATTATCTGTCCATTGTTCTTTTTTTCACCACACTGTGAACTTATAAACTTATCTTTGGATCCTCCTTATATTTCATATTCAGAATGAAAGTTTAAAAAAAATGGAGTGTATGTCACACATTTGGTGGTTTCTCTGTGACTTCAAGATGTTTCCAGTTTCATTTCATTCTAATCAGTGCTTTTGGGAGGTTGCATATCACGGACAGTTGTAAGGAGGGGCTTCTGATGGAACAGTTGGGGATCTTAATTGCATAGAGGGAAACTAGATTTCATCAGTGATGTTACCCTTTGGGGGATTTAATGACAGAACTTTAAAGTTGACAGACGGCTGAGAGGAGTTGCAGTACTAGAAAATCAGAAAAACCAATGATGATTCATCTAGTACTTTGAACTTGAAATTGTTAGAATGGAAATATTGTAAAAAGAAATCATTGACTTTTAAAAAATATTTGGGAGAAACATTTAAAAATAGATTTTGAAAAAAAAATTCTCTTTCAAACTCGTTTGTTAAAAAGATTCAGTATTCATTATATTCTTTATTTCAGTTTTTTTTTGAAGATGTCGTCTCATGATGAGATGCACGTAGCTTACGTACGCACACATGCACAGTTCTACTTTTGCGTAATATAAAAAAATAAACTGGCTTCAGTAATCTTTGGGCTTTTGTTGTTTGTTGGCTTTGGAAGTCTTTTATCTTGAAATCTGCTACTGTTTTGAATATCTCCTCTCTCTCCCTAAAAGAGAGGTAGAAGGAGGGAGAGAGAGAGAGAGAGAGAGAGAGAGGGAGAAAGAAATTTCTGCCCCTTTAGCAAAAAGGCAGTTTGTGAATATTTTTAGGGTTGTGAGAGAGATTCCCTTCTATATTAGGCTCTGTTTTAATTTAGTCATTTACCTTAAGCAAAAGTTTTAACTTTCCTTATAGGGAAGTTAATCTACTGAGTCAATTAATTCCTCAAAGATGACTGCTCATTTTTAATATGAGGAAGGGAACTTTTTAAAGTGCAGAAGTAGAAAAGGGCAAAAATACATTGTATCTGACATGCAGAATATGTACTCCAGATGCTGAAACAGGGGAGAAATTTCTCTTGATGGTCTCTTGGAGAGGTGGTATGGCTGGGGGCAGCTGACATTCAGTTGTATGTAATAAGGATCTCTCCTTATGGGAAGAAGTAAACACTGCTATAATTGAAGGACACTTGTTCTCTTATACACACCCCACACATGTGTTCTCCATTGAGTGTTAAAGCAGGATGTTAATGGGAGGTGGTAGTCCTATTTATGGATGGGACGGGAAGGAGTGGGGTGGGGTAAGTAGGCTTGGGAGAAAAAAATCTTGATTTAAAAAAAAATTGTAGTTCTTAATTATGTGGAGCATTTTTTTTTTCACATCTTAATTGGTAACTTATTGTGAATGGCCTGTTCATATCTATTCATATCACTTGCTCATTTTTTGATATTTGGTTTTTCCTACTGGTTTATAGATTTGTTTTAGGGGTCTGTTTAGGGAAACTAGCTTTATTTTGCAAGTCACTAATATTTTCTTTATCCGTTACACATTTATGTCAAGACTCCCTATCCCAGGTTTAAAAAATGAAATTTCCTGTATTTTCCTGTGGTATCTTACAGTTGTTTTTTCTTTATGCTGAAAATTTTAATCTATTGTTTAAGAAACATAGGAAGTAGGAAAGAACAAATTGTGTTAATACTTTTTATTGGATAATTGAGTTATTTCTTCACTGATATAAAATGCCAGTTTCCTTAGTTTGTCTTTTTTTTTTTAACTGATAAGAGATTAAAATCTATGATATAGAATAATATAGGTTTAGTAGCTATTTTGAATTTGTTCAGGAAAATAGGGAGAAAGGGAAGGATCTTTATCTGCTTTCCACTACGTTTCTTTTTTGCTCCCTAATTTCTCAATAGCAGTCTGTGACCATTACTTTTAGGATGGCAACTCATGTACTTCTGGAATATGGATGTATTACCATTTTTTCCTGTGGATGCTTTGTCATCCTGAAGTAGCTAGGGTGGGCATGGGGTTAGCTGGAGTATAAAATGCTGATATATATATATATGTGTGTATAGATACACACATATGTATATATATGTTGCATTAGGCATCATTTAGCTGCTTATTTATGCTGAAGAGATTCCTTTTTTCTCCTTCTAAAGAATTTCTGGGGACAACTCTGAAGGTCACCATGAAGCACACATGATTTATCTTTTGAATATAGAAAAATGAAGACTAACATGCCTATCAAGATCAGTAATAACTCTGCTAGTAGTGCTTTGAGGTTTTCTTAGTTGACCTGAGAAGGGGTTTCTGTGTGTAGCCATGAACTGAGATAAGAATATAATGCAAAATAACTCTGAGATAGCCGAAAATTGTGAAATGGGACCAGTGCTAACGGTACTGATGGTGCTTTAGTGCTGTAGGTAAATGAACTCCCAGAAAAGATGAAGTAGTTTTAGTGGGGGGTTGGGAGGTATAGAGTCCTAGATGTCAAACCTAGAGAAGTCAGGTTAGAGCATCTGCCGCCGTTGGTAGGCAGAACTAGTGACCAGTTGTTAATTTTGTGACCACAAGACAAAAATTGTACTACTGTTGCATTTCGTGGCCTTATTAGACCCTCTTTGGTAGAGAACTGGGATTCTCTTCTGTAGGCTTTTAGTTGTATTTGCCTAAGTTCCAAATTATCTTAGCTGGAATAGATTCTAGGCTTGAATCCATTAACACTTGGACAGGGAAAATCTCCAGACCCATTGCCCTAAAATACTAGAAGAAATAAAGATGCAGTTGCCAGACTTATTGAGGTGTTGACAAGTAACATTTCTTCCACAATGACAAACTAGATGGCATTTTTTTTTAATTTGAAGAAACAAGTGCAAAAACTCCCTATATATAATGTTCAAGAAATTGAGTAATATTTTGTTATTTAGCAAACATTTATATCACCCTTACTGCATGCTAGGCAGTGTTTTAAGTGCTTTACATATATTAGCTAATTTGAGCCTCATAACAATCCTGTGAGATAGACCATATTATTACCCTAGTATTACAGATGGAGGGAGTGAGTTCCAGAGCAGTAGAGTAACTCATCTGGATTTGTACAGTTGGTACAGTGAGTAAGGCACAGACAGAACTCAGGTCCAGGCATCTGACACCACAGTCAACTAGTTAGTATCCACCTTCTTTTGCTGAATGTGGAGAACTTATCTCTGATAACCTTCTGGGGCCAGTTTGGGCATATCAGCATTTGGGAAGCATAGATTTTGAAGTAGTTAAGGCATGGACTTGAGTTCTCTATCTGCCACTGCCCCTGGAGCTCTATTTGCTTCTTTCCTTCTGGTTTTTTTTTTTTTTAAGATTTATTATTTTATTTTAAGATTTTCTTTATTTATTGGAGAAAGAGAGCAAGTGAATTCGAGCAGGGGCAGGGATGAGGAGGGGCAGAAGGAGAAGCAGACTCTCTGCTGAGCAGGGAACCCCATATGGGGCTCAGTCCCAGGACCCTGGGATCATGACCCGAGCCAAAGGCAGACGCTTAATCGATTGAGCCACCCAGGCGCCGCAAGATTTATTTACTTATTTGAGAGAGAGAGAGAGGGAGGGGCAGACAGAGAGAATCCCAAGCTGACTCCCTGCCCAGCGCGGAGCCTGACTCTGGGTTCGAAATCACGACCCCAGCTGAAACCAGGAGTCAGACTGTCCACCAGCTGAGCCACCCAGGCACCCCTCCTTCTCTGTTGAAATAGTTCATGCTTTTGTGTTCTACAAGGTTGTTGAGAAGATCAAATGAAATGTGTGAAAGTGCCTGGCACAGTCGTACCGGTTGTTATAAACCAAGCCCTGGGCTTAGGGTGGAAAGAGCATTCGTTGATGGAGGACCTGGACACCTAGACTTGACTGTGGGCTTCTTTACTTGATGTGAGACCCAGAATGAGCCTCTGAACCTCCTTAAGCCTCATGAGAGAGAGGGAAGGAGAGAAGTGATAAAATTATTCTGTCTCAGAGAACTTTGGGAGGTTCAGATTTGATGATATATGTGGAAATGCTTTGTAAACTGTGAGATGTTACACAAATGTAGTGTGGTTTTATTATTCTTAGCAACAGTAAATTGCCACAAATGTTAATTAGAGTTAATTAGGGCTCATTAAGGAAAATGGGATATACAGTTGCTCAGTGACAGTGGCAGACAGTATACTTTCATCTGTCCATCCATCAGTTATTGTATCTATTATGTCAAAGGTGCTTTTGATTCAAAGATGACTAATTTGAATTTTCTAGGATCCCTTGACATACTTATAATTTTGAGGGCATGTTTGTGGAAAAAGCAGGCAAGCCATCATTTTTATACCAAGGTGAAAAGTGTCCCAATAGAGGCAAGGTTCACAGATGACTGTCGTAGCAATGGTGTGAATCCCCAGGAGGCCCCGGAGCCAAGACTTGAGGGACCAGAAGGAGTAGACTCTTGCCTTAATTCTGGGATCCTGAATTGTTTGAGGAGCAACCATAAATTACGAGTTCAAATCCAGTCAGACCCAGTTTAGGAGTAGCAATTCCAGCTCCATCCTTTAAGATTTATGAAGTACCCTTCTATCTAGGCATCTAGGCCTTTTTATCTACTTGAATCATTTGGGCTCCATGTGGTATCACAACTTGTGAGGGTCTAAATTCTGGATTAAGCAATTATTAATTTTGCTTTTTTTTAAAAGGTCTTTATTTATTCATTTGAGAGAGCATGAGTGGAGGGGAGGGGGAGAGGGAGGAGCATACTCTGCACTGAGCAGGGAGCCCAACACAGGGCTCAACCCCAGGACCCCGAGATCACGACCTGAGCCAAAGGCAGATGCTTAACCATCTGAGCCACCCAGGCGCCCCTAATTTTGCTTTCTTGAAAAGAAAATGCAAATGTATGTATGCTCCATGTTGCCCTGAAGCCTGGTGTCAGGGTCCTGCCATAATTTGAAAGACATTCTCTTATTTCTTTTTATAAGGCCTATGAGGGTTTTTCATTCCTCAGATTTATGAGAGTTATGGGAAATGTGTTTATCTTCTGGAGGCAGTTAGTTTCTTTTAATTTTGTTACATATGGGGGCACCTGGGTGGCTCAGTCATTAAGCGTCTGCCTTTGGCTCAGGTCATGATCTCAGGGTCCTGGGATCGAGCCCCGCGTCGGGCTCCCTGCTCCACAGGAAGCCTGCTTCTCCCTCTCCCACTCCCCCCGCTTGTGTTCCCTCTCTCTCTGTCTCTCTGTCTCTCTCTGTCAATTAAATACATAAAATCTTTAAAAAAAAATAATTTAGTGACATGTAGACTGCAGTAATGTAAAATTTGGACAATGATGAGTTGGTCATAATCTGGAAATTTTATTTTTAACTGTGCTCATCTAGTGTTTCAATCTTCACTGATGAAGAAGACTTCTTGTTGGGCCAGGAGGAGACGCAGTTCTTGAGTGTTCATTTAAACAAAAGCAACATATTAGCTTTTTAATCCATGGTTGGAAAGCTTGTACTACACATATGGCAAGTTAAATCTTTACTAATGGCCTGTTAAAATTTTGTTTCGTTTTTGTTTTAAATAGGAGGCAAATGTCTCCGTGAAATATTGTCTTGTGTAGTAATGTGAATGGCAACACTGGAAAAAAGATCTTCATTTTACTTTTTTGTTTTTAAATTATGACAAACAGCATGGTAAAAAAAAAAGTTATTCAGATCCTGTCTGATTAAAATAAATCATGTTTCTAATTCAAATGAAAATGCTTCTCCTTCATACTGATCAGCATTGAGGTTAATCACCTGCCAGTGTGTATTTTCCACTGTTACTAGCACCTTTTTGCCCTCAGTGACTAATTTTTACAGAGACTTAAGTTAACTCATTAGAGTAATATCAACACTCGACAAGCTGATTTTTTTTTTTTTAAGATTTTATTTATTTATTTGACAGAGAGAGACACAGTGAGAGAGGGAACACGAGCAGGGGGAGTGGGAGAGGGAGAAGCAGGCTTCCCGCGGAGCAGGGAGCCCGATGCGGGGCTAGATCCCAGGACCCTGGGATCATGACCTGAGCCGAAGGCAGACGTTTAATGACTGAGCCACCCAGGCGCCCCCGACAAGCTGATTTTATGGGGGATAGTAACAGAAATGCTAGCACCAGTGTAATCATAAGGAGAGTAGTTACTGGTCCTTGTGATTTTAAAGCAGACACTTCAAATCCCTTGCTCTATAACCAAGGTGTAAGAGTGACTTGGTGTTTTTAACCACAATCTGAATGGTATTGTCTCATTAATAAATACATGATGACAAAAGTTCTGTAAACAGATACGTTGGAACTACTTAAGGAGATAATGTCATTCTGAAGATACCACATAAAAGTCCATTTCTGAAACTAGGGCTTGTTTTGTAGTTAATACAGTCAGAATGCTTGTTTTATATCCTGAATCAGCTTGTGGCTGCTAATAGAGAATTGGGAGCTGTCATTGCTTCCTGCTTCTGGAGATGTATGTCACATCTCCCACCTTCACCCCCTCCCCACAACCAAGCAATAAAACAAAAATGGTTGACAGCTGTCTTGGTTCTAAGAAACTGGCAGCTTAACCCCAGTGGCTTCAACCTCCAAATAATACTGATGGATAAAGGAAAGTTGTGTTGTTCATTTATCTTTAAGGTACCATCATGAGCACAACTATACTTATCCCTTTGTACAGTGTCTTCTTTATCTTTTAGAAACATTTGTGATACTGGAGTAGGCTCAACCTGAGTTGTCTGTGGATAGTTACTAAATCAGATTCTGATAAATGTGATAATTGAAGAAATACCTGCTAGATTATAGCTTTGCCAGGCTCCATAGGTATAAAATGGGTGACAACTGTGTGGATATGTGAGGGGGAGGGCATAGAATCTGAGCATTGGAAGGGACCAAGGGCATCTAGTCCAGTTTCCTACCTAGCACAGAAATCTGTGCTTTCCTGATTGACGGTCATCTGGCCTTTGCCTGTTGACTGCTTACTAGGTAAGCATTATTCCAGGATAATGTTGAGTGGAGCTTTGCTCCTTGAGATGTGATCTGTGGAGTAGCATCATCAGCATCTCCCAGGAGCATGTTAGAAATGTAGGAATCTCAGGCCCCACCTCAGACTTAGAAAATTCTCAGGTTGATTCAGCTGCACAGTGCACGTTAAGAAGGGATAGCATTGGATGAATTGGGAGTGGGAGAGATTAGAATTGAAGGAAAGAAATCATTCGGAGCTTGTGTGGCTTAGTGAGATACTGAGGGCCTAAATTAGAGCAGTGGAGGGAGAAAAGGAGACCTGTGAAGATGTTATCCTAGGACTCAGTAGCTAACTGGCCATTTTGATGAAAGAAGCTCAAAGATGACATGTGTGCAGCTTGAGTGTTGAGAGAATTGTGGGTCAGTTCATGAAAGTAGTTCATATCACTAGTTCAGTAAAGTTCAAGGAGCAGGTGCTAGAGTTAGGGGTTGGTGATATGAGAATGAATGAAAGTGTATCTTCTTAATATTTACAAATATCTATCCGTTGAGGACTGATTTTGCGGAGGATGAACGTGAAATGGCGTAGTACATGTTAAACTGACTAAAGCCGTCCGTTTAGCTGGCAAATGCACCTGGCTCACCATCCAGCTTCCAGAGCTCAGTGGAGCTCTGTTGCCTTCTGCTTATAGTATGTGCAGTAACTCTCAGGAAGGTGATATAAACATTATTTATTTACTTGGTTTCCTTATGACTCATTTTTTTCGCATTTAAAATAAATGCTAGTGCTGGCAATGGCGATGGACAAAAGTGGAGAGGTATAAAAATAATGTTTATATTAAATTTATGAAGCTCAGGGTGAATGCCTTTTGAATGTCGAGGCTTTCCTATCTGGTGTGTGTGTGTGTAAATTACATACACAATTATAATCAAACTTGAAATACCTTAATGAAGGCATTTACAGAGGGCTCAGGGAACACAGAAACCCAATAAAGCAGCTCTTCTAGAAGTGGAATGCCTTGGAAAAGCTCCATGGGAAGGATTCCCTTTGTGAATGAGGGGCTAGAACTGCATGACAAGGGTGTGTCAGGAAAAGCACGAATGAAAGGGCACCGTGTGCGTAGGAAATGGTGGGTAGCTCCAGTGGTGAAGTGTCAGGTGATGAGTTTAAAGTGGTTGGAGGTGAAATGGAAAAGGAGGTTGGGGCCAGATGATGAAAGGCCTCACGTGCTAAGGACTTGACTTGCTAAGCAGTGGGAGCTACTGAGCATTTTAAGTATGTGGGCGTGACATGGTTAGGTTTGTATTCTAGGGTGTTAACTGATAGCCAGCTGGAGGATGGATGGGAGAGGAGTGGCTAGAGACTTGGTTACTGCCTTAGTGCCGTCTTTCATTAACATTTGAAAGCACTCTGTTAGGAGCTGGAGATCCAAAGAAAGAATCACCTCAAGGAGTTCAGCCTAGTAGGGAGAAAGAAAGAATTGCAATACAGAGTGTGTCCCTTTTGAGGTTTGTACAGTGTGGTTGTGGTACCAAAAAGGAAACTAATCATGTCTCTGTAGTTGGGGTGGGTGGAAGATGATTTTGAATACTGGAAAGAGTAGACTAGGAATAGGAGTGGATGGGATAGGGCATTCCTGGTATGGGGCCAAGGTGCTACCTGAGAACTAGATGAGAAAGATCTGGATTAGGTCAGTGCAGATGAAGAACTTCAGAATGGGAATTGCTATTCCTTAAAGTGTAGAATTCTTGGGTCTTATTGAATGATTATATGTCAGTGGGGGGGGAAGGAGTAGTTCAGGATTTATTATTCGTTCCGGAACTAATTTGAGTATGTCTTCCAGGTCAGGAAGGTGTGTCACTGTATCCCATGTCAGGGATACAGTGTGCATAAGACTGACAGGGTTTGTGTGTCAGGATGACTTGGAGGTTTCTGGTTTGATTGACTGTAATCCCATTGCCCAACAGGTAGAATACAAGAGCAGGAATTGGCTTTGCAGGGGCGGGGGGGAGGGTGGTGGGAAGATGGCAATTTAGATTTTGGATGTGTAAAAGTTAAGGTGCCCGAAGGACCTTCAGGTATTTCTGGAGAGAGCTCAAGGAGCATCTATGTTAGGCAGCCAGTGAAGTGTTTGGATTGAATGAAAGTGCTTGATTGAGTGGGTGGAGTGAAGACAGTCCGAGGAAGCAACTCTGAAGAATGCTTGTATTTAAAAGGTGGGAGTGCAGGCTGGGCCGTGGACCAGAAGTGCCACGCTCAAACCCCAGCCTCCTCATCTAGTTTGAAACCCGGGTGCTTACTACTCTTCTCTCATGGACCCTGACACCAAACTCATTGGAAACATGGCACTGTTGCCTATCAGAAGTCAGTTCAAAGGACCTCCCCCTAGAGAGACAAAAGATACAGATATTGTGGATGAAGCCATCTATTACTTCAAGGCCAATGTCTTCAAAAACTATGAGATTAAGGGGCGCCTGGGTGGCTCAGTCGTTAAGCGTCTGCCTTCGGCTCAGGTCATGATCCTAGGGTCCTGGGATCAGGCCCCGCATCGGGCTCCCTGCTCCGCGGGAAGCCTGCTTCTCCCTCTCCCACTCGCCCTGCTTGTGTTCCCTCTCTCTCGCTGTGTCTGTCTGTCAAATAAATAAATAAAATCTTAAAAAAAAAAAAGAAAACTATGAGATTAAGAATGAAGCTGATAGAACCTTGATATATATAACTCTCTACATTTCTTAGTGTCTCTTAAGAATCTCCAAAAGTGCAATTCCAAAAGCCAAGGTGAAAAAGAAATGTATACGCTGGGAATCACTAATTTTCCCATTCCTGGAGAGCCTGGTTTTCCACTTAATGCAATTTATGCCAAACCTGCAAACAAACAGGAAGATGAGGTAATGAGGGCCTACTTAGAGCCGCTGAGACAAGAGACTGGACTGAGACTTTGTGAGAAGGTTTTTGACCCTGAGAATGATAAACCTAGCGAGTGGTGGACTTGCTTTGTGAAGAGACAGTTTATGAACAAGAGTCTTTCAGGACCTAGACAGTGAAAGGAGCCTGGGCAGACACTTTCCACAGCCGTGGGCAGCATTTTACAGCAAGATGTACATGGTTATTTGCCTTTATTTGATAAAATTTTATACAGAAGAGAGAGGAGAGCGTGTCTTCACTTGAAGAGCTCTTTATCAAGAATTTGGGTGGGGGAGGGAAGAATGGGTTGTTGAAGGGTGATTTGAAATGTTCTGCAGTATTAAGCTGGTGCTTAATAAAAATAAGTAAGAATAAAGAAATTTCTAAAAAGTGGGAGTGGATTATGTTGAGTGAAAGAACAAAGAATAAAAGAGACCTACCGTACAACTGTATTTATATGAAGGTCAGTTAACAGGCAAAACTAGTTTTTGGCGATATGTCATAATAGTTGTTACCTTTCGGGGGCATATTGATGGGCAGGGGCTTGAGCCATCTGCTGCTGATAATGTTGTGGTTTTCTGAGTTTTAGTTTCCTGGGTATAAACATTGAATGTAGCCTTATAGTTTGTGCGCTTTATTCACTATAAGTTAAGCCTCAGTAGAAAGAATGGAAGTGGCCCTGAAGGAAAAGACTTGAACATCATTTCTAACCTGAAGGGAAAGAGAGCGGGAAAAGCTAAGGATGATGCATGAATGGAGAGGTAAAAATGAAAGAAAGTCCTGAAGGAAATAAGAGGGATGATATGAGCCCCCATGAAAGAGTTAGCTGTGGGTGGATAGAGGGCAGCTGTTTCTTTGAGGCTATTAGGAAGGATGGGTAAGGATAAAGATTTATTTAAGAGATAGTTTAGGAAGCTGGGCCTCAATTTTCTCAATGAATTGGAAGGTTAAGGAAAAACCAACTCTTGGTATTTATTGTAATATACTTTTTCTTGAGTAAATCACCCAACTAATCATAGTCTATGCCCTTTTGGGAATTTATGCCCGTGATTTCAACCTCTGCTGACTTTTCTGTGGGGTATTCCTTTCTTGGACGACTCTGAAGCACCTTACTGCACTGGGTGGGGTTGGGGGGGGGTGTTTGTGAAGTAGAGATGCAGGAAATGATTGCCAAACTCGGTTTTATAAGTTTGGAAGTGCTTGTATTGGGTAGCTTTGTTTTGCACAGTTTTGGTTCCTTCCTCCCAATCTGTGAGAAAGTGTGTGTGTGTGTGTGTGTGTGTGTGTGTGTGTGTGTGTGTGTGTGTTGGGGGGAGGGTAAGTACATAGATATAATGGTCAAAAACCTTCAGAAATGTTGGAACTACTAAATGACAGGGTAGGGATTGTACCTTCTGTTATATCCTGTTTCCTTTCTGTTTATAAAATCACTTGTGGAGTAACAAAACTTCTGAGATAGTTTTTTTTTTTCCTTCCTCATGACCTATTGATTATACTTGCAGAGATGAGAGCTGATTCTGAAGACACATTTTTCATTCCTAGATTTTTCAAAGTGACTTGTGGCTTGAATCTGTTTATAAAGTGAGCATAAAGACATGATAAATGATAAGATTAGATGGGTATAAATCAAATTGTGTAGGGGGCAATTATTGGTAAATAATAAATATTGTTAAGAAACCATGTCAGACCTATTATTTTTTCTCTTGATAATTGTAGCAAGCATTGATTTTGTGTTTTGTGCTCTGTACTCAAGCTGGATGCTGAGATTCCAAATTGTGGTTATTGAAACAAATGAAAAACCAGCAGTTCGGTTGTTCTTTTTTTTTTTTAATTTTATTTTATTATGTTATGTTAATCGCCATACATTGCATCATTAGTTTGTGATGTAGTGTTCCATGATTCATTGTTTGTGCATAACCCCCAGTGCTCCATGCAGTACGTGGCCTCTTTAATACCCATCACCAGGCTAACCCATCCCCCCACCCCCCTCCCCTCTAGAACCCTCAGTTTGTTTCTCCAGTTCGGTTGTTCTTAAGAATGTAATTGCCCAAATATTTACTGTAGTCTCTAGGTCATCTGGTTATTTTATATTCCAGTCACAAAGTTGGTTTCTATAGATTTTTAATAAAGATGTTTTGAGGAATAGGTTAGAAACTTTTGAGAGAGAACCGTAACTCTTCACATCAAATATGGTGAATTGCCAAACAGCAGTAATACTGGGAGAAAGAAGGATCATTGCTTCAGATTTGGAGGACCCAGTGGAATGGCAGTAGAGTTGTTTTTATGTTTTTTGTTGTTTTTTTTTAACTTGCTCAGGAACTTTATATTTATTGGGTTGGCGGTTGTAGGCACAAAGTTTTGTTTATGTTCAAAATTCACTGATCAATATCACGAAACTTTTTATGGGATACTCTTTTTTTTCTCCTATACTTAGTCAATTCAAATAGTTGCAGAGTGCTTGCTTTCCAAGGCATGAGGTACTTTGAAGGTTGGGGGGAAAATGAATCCGACAGATCCTCTGCATTTTTATAGAAGCTTAAGCCAGATTGCACAAGGACATAGATGATCGTAAAACAGAGCACAGCAAGATACTACAGAGAGGATACTGCCTCCTTTCCTCCTTGCAAATAATTCTTGAACCTGTGTCCACTACATGCTAGTCTTTAACAAGACAGACATAGTCCTTGCCCTTGTGACTTTATAGCAAGGAGACTTGTCAAACACATACCTATATAAATAATTGTGTCATGTACCACTAAGGAAAAATAAAGTTTTTTTTTTTTTTTTTTTTTTTGTGGCGGTGAATCCTTGTTGATAAGCTGAGACCTGAAGGATCAATAGTGGTTTGAGGGTTTGCGGTACAGGGTACGTGGAAGAGCATTCCAAATAGGAAAATAGTATATGTGGAGGCCATGAAGGGGGGAGCCTAGCATGTTTAAGGACCTAGAGGAAGGACCACTGTGAGTGTAGTACAGTGAGTGAGATTGAGAGTATCAGGAGGCAAGGCTGGAGAATAGTCAGGGCCAGATCTGGGTGTGTGTGGTCTGGGGTCAACTTTTGGCAAGTTGAGTGCTTTGGTCATCATAGCTCTTCCCCCACCCCCCCACTAAATACAAAATATGTCAGTATGCACTCTAGGTTATGTTTGGCTGCAAGGGTCTTATAGGCTATAGTTAGTGTTTTGGAATTGATTTTAAGAATAATAGGAAACCATTAGGTTATCAAATGTTATTTAGCTTTGTCTCATTCTACGATGGGTGTCATGACTGTCATTTTATAACTTTCCTTTGTCTTATCAGTAGGGAGGATAAAAGGAAGATAAAAGTAACCCTGTCTTTTCTGTATTAAGCCTTCTATCCTGGATACGCCAAGAACAGCCAGTTTTCTCTCTTTCCTATGTACACTCCCTCCAGGTGCTTTTCTTTCCCTTTCCAGCCTTCCCTGTAGCCGCCTAGCTCCTTACCCTGCTGCACTGACTCTGCACTGAGAACCCACGATGCTCTCAAGTTACATGGGACCAGGGTCTGAGCATAAAGGCGAAGGCTTTTTACCAGCCTCACATTCATTTTTACAGAAAGCTTTATTTTACTCCCTCCCCAACCCACTCAATTTTCCCTTTCTTAGAAAAGAAAAATTAGTACCCTTCATCAAATGAGTATATAAACATTCCCTGTTGTACACTCCCAACTTCCCTTAACTCAACCCGAGCAATAATAAGCTATGCTTGAATATCAAGCATGTTTGATGGAGGAAATTAAAAAAAAACACACAAATTCACTGTGTTCTCTTGGCACATTAGCAGTTGACTTCTATTTCAATGAAGTTGGAATACAGCATTACAGTTTTTATGTTCTTTCAGGAAGACATTCAGTGAGATTATACCATTGGATCTCTTTTTTGTACACTTTTTATCCATAAATGAGAGAGGTCCTGGTGTCATTTGTCCACAAAGTCAAATTTTCAGTTAAGGGCAGGTTCATTAGTTTCTTTATAGGTATTAGTGAAACTATTACTTTCTCCTTTTTTTTCCTTCTCTTGGTTGTCTTTATATTTTGCATTATTTTCCTATTTTTTGATGAGATAGTAAGTGTTAGTAAAACAGGAAGCAGGTAAAAGTTTTTTTATTTTAGGATTTTTGTTGTTGTTAGGGAAATTTCAAAAACATTTTGAAAAGTATGCAGAATTTCATGTCATGATTTCAGGGTCATGAGATCGAGCCCCTGATGGGCTCTGTGCTAGGCGTGAGCTTGCTTTAGATTCTCTCTCTCTTCCTCTACCCCCCCCAACTCTCTCTCTCTCTCTCTCTCTCTCTCTCTCTCAAAAAAAACAAAAATGTAGGCAAAACAGTGTGATGAAGCTTTGTATACTTATTGCCTGGCTGGCATCAACAATTACCTACTCAGGGCCAATCTTGTTTTATCATGAGTCCCTCCTTCTGCCTAGATTATTTTGAAGCAGATCCTAGACGTCCTTTCATTTCATCTATAAGTATCTCAACTTAAGTATCTCTAAAGTATAGCACTCTTTTAAAAACAACCATGACACTAATTTTGTTTAAAAAAATTAATATTCCTGTTTTTCAACAAATATCTAATCAGTGTTCAAATTTTTAATTTGAATTATGATTGAAATGTCAATATCTTGTGATTGGTTTTTTTGTTTGTTTACATTTCTTTAATTTTAGATTTCCCTTCTCTCTTTTCCCCTTCAGCCTCACCCTCTCCTCTTTCCCTTGTAATTTTCTTGTTGGAAAAAACAGGGTATCTGTCCTCTAGAGTTTCCCACAGTTTAGATTTTTGGGATTACATCTCTGTGGTGTTAACAGGAGTGTATTGAAAGTTTGGGTATATACTTTTGATTTTTTTTTCCTTTTGAGTTTTGTTTAACTTTATCTTTTTTTTTTGCCATAAAGATTTTATTCATTTATTTGAGAGCGAGACTTTTTGCAGGGGGAGGACAGAGGGAGAGGGTGAAGCAGACTTCCCACTAAGCAGGGAGACCAATGCAGGACTTGATCCCATGGTCCCTGGGACCATGACCTGAGCCGAAGGCAGATGCTTAACTGACTGAGCCACCCAGGCACCCCTGTTTATCTTGATCAAGAGAGTTAAGTTGGATCTTCTTTTGGAGGACTTATAACGGAGGTCCAAAACTAGTGCTCATTGGGCCATGTGTGGCTCACAGACCTGTTTTGTTTGGTGGACACTGACATTTTTTTTTTAAGTAGGCTCCATGTGGGGCTTGAACTCATGACCTTGAGATCAAGACCCGGGCTGAGGTCAAGAGTCAGACGCTTAACTGACTGAGCCACCTGAGTGCCCCTGAAATATTTTAAAATTAATTGCTATCATTTAAATATTGTAAAGTTTCACATAAAAATCAAGTTTTTTTTTTTTTTTTTTTAAGTCGCGAGATGTGGGCATACTAGTTGTCTGCGGCAACGTCCAGGTTATAGCTGATGAGTGGCAGCAGCTCGCTTCAGAGGGTGTCTCTCTTTTTCCCTTTACCCCAAGTGCTCCTCACATGGTTTCCTGCCTGTTCCCAGTGGGCTGGTAGGTTAGTGAACTGCAACTTAGGGCAATAGGAATTGCTTTCCTCTGTGTGGTATTGGTTAAAATCTATGCATGGTAGTTTACTTCTAATTTTTTGCTACATGTTTCACTCCAGCTGGTGTTTGGGCTATTTTACTGTCTAACAATTGATGTTTATTCAGATAAATGGTCAGAGTGCCTGCTGATGTTCCCATTGTGCTTTGTATCTCTATCATAAGACTTGTTCAGTGCATTGTATGAATCTATTCTCATGCCCCCATAGAAATTGGTGTTTGTAGTTTTAGAATCTAACAGAATGCTTGGCACATGGTAGGTACTCAGTAAATTCTTGTTGAATGAGTGACGGAGGACAGGAACCAGTAAACAAAACTATTCAATAGAGAAAACGTAGTAAGAGAAAAAATCTTGTAATGTACATCCATGTTCGAAATTTCATTGATGCTAGTTCCTCTCTTCTTCCATTGGCATGCATTATCAAAAGTGACTGTAATTGTGGTATGTACAGTGTAGAAAAACCTCTATAGGTGTGCAGATGTTTATCATTAATAACATGTAAGTTAGCAATAGATTTCTCAGAAAGAGATTTAAATTTATTTGTGCTTGGAGAACATACTAGCTGGACTTCCCTGTTTTGCCTTAAGAATTTGGAGTTTAATTCTTCCTTTGGTTTATGTCCAGTGTTAACAAGGACATGTAGCAAGTGTGAAAAAGGGAAGGGTACAACATGGACAGAGCTCACAGACTTGAGGGTAGTTTAGGAGGCGTATCTGGTATAATTTGATAAAGTTTTTAAACCTGGCATTTGGATATTGCCAAAAACAATACTTGAAAGATATTTTATGTTTTAGAGTTTAATCTTATTTGTGTTATAACAATACATACTTAAAAAATTATAATTGAGGGGATGCCTGGCTGGCTCAGTAGGTGGAGTGTGCGACTCTTGATCTCAGGGTTGTGAGTTCAAGCCCCACGTTGAGCATAGAGACTACTTCATAAAAATTTTTTAAAATTATAATTGTTTTTTTTTGAGGGGGGGAGGTTATGTTAAGCCTGCCTGAACTTTTCCTTGCTTACTGACAGCCTTTTATAAAAGTGTGAGTAAGGTTAGGTTCTATACACTTTGACTCCAGGAGAATATTTAATTTCTCATGAGTAAAAAAAAAAAATAAATATAAGTTACCAGTAGCACGTTCTAGCACAGTCTGAATTCTTATTTCTTAGTGATAATATATGAAAATGTAGTTTGGATGACCCTAAATTATCAATGAACTGACATGTCACTAAGAAATCTAGCTCATTTTGCACATTTTTTATTGTGACTTGAAAAGAACAAGTGGTACTATTATAAGTAAGGAGTTTCAGTTTTTACAGTCCTTCAGTGGCATTTGTGGGAGACATGATAAACTCTTACTGAAAACATTTGGTACCTTCACATAGTAAGGTTGATTATTACAGGGAAGCACTGTAATGTTGAAAGAAATTAGAGGATTTTTATTTTTTTGAGTAACTGATTTTAAAAATAGCAACAACAACAAGAGTATCACCACTCTGCACTTACAAAATGCTTTACATTTTTCAAAGCACCTTCAGCATTTAAATGATGATAATCACTGGACCAAATCTGTGAGAAATCCCTGATTAAAAGAAAACTTCTTCATGTTACTGTTGCCCCTTTTAGTTACCTGTTTTTAAAAAATTAGTTACTTTTAGTAAATATTAGCCAATGTTTCTTTTCTACATAAAGATAAAAGGAAAATTATGACAAGATTCTTTACAATTTGGAGGAAAACTGATTTAAATGGAAGATTTGAAGCTGAAATACTGTGCTCATTTCAAGTGAGCTGTGTCAGAGGTGTTAAGTCTAGATAGCTGAGCACTGACTCTATTTCTGGGCCTCCAAGGGGAAGATTGTAGTGCATGCTTAATGGATTGTTACATATTAATAAGGAGAGGAAGATAGTTGGAAGAAAAACTGACTTTTTTATAATGAGGTTTTCTCAGATGTTAACACTTCCCTGCTGTTAAATAGTTACGTTTTATTTAAGCAATTTGATTTTCTTCTTTGTACATATTGCCTGTAACAGCCTTTGAAAATTGTAAGATGAACAATACTTGAAAATGTGCTTTAAATAGCAATTAATTTAGTTTGATTTTACCCAAATGATTTTAGCTTTGCAGTACTTTTTTGTTTTAAAATTTTTTTGTTGTTGTGAGCTACTTTGAGCCTGAAGACAAGTTGGGAATAATATAAAGAATACCTGTATTACTATTACCCAGCTTTGTTGAATGTAACATTTTGCTGTATTTGATTCACAGGTAGGTTTTATTTTAAGATGCATACCTGTGTACACCTTATGATCTCAGCAACCTGGCACATCCTTTGTGATGTTCATTCCTATATATCTTATATTTTTTCATATTATAGGTGGTGGATTTAAATTTTTTTAAATTGTTTGCTGGTGCATAGTAATGCAATTTATTTTTGTGTTTTGATCTTAAATCTAGCAAACTTGCTGAGTTTTTGTTAGTTTTTTGTTGTCGGTTTTAATAGTTTCTATATTTCTTTGAATTATTTTGTGTAGTCAACCGTATACCTTGCAAATAGTGGTGGTATTATTTCTTTAGGGTCTTTTTTTTTTTTTTATTTATTGAGAGAGAGAGAGAGAGAATGGTAGAGAGAGAGCATGAGAGGGAAGAAGGTCAGAGGGAGAAGCAGACTCCCTGCTGAGCAGGGAGCCTGATGCAGGACTCGATCCCGGGACTCCAGGATCATGACCTGAGCCGAAGGCAGTCGCTTAACCAACTGAGCCACCCAGGTGCCCTCTTTAGGGTCTTAAACATATTTCTTTTTCTTGTCACACTGGCTAGGACTTTCAATACAGTGTTGAAGGAAGGTGGTGATAGGAAACTTACTTGCATTTTGTTCCTTACTTTAAAGGGATTTCATTTTGCCATTTAATTTCATTTAAGTTACTAGTTGATAAACTTTATAAGGTTAAGAGTGTTATGAGAAGTTTGTTTTTAAAATCATGAAAGGATTTTTATTATTTTTCTGTATGTAGAGATTTTGTGGTGTTCTTTTTTCCCCCCTTTAATCTCTGGAGTGTGATGAAATTATATATATAGTATTAGTTTTTTCTAATATTAAAAGATCCATTAATTCTTGAAACTTAAATTATCTTGGTGAATTTTATTAGCTAATATTTTAAGTAGTATTTTATTTATGTTTTACCTGTGGAATTAGCTTAAACTTCCCTTTTTGAACCGTTTTTCTCCTATTTTGGTTTCAAAGTTATACTGGCCTCAGAAGGTAAATTGGGAATGATCCCTTTTTAAATTTTTTCTGTAACAGTTTGTAGAAGATAGGAGTTACCTGTTTGTTCCCTGAATGTTTGGTGGAACTTGTTTAAACTTCTGGACCTATAGCTTTTCAACTGGTGTTTCAGTTTATCTGATGGTTATAGCTATAGTCAGGTTTTCTAATTCTTCTAGGGTCAGTTTTGGGAAGATACATTTTTCTAGAAAATATTCTATGTCTGTTTTTCCAACATTATTGAAATCTCTGCTACTTTTGCAGTGTTTCCTTTGTATGTGCCTTCTCTTTATTGTTGGTCTAACCACAAATTTGTAACTATTATTTGGGTTTTGAAAGAATCAGCCTTAAGTTTTGCTGAAACGTATGTTCCCTTCCCCCCATATTTAATTAATGTATGCCCTTATTCTTAATTCTGTCAATCAGTTATTTAGGAGTTTCATTTTATTCCTAACTAAAGTCAGATGCTTAGTGAATTAATTTTCAGTCTTTCTTTTCTAAGGCCAGTTTTTAGTCCGTTTGGGCTGCTATAACAAACTACCATCGATTGGGTGGCTTCTAAATAACAAAAATGTATTTCTCATAGTTCAGGTTGCCAGCATGACTGGGGTCTGGTGAGATCCCTCTTCCAGGTTAGAGACTGCTGAATTCTTACATCCTTGTAAGTCTGAAGGGAGAGGGCGCTCTCTGGGTCTCTTTTATTAGGGTGCTAATCCCATTCATGAGGGCTCCACCCTCATAATCTGATCACCTCCAAAGGCCCAACCTCCTAATATCATTACACTGGGGATTAGGTTTCAACGTATGAATGGGACACACGCATACGCGCGCGCACGCACATACACACACACACACACACACACACACACACAGTCTGTGGGAGCCCATAAATATCTCTTTAATACCACTTTAGTGGTATCCCACAAATTTTAATGAGGTGCTTTAGTTTTCATTGATATGTAGTTCAGTTCTAAATATTTTGTAATTTTATTGTGATTTTTTTTTTCTTTGTGAGTTATTTATTGCTAATTATGGCATAATTGTCAGAGAAAGTGCCTGTATGATACTGATTCATTGGGATTTGTTGAGGTTGACTTTGTGGTCTGGTGGGTTTTTTTTATCATTGTTCCAGGTCTGCTTGAGAAGCAGGTATATTCTAATTGCTGGGTGCTGGGCTGTAATATATGTTCATTAGGTCATGTTTGTTGGTTGTGTCTTTCAAATCTCCTGTAGCCTTACTAATTTTTGAGTGTTCAGTCTATTGACCATATGTTAAAGTGTTTCTCAGTGATTGTGAATTCATCAAATTTCCACTTTAATTCATATGATATTTGCTGTCTATAGTTTGAGACTGTGTTGATAAATTGCAGGTAAATTCAGATTTTTAATCTTGTTGACTGAATCTTTTTCTCATTGTTATCTAGTGACCTTTTATTTCTAAAAGGGACTTTTCCTTAAAGGATATTTTATTTGATACTGATGTGATCACACTAGCTTTCCTTGTTCTTTCGGTATTGCTATTTATGCCCTTCTTCTAAACATCATATAGCAGGCTTAAAATTTAATATGAGAATCTATGAATGAAGCCCGTTTATTTATATTTCAGTCCATTTATTTGATTTTAATTTTATACTCCCCTCTCCTATTTAGGTTTGATATTCTCTTTTCTTGGTAGGGTTTTCTTTAGTTTTCACTTTCTATTCATCTGGAAGTTTTATATTTGCTTTATTATTTTAGTGGTTACCTTAAAATATTTGACTTGAATATGTGACCTAAAAAGTCTGTAGTTAATCGCCATTCCAAAGCAGTATCTCTTAAAAACAAAACAAAACCCCAAAGACTTTAGAATAGTTTAACTCTGATAACTTTTCTCCTGTTCCTTGGTGTTACTTTCAACTGGTCTTTTTTTTTTTCTTACTTTTTACTTCTGAAATTAGACATTACTTTTATTTAGTCAGCACATGCTTAGATTTACCCATAGGCTTACCGGTACTCTATAAATATATAAGTTTTTACAGCCTCATATTATCAAACTCCAAACGTCTTGGGGTTTGGAGAAAAGGACGGACTTACCACCCCCCCACCCCCAATTATTAAAAAAAAAAGGTACATATTTCTTGTCAAAAGAATATTTGTTGTACTTTGGAAAAGTATATAGGAGAAAGAGTTAAGTTTCTGGAAACTTAGAGATAACACTTAATATTTTGGTTAATCAGCTTCTTCCTTTCAGTTTTACTCTTTCCTTCCCGGTTTCCCTTTTTCCCATTGTATTAGTTTCTCAGGGCTGCCATCACAGAATACCACAGGCTGCAGGAGTAAACTACAGCAGTGTTTTTTTTTCCTCACAGTTCTTGGAGAAGTCCAAGATCAGGGGGTTGCCAGGATTGGTTTCTCCTGACGCCCCTCCTTTTGGCTTGCAGATGGCTGTCTTCTTGCTGTGTCCTCGCAAGACCCCTCCTCTGTGCACTTGGAACCCTGGTGTCCCTTTGTGTGCCCGAGTTTCCTCTCATAAGGACACTAGTCAGATTGGATTAAGGCCTACCCCAAGGCCTCATTTTAACTTAATCATCCTTTTAAAGGTCCTATCTCCATATACAGTCACAGTCAGAGGTACTGGAGGGCTAAGGCTTCAACATGTGAATTATGGGGGCACACAGTTCAGCCCATAATACCTGTCTTCCAACTTCTTTCTTTTGGCAAACGGTGTGTTGATTGCCACCGTGTGCAGATGTGAGTTGACTGGGGATGTAGTAGTGAATGAGACAGAAGTGGTTCACATCCTCATGGGGCTTATAGTTTACAGTCTTAGACAAGTCTAGTGTAATTTCTCTCCCTTCCCACTGTCATCCGTCTTCTACCTCTTTCCCTCCCCCTTTCCTACACACACACACGCACACGCACGCACGCATGCACGCACTCTACTTACTGTTTTGTGATCATTAGTATAACTGCTTTATTTTACATACGTAGAGGAAAAAGCCTTTACAGTCTTGAAAACCTAGCACTTAATATTTTTATAGTTTTTCTCAGAGTTCTGCTGAGATTCAAATTATCTCTAGATTTCTGACGACTGAAGTTATGTCTTTTACATTTATTGCTCTTCCTTCTTTTTCCTGTATTTCCAGCTACTTGTGTGACTCGTCGCTGTCACGTAAAGACTATATTCTACAGTTTTATTGGTAGTGAGGATGAATTTCTTAGGTTGTTACAAGCTCCTGGGGATTCTTTCTTCAGCAATTCATTATTGCATTTACTTTTTGCTGCATCTCAAAAAAGCTCTTCCCCCTTCTCCTTTTTAGGTCGCCGTTTTGGGTGGAGGGCCTGGGCAGAAGAATATAAAGACAAAATGAAAGGGCTCAAGTACAATAGAAAGTGGAGATGAGATGCATTTGTGGGGCTAACTGTGTGTCTGTTCACTTTACGTACTGTTGCTCAGGTACTCCAAATTCTCAGGTGCCCAACATGAGAGTTCCATTTTTCTTTTAAATACAGTGTTAACTGCCTTTTGATTTTTGAGTGTGGCAGCTCCGATGTAGGTAATCCAGTGAATCTTGGATTGATTCTTAAGACAGCTGCACATCTGAGATGGGTGATAAGTTTTTCCTACTAGTTATTCATAAGCCTAATAGGCAAAATTGGTCTGGAACCATTTTCTATTATTATTATTGTTTTAAAAATAAGTGTGAACCATCGAGGTTGTTTGTGGGAGGAAGGAGGTAGTCTTCTTTCCTTGTCTGACCACTGACTCTAAAATAATTTATTTGTATGAGACTCTGTAAGGTAGTATAATTTGAAGTTACCTCAGAATTTGACCTCTAGGTACAAGAGAATTTGTACTTCTTAAAAGGGTGGATTAAATTATTGTATCTAGCCAACTTCCTCCTGAAATGTTTGTCTAAGAGCAAGAACAACATCAACTCAGAGCGGTAGGGGACAGTCATCTGGCCTTGTTAGTGCCGTCCAGCTCCTTGGGAAAGGCTTTCATTTGTATGCTGCCTAATTATACTGTAAAATAAAAGACTGAATCCATTAAAGAGCCAGGCCCTTTGTGTAGCTCCTGAATTCCTTTAATTTAGTGGCTGCATAGAAGCTTTATTCAGAGCATTCATAGTCCTGTACTATCTTTCCTGTCTAGATGCCAGGTCCTATTCAATGGTGTTCTCACTGCAGGAAGTTCTCACATTCATTTGAGGGTAGATGAAAGTGGGGGGAGGGGAAAGATGGGGGGCGGCGAAGGACTGTGTGGATCTTTTTTCCCCTCCATTTCCTGCTCTGCTCCTTAAAAACAAAACAAAACCCCAAACAAAAAGCAAACTCAAGAAGATAGCTATAAAGGAAATTCTCAAGTGACTCAATGGATTGATAACTCTTGGTAAATCACAGAAAAGTTGTGTCTGCCTCTGGCATCTATTTACAAATAGTACTAAAACACCCAGAAAAAGCATTTCAGGTCAGATGAGGGTAGGAGGCATTGGAAGAATAGATGGCAATCTGTTCCAAAGGATTTACTTCCTTTAATTGAAGGTGTTTTAAAGGACTTTTGGCAGGGTGGGGGAGCAGTGGGAGGGAGGATAAAGAATAGTTCTTAAGGTTGTATTAGCAGTCAGGTTGAGAGTTGACAGATGCAGGAGAGGAGTTCAAGTGAACATCTTAAAATCTAAACAGGAATAGAAATAGAAATGTTTTTTATCCCCGTCTTCTGTAGAATTTTAAAAAATATGTATTACTTTAGGTCTGGTTTCTAATCTGTGACCTTTTACTAATAGATGCTGAATTGTTGCTTTATGTTTCCAATTTTCTAAATAGGTATGCACGGAAGGAAGGGAACTGGAATGACCCAAGTTGTATTTTGTTTTGTTTTGGGATGCTAGTGGTGGTGGGAAATAAATAAAGGAACAATGAGTGTAGACGGACTCTTGAGTGTAAATAAATAATGTACCAGTTTTGAATTGCCAGGATATTATCCTGATTGATGGTGGTTCTGTAGCCCAAGGAAGGTCGATCTTGTTGAGGTTTGTTTGCCTAGAAGCCTTGGTAAGTGGAATGGAGTTCTCCGGTGGGGGTGGGGTGGGGGGTGGGGGGGTAAGGGAGGCG
>NW_027397073.1:12903761-13023981 GCF_003265705.2 Callorhinus ursinus | reverse complement strand
CATGGCACAATGTGGGGGGGGGGGGGGGGGGGGGGGGGGGGGGGGGTGGTCAAGGTTAGATTCTAATTATGTATTTAGTGTCTTTTTCAGGCCTTTTGAGTAAGGGGTATCATTTCAAGTTTCTCATCTCTTATTGTCTCAGTAGACCCTTATTGAAGCTGGCTATGCAATTAAAAAAACAAATTCAAACAATCCCTCAACAACCCCTCGTTTCTATCAGATCTTCAGTAGAAAGCAGGAGTGAATGATTGGATGGAAAGTAAAGGAAAGTGAAGAATGTAAGTGCATATTGTGCCATGTTTTGTACTGTGAAATACGTTCTAAAAAATTGTAAACACAGAAAAAATAGCTATTTAATATGATAGGAACGATTCCTGGCATGTGGAATCCTTGACTGGATACATAGGAAACCAAGTAATAGAATGGGATCAAGACAAAGAACTGAACCTTCATTAATTTGCATAGAAATAATACAAAGTTTTCATTTTTGGTTTTTGGTGAGGTAGGAATGATAATGTGTAGTAACATTTTATTTTGGTTAAATATATAATTAGGAAGTTGTCTTTTCCTTCTAATGGGAAGCTGATAATAAATGTTTCTAGTTAAATTTGAAATAAGTGTTGCACCAGAGATTGTCCAATATACTAGTGAATAGGTATTAAAATAATTTATGAAAGAGAAACAGGTTGTATTTTCATGCAATATTCCCAAGCATTTTGTTTCGATGCCTTAGGAAAATAATTTTTGAGATAAAACCATAATGTTTAAATTACTCTCCCCCTTTTCTGCATTACCTTTTCCTTTATCATTAGTCATATTTGCTAATAAATGTTACAGTTAGAAATCAGATCTCAGGATATGTATATCCTTTATTTTTTTATTTTTATTTTTTTTAAAGATTTTATTTATTTATTTGAGAGAAAGAATGAGAGAGAGAGCTCATGAGAGGGGGTAGGGTCAGAGGGAGAAGCAGACTCCCTGCCGAGCAGGGAGCCCGATGCGGGACTCGATCCTGGGACTCCAGGATCATGACCTGAGCCGAAGGCAGTCACTTAACCGACTGAGCCACCCAGGCGCCCTATGTATATCCTTTATAGCTACTCATGCTGTGATGTTTTTCTTCTAGGATAATGTGCTTGTAGGAATGACAATGTTTAAGTCTTAGATTTAAATCTCATAAAGTATGATTCTCATGGTACTTATCTCAAGTGGGCATTCTACTACTAATGCTTTATGTTGGCTTTCCAGTCTGATGATAGGGATAGAAGTACCAGAAGCTCTGTTTTATCCACTGTTGTATCCCCAGTCCCCCAATGCTTAGAGTAGGCAGTCCATCCGTAGGAGTGGTGATTTTGTTCTTCCTTTTTTTGAAGATTTACTTATTTATTTGAGAGAGAGAGAGCGCGCGCGCGCGTGCAAGCATGAGCGGGAGCGGCAGAGGGAAGAGAGAGAATCCCAAGCAGGCTCTGAGTTCAGCGGAACTCAATCTCCTGACCCAGAGATCACAGCCTGACCTGAGGCGAAACCAGGAGTCAGACACTTAACCAACTTCCCCACCCAGTCGCCCCTGTGATTGTGTATTCATTTTCACTCATCCTTTGTTTTAATGCCATTTTGAGTGGAGTGTTTTTATATTAATACCAGGATTTTTCTTTTTCTTTCCTTTTTTAAAAAGATTTTATTTATTTATTTAGAGTGTGAGCTGGGGGAGGGGCAGAGGGAGATGGAGAGAGAATCCGGAAAGCAGACTCCCTGCTGAGCGCTGAGCTCTGTGGAGCCCAGCGCAGGGCTTATTTCATGACCCTGAGATTATGACCTGAGCCAAAATCAAGAGTCAGACCCTCAACCAGCTAAGCCACCTGGGTGCCCCAACCAGGACTTTTATTTCATTTCATTGAGGTTGTAATTTTTATCACAGTGAATTAAATTTTTTAATTTCTCTCTTTTTAAAAAGATTTATTTACTTATTTGTCGGAGAGAATGAGAGAGCGCATGAGCACAAGCAGGGGGAGCGGCAGGCAGAGGGGAAAGCAGGCTTCCTACCGACCAAGGAGCCTGATGCGGGACTCAATCCCAGGACCCTGGGATCATGACCCGAGCTGAAGGCAGATGCTTAACCGACTGAGCCACCCAGTCATCCCCCAGATTTTTAAATTTCAAATGTAAAATGGGAATAGTTTGTCACTTTCAGGAATAATTGTCTAGAATATTGGTTCTCAACCATAGTCTAGTTTGTCCCTAAGGGGGAATTTGGCAATCTCTGGAGAAATATTGGTTGCCACTACTTGGGGGTGGGAAGAGGTTTAAACTACTGACAGCAGTTAGTAGAGTCTGGAGATGCTGCTAAACATTCTAGAACGCACAGGACAGCTTATCTGTCTCTCCATGTCAATAGTGCTGAAGTTCAAAGGCCCTGATTGAGAAAATGCCCAAGTAGAGAAAATGAAGAACTTTGATTTAATCCCACAAAATATGCCTGCCTACCAAGAACTTTAAAGGAAGAGGCTTTTATAGAGAACACTAAGATTCCCAAGAGTTAAAAAAACAAACAGAAAACCCCCAAAAATACAAAACAGTAATTGGAAAAATTGTGCCATGTGAGGTACTTACATTTTTTTAAAGATTTTATTTATTTATTTATTTGACGGAGAGGGCCACTTACATTTTTTAAATAGCTTTTTTTCTATTGATGTATAGTTGACACACAAATGTTACAGGAGTGTTAGGTGTACAACATAGTGATTCGACAAATTTATACATAATGCTATGCTCACCACAAGTGCAGCTGCCGTCTGTCAATGAGGTACTAATATTAACTTGAAACAACCTACAGAGTTGGAATCTGTTTTTGTTTTTCATATATGTATGTACCTTCTAGGATGGGATGTGAAATTATGTTTCACGTATGTCTAGAAGATAGTGGGATTTTGCCAGATGAAGAAAGTAGGGAGGCTGATGTCATTTTTGGAGGAGGGGGAAGTTTACAAAGGCCCTGAAGCCCTGAAGGAGTGTGCAGAGTTTGGGGCAAGTGGTTAGTTCTGTGTAACAAGAATGAAGCTGAAGACTGTCGTGGGGGGCATGGAAAGAGAGAGGTTGGAGTTGGAGCTGGCGAGGTAGGAGCAGTATGTGAAGAACCCCGTCTGCCAGGTTGTGTAGCTTGTGGACTTGATCTTGTAGGCCTGGGGGAACCTTGTAGGGGAGTGACAAGAGTAATCATTTTAGAAAGATTACTTTAGGGCAGAATACGGGGGACAGAAGCAAGGAGGCCAATTAGAAGGTTGTCTGTTTAAGTTCATTTGAGAAAGAATGAGGCAATGGGAATGGGAATGGAAGAGGGGGGTAAAGGTGATCAAGTTCAGAGCTGCTTAGAAAAAGAATCTACAAGTTTTGGTGAAAGTAGGATGAGGACTTAAGAGAAGAAAAAAAACAACAAAACCAGACTGGATCCTAGCTCCTGTGGAAATGAAGACCGTAAAAGAAGCACGTTTGAGGAGGTTCCTGGCGTTAAGGTACTCTACCTGCTTCCACTTACACCTGAAGCCCAGAAAGGTCAGGAGTCTTCTTTAAGTTCATCCAAGTAGGTCTGTGGTAGGGTGAGATGCAACTCTGGTCTCTTCCCGTGTTACACTGCTGAGCATGGCTGTGGGCTGTGTGCTACACAACCATCAGGCCACAGAGTTGAGGATGTGAGTTCTGGAGTCAGGTGCCACAGTACTTCCTCCTCATGCTGAAAACAGAAGAGGCATGGGTGCTTTCAATAAAGTTTCAGTAAAATGCACTTTTATTTAATCCTTACTATAACATGTTTAATGATTTTTTTTTTTTAATTAGCGTGAGCAGGGGAAAGACAGAGGAAGGGGGAGAAGCAGACTCCCCACTGAATAGGGTGCCCAACGCGGGGCTCCATCCCAGGACCCTGGGATCACGACTTGAGCCGAAGGCAGATGCTTAACCGACTGAGCCAGCCAGGCGCCCCCTTACTCTAACATGTTTAAATGGGTGTAATTACTTTAAAGAAATGGAGATGTTAGGAAATCAGTGAGTTCCATTTTGGATATTTGGAGCTTGTTGACCACAGTAGCGTTACTTGGAGTTCATCTCTTACTGAAGAAAAGAGAATACATTGGTAGGATCAGACTGCATGTTTTATCATTTTAACTGGCCCACATAGATACTGTTTTAGAATTAAGGAGGAGCCACTTGGCAGGTTTATTCTCAGATGAAGCAGGGTTTGTTTTATGGTAGAAGCTCTCTTAATTGACATCACTGTCTACTCTTTATAACGTTGGCTGTTCCTCACAAGTGTTCGAGGCTGGGAAACGGTTTACAGGTTGAGTTGTATATTATATTGTCTTCGTTTTCACAGTCTGTCCAGGATTTGACTTATCTCCACTGCTCACTCTGTAGTTGAAGTCTGGTCATCTCTCTCCTGGATTTATGATAAGCCTTTTAATGACCTGTCTCCCGGCTTGCACTCTCCCAGCCAGAACGATCCTGATAAAGTCAGATCATGTCACTCTTCTCAAAACCCTCCAGTGGTTTGTCTCAGAGTAAAAGTCAAAGTCTTACTAATTTCAGAACAGTGCTTGGCTTGTAGTGGGCTCTCAGCATTTGTTGAACAAATAAATGAATGGCTCCCACTTTAAAGAAACAGAAACTGAATGTTTTAGAGAATGCATTGTAAGTGTGGTTTATGTAAGAACCATGAGTTTATACTTGGCTGTACATCAAAAGAGTGATAAATGAGTACACACTTATGTTTTATGTTAAAATGTAATTGTTTAAGGTATTTATGTTTTCATTCTAAATGTTTTATCATTTTAATAGGCCCTTTTTCAAATATTAATCAAGTGAGTATATAATTCATATAAGAAGACTTTTATGGTATGGTATATATGGAGAGTTTGATTAGAGGAAAATAACTGAAGGCTTGTTTTAATAATAGTAATTATAATAACTATATTTATTGAATCCATACAATGTCCTCCTGTTGGCTGCATAGACACTTGGCATGCATTGTCGGCATCTGGTCGTGTTCCCTGATGGATGTCTTCATCTTCTTTTCACTGCCACTGAGAATTTGATCAGTTCAGTGTCAGGAAACGTGTGTGGCTGTTTCCAGGTGCCGTGCTAAGGGTTGGGGCTTTCAAAGTTCATTAGTTACTGTTTGCAGCATAAACATTGAAGCGGACACACCATACCCTCATTACCAGCTCCCTGGATGAACTTCACCTTACTGGGGATATTATTTTGTGTGATTGAAACAATTAGATTAGTAAAAGAGTGGTGTTTTTTTTTTTTCAAGCTAATGACTTTAAAAGTTTGGCTTTTTTTTTTTCCTTTGCAACTTTGCTTAGAGAAATTGACTGCTTTTGTAAAATTTCTTATCATGGGCCAAAGAAAAAGACATCCCAGTGATTTTAGTCCTGTGGGATTGAGGCTTTGGTTTTTTTGTGAAGTGAGCTCTTCCAGAGGGGGGGTTAATTTCTTGGAGCTGTCACCTACTCTTGATTCCCAGTGAGGGCTGTGTGGTAAATGCTTTTTGTTACAGCCCTGTAACCAGCCCTTCAGCCTACTGTCCTAACCACTGCAGCTGCTCTGCGTGGTTTTCCCATTGTACCTTCTCTGGGGGAGCGTGCCCCTTGGACTCCGTCATCCATACTGGCCTCTCACTTGTGCTGAGCCGCTTGCTCAGCTGTTCTTGTTCTATGGAATTGCTTTCATCCTGTGCAGCAAGCATTCTCCATCACCTGTCTTGTCACTCTGGCAGACTGTGCTTGGGGCCCGGGGGTGGTGGTTGGGTAGCCACGTTGGGGTAGCCATCGGGCATGTCCATGTATGCCCAGGAGCGTGTGCAGGGGTCTGTCCATAAGTTTGGCTGCTCCTAGAAGTGCACATGCCTCTAACCTTTTCTGAACTCTTTCTCTACCAAGTGTCTGTGTAATAAAATGTGTTTGGCTATCAGAGAAGGCTTTATGGGAAGAGGGATGAGTAGACTACATGTTTCATAGTCATACTAAGAAAAGGGCATAGTGCTTGGGGGGAATGTGGTGGAATCACCTACCTTGGATCCCCAGTATCAAAAGGTAGGGCCGCTCTGATGTCAGAAGACAGGACTGCTCACCTCTTGTATCAAAGGGTAATGGAAGTTGTTTCTCTTCTAATTTGCTCTAAGGGTAACTTAACGACATGCCCAGTACACCAAATTCCACATGTAAATGAAGAGAGGAAAAATACACCTTGAGATTTTAATTTTTTTTTATAATGTGTTATAGAAAGCATCAAATTGCTGTAGACTTTCTAGGATCCCTAATATGTACCACTAGGACCAGATAGATTTCTCGAAATTAATAATTGACAGTTTTGTTTTTGAGTTAGATAGATAATAGCATTTTGAAATAACTGACGTAGTGAAATGAACGAGTATTTTTTTGAAGGCTATTAAGGTTTAGACATTTTATATTCCTTTCTTTGTTGTCTTCTGGATAAATGATCATTATAAATCCTTTAATTCTGTGTAGCGATAGATAAGTTGAAAACTCACTAGACAGGATGTCCAAAATCCTATCCTGCCATGCTTTGTTAGCTCATTGGCTCATTCTTTTCCTTCCTTCAGGTTCTTACCAATACAACCAATACCAGCCTTCTCGTTAATGTCCCCTGTGGGAAGGAATCCTGAAAAGTTTACATAGAATGTTGCTTTATAATGTGCTGATAGGATAGTTTGTAACTACTTCTGCTGGTTTGAACTGGGCATTTACTGCTGGGGTTTTCTTAGAAGGTATTCTCTTTTTCTTTTCTCTGAAATTCTCTCTTCCTATTTTCCCTGAGCAAAGTTTCCTTACATCTGGGTAGGGAAAATGAAAACATGATTTGTGAGAATATTTTTTCCCCTTCTATTTGTGGTAACTGGGAACTCAGATTAGTGTTTTTATTTGTTTTTCTTTTTTCTTTTCTTTCTTTTTCTTGCGAGAGAGCGTGCACGCAGTGTGTGATGGGGGAGGGTCAGAGGGAGAGGGAGAAAGAGAATCTTAAGCAGGTGCCACACCCGGCGTGGAGCCTGATGCAGGGCTCAGTCTCAACAACCCTGAGACCATGACCTGAGCTGAAATCCAGAGTCGGACACTTAACCGACTGAGCCACCCAGGAGGCGGCCCTGTTTTTATTTTTTTTTAAATAAAATATATTAGACTACCTTATGTTACACTAACAAACAACCGCCGAATGATTTAGTGGCTTAAAATAGTAAAGATTTAATTCCAGTTCGTGTTATATATACTTGTTGTGTATTAGCAGTAGTTGGGGGGGTGGTCTGCACAGCATTATTACTCAGGAATCCAGGCTGACAAGCACTGTCTCGAACTAGATGCCATGCAAAAGGGAGAAGAGATTTCTAGAGGGCTTCAGTTCACATGGCCCACCCAACCACAAGGGAGCCAAGAAGTTAATCCTACTCTGTGCCCAGATTAGGAGGCCCACACCATGGTAGGGGTCACTTAGAATGCCTTGTCACTGTACGTAGTGGACAGCCTGAATCAAGCAAGTTTAAATCACAAGGGAATTTAGTATTTCACAGCACTAAGAATCCAGAAGTTGATGGGGTTCAGACAACAGGTGGTGTGGTCAGGAGCTCAGTGCTGTCATCAAGCAATTAAGTCCTGTCTTTCACATCTGCCCTCCCTAACTGGGGGCTTTGCTCTCAGGAAGGCTTTCCTCTTGGTCAGAAGCTATGTTAGCAGTTCCAGATAGGACTTCCAGAAATGATAGTCTCTAGAAAAAGAGGGCACGGGAAGAAATGGATACTTTTTCTTAGGAAGTCTTTCCCAGGAGCTCCTAGCTGGATTTGTCATTTCATTGGGAAGACTTGTCACATGTCCATTCTAAGCCAGTTACCATGATTGGTTTAGAGATCACAGTCTACTTGTTGGAGCTAGGACTAGGGCCAACTTTCTCCTGAAGCACATGGCTGTTGGCAGGAGAGGTGGGCACTTAAGCCAAAGTGGGGTTCAGTCAAGAAGGGGAATGTGGAATGAGCCACCACAGCACGTGCCACATTCTTTGCATATGGTTGAGGCTTTTGTCCCTAGAAGTGATGAGAGATACTAATTTCATATGGGTGAAAGATGGTACATAAATGGGAGATTTGAGTGGACAAGGGGTAACCTTAACTTTAAAACCTCTTTCTCAGATAGTTCAGTGATGAATTGTATGATTGTTTTGACAAAATCAACACTGTATGCCTAACACTGCAGTAGATGCCAGATAATGCATTATAGGGAATACAAGGCCTCGAATGCATCATCTATCATCAGTTTATAGGACTCCTACCTAAACAAACGGAAACCTCCATGAAGCAAACCCGAAATGGGCCATTGCTCCTCTTATCTCTCCAACAGTTCAGTTTTTGCTTGTTTGAGATAAAACTCAAGTGTGAATTTAATTAGTTTTTATTTCATTTCTTGCTCTCTATTAAAGATGTATTAGTAATGTAGTGATTTGTTCTGCTGTGTTTCAAATAAGGCTTGGTGTTTCTTTGAAGTTTTGAAGACGTAGTGTTCCAATTTCTTATCTCTGGAGTGCAGGCTACACTACTGATACTGAGACCCATTTGTATGGGGTGGCCCCATTTAACTTCTGCAACCTTTGTTTCTTTTCTGTTCCCACAGAGTTGAGCTTCACTCTTTTGTCTAGCATCTGAGGTACTTGGAAAGAGTGCTGTTCCCTCAAACTTGCAATGGACTGGTGGAGGTGTGCTCTCTCTCTTTAAAGCTTTCTGTTTGCTGTTTTTCTTTCTAATTCTTCGGCAGGACGGCCCTGCGGTTCCTGTGCTGGCGGAGAATACCTGACTGCCTCAGTGCTGTTCTATGCTGCCCAGTGGTTTTTTCCCAGCTTTGCATTTTAGCTTTGGAGCCCTCCTTCCGGCCCTGCTCTTTCACCTGCTTACAGACCTGTAAGAACAGATCACCTCTGAGTATTTCCTGCAAAAACCTTTTCATCTTGCCTGTTTGGCTCTGGACCCTGAAGGTATTTGTTTTACGAGCAAGGCCTTTTTTCATTTGTGTGTTTAGGGCTTGAAAGAAATGTTCAACCAGTTTTCATCTGTGGAAAGTTCCAGCTTATGGGCACTTCTAAATAAATCCTCATAGATTACGGAATGGAGGAGGCAGCTCACATTTCCACCCATTGAGCTGGTTTCTGCACGTGTAAAACGCCTTTTTTCTCCAAGTATTTGAAAAATATCACACAAAGAAAATTTATTACACTGTGGATGGTAAAATTACTTGATTATAGTGGTGAACTATTTTCTTTTTTAATCTTTTAGGGTATGTTTAGCAGAGTAAATCATTCCCTTGGCATCCAATAATTTAATAACACAGCTTTAAAAAAAGAAAAAAGAGAGACAAAATGGAATACCTCATTCATGGCCAGGAAACTGACATTTCAAAGATGAGGAAATGGGCACAGGGAGGCCAAGTAACTTGATGAGCATTATGCAGCTAGTAAGTAAGTGGGCAACCTTTTGTGCTCAACCCTGCTGTTAGGACACTAGTTTCTCCTTAGTCTTTTCCTTTAGTGTTTTGCTTTCCTTTGATGTAGTTAATTTCTTGTTTAAAAAAAAAGTGAGGGGAAAGTTAGAACTATACATTCCACATTTTTATTCTTTTAGGCTAGTGACTATTAGACTTTTTTCTTTAAAGCAAAATCTTTATTCCTTAGTGCATTTTTGGGTAGTTACAGAAACCCATAATTACCAACCAAAGGAAAAAAAAATGAGTTTCTTTTTGCTGAAGTAAAGAGCCTCTGGCATCTTAACTTTCTAGGTATTATTTAGTGAATTGGTCTGAAGCAGAGATGAAACATCATGTTAAGTTTATTACTTTCCTCAGTAAACCCATTGCAGAAAAGAAAATTTCAGTTAATGACCATACGTGGATTTTGCATGTGGAAAACCCTTGCCACTAGAACGAACTATTTCCTTGAGAGTTAAAAAAGAAAGAAAGAAAAGAAAACAACCAGCTCTTCGCTCCATCTCTGAAAATTCTTCAGTTTTAAGAATAATGAAACATTATTTTCACATGAAAACCAAATGCAAATTAACTTCTTTTCACATGGTGATTTCAGTGATGGGAGGGTTGTAAGGTTAAATCCCTGTGCAGAATGGAGGCTCTTGTTGAATTCAAATCTTTCTAAACCAAGAAAAAAGGAAAATTTGTGTCTGATACATACATATTTATAGAACCAGTGGTGATTGTGAGTCAAAATAGGATTTATATGGCAATGTTTATTGGTTGAATTTGTGAGTCTACTTTGTGGGAAGTATAGAGGATGGAGTGAACAGTCCTTAAGATATCTTATCGCTCCTTTTTTTTTTTTTTTCCAATCACAAATATAATGACAGAAAGTGATTTAGTAGATGTGGTGAGATCCATATCAAGGGTCTGAGTGCCAAATGGTCTTGTCATTTCATAAGAAGATGGCTGTAGAAAAAGCTAAAAAGAATTGTTTTGAGATCTCAAATAAAAAGTTTGGAAAATGTTTTCTTTGAAAGCTCAAAACAGTTGCCATTTAACCTGTAAAATAAAATCACTTTTCACTCCTAGGCCACTTTCTACTCTGAAATTCTGTTGTTTGCAACTAAAATGTTTTGAATTTATTCATTAATTTATTCATAAACAGGTTTCTTTGAAAATGCAACAGATTGAGAATGTGTGGAGAGAGATGGGGAGAGTTAGCTATAATGGTTCTCATTTGTATCTTTGGCTTAAACAACATTTGTCAAAATCTCTTGGACATATGAAATATTTCTGTTTTAATTTCAAGATCTTACTTGAAATGTAACATACTGGTATTCTTTCTCTTGGCTATGCTTTGTTGGTTAAGATCGGGGACTAATTAAAAAGGACTAATTGTACACTTTGTTGGAAAACCCACAAATGTAGTATATACTGGTTTTGGAGATCACTCTTTTCCACCCTTACATATGGACCCCACCTGTACTTGTTGGTTGCGTGGATCTTTTATGGCTTAAACTATGTATATTTCAGTTCCCCCCCAGACTCTTTTTCTTTTAGGGTCTACAAAAAGGATGGGTTGAACTAGTGATTTTCCCCTTTTGGTTTTAAAAAGTAAACCATTTCAGGTACACTGTTCAAAGTGAGCAGACTTCAGAATAGTGAAATAATTGGGGAAATCCATAAATTTAATTGTTCAAAAATTTCTCCACCCTTTCTGATGTTTTTACCCTGCCTGGTAATTAGAATTTTAGGTTGTCATCATTCTAGCCTCCCAAATATCTAAATCTAAATAACGAAATAATGTTATTTTTCCTGTGTTGGAAATTTCAGGTTTATCTTTATGTTTTTGATGTTGCTTCGGACCTATTATGTATATACTTACATGTATGTGTTCAGCTATGTCACTGTAATTCTGAAACATTAGAGACTTGTGGAAAATGTGGTAGGAGACTGGGATTGCCCACCACTACCCAAATTAATCTCAGCTGGTTCAGAATTGGTGATATTACAGAGTTTCTATAACTCGTGGCTTGACTGACACACTTGAGAGTAATTTTTGCCTAGACATAAAATCATTACTATATAGTTTGTCCTCCCTCCCTCTTTCTCTTTAGCTCTTTCTTTCTTTAACTTTGGGAAATTGAAAAATTGAGAATGAAACATATTGTTAATAAGTAAGTTCAGCTTAGATGAAACATACGCAGTGATTCATCTAGCTTTATAGTCTTGTCAGACCTGTACCTCTGTGCCCTTTGGTTTCCATACTTGTCTGTTTTTGTTAGAAATGATAGTAGCACTTCCAGATAGTTGCAGTCTGGCATTTCCAGGGGCTGGATGCTAGTGGTCCACAGATTTATATTGTTTGAGAAGCATAGTGTTTAATTTTAAAAATGAGATTATTTCGGGTGCCCGGGTGGCTCAGTTGGTTAAGCGACTGCCTTCAGCTCAGGTCATGATCCTGGAGTCCTGGGATCGAGTCCTGCATTAGGCTCCCTGCTTGGCAGGGAGCCTGCTTTTCCCTCTGACCCTCTCCCCTCTCATGCTGTTTCTCACTTTCTCTCTCTCTCTCAAATAAATAAATAAAATCTTTTTTTAAAAATGAGATTAGTTCTAGTGTCTCTCGAAAGGAAACATGAAGTCTGGCAAAACCAGGCCCACAATCCTCCATGAAGTGAGGCGTAGCTGCCTTCTTTAGATGGTGTACAATTGTTCCCCAGTTACACTGAATTCCCTTCATTTTATATTACTTGCCTGGCCCCAGAGGCATTTTCAGCCTGCAGTCCTGCTCTAGATCTCTTGCTACAGGTGCTTCCCCATTTTTATGGCATTAGATTTTCTACCTTCATTGCTGCTGAGTCTATGTTTACTGTGGCTTGTGAACTCGTGAAGAAAAATGTATGATTTTGGGAGCTGGATATAATTTTACCATTTACTTAGCTGGGTATATTTGGACAAGTTTTACATCATCCCCCTAAGCTTCAGATTCTTGGTGTGAGTAATGGGTATAATCCCCACCCCATGGAGTGGTTGTGGCCCTCAGTGTAATGTTCTCTTACCCTCTTCTGTTTTTCTTCTCCAATTCCACTCTCCTCCAACAGTGTGTTTTGTATTACTTTAATTTTTTTTTAAGATTTATTTATTTATTTATTTGACAGAGAGAGAGAGAGAGAGACACAGCAAGAGAGGGAACACAGCAGGGGGAGTGGGAGAGGGAGAAGCAGGCTTCTTGCTGAGCAGGGAGCCCAATGCGGGGCTTGATCCCAGGACCCTGGGATCATGACCTGAGCTGAAGGCAGACGCTTAACGACTGAGCCACCCAGGCGCCCCTGTATTACTTTAATTTTTTACATTGTAAACTAGGTAAGGCCATTTAATTCTGTAGGAATCCGGAATTACCGGAAAAGAAGGGTGAATATAAAACAAGGTGGGGGGGGGCTTTTTGCTTGTTATTAATAGTGGCTTGCTTAGCAAAACTTGATGGAATTAGCACAGTAACATCCCTTGGAATGGGTGTCCCTCTGGCATTTTTAATGAGGACAGGGCTGTAAATGTACGGATTTTAAGTTAAAACTTAAAAAGCAATATAGCATTTCTTTTAATAGTCTAAGAAGTATGGTGATTGTTAAATAGTACAGTTTTCAAAGCAAGGTGCTAAAAGAATATGAGAATTGAGAATATGAGGCCATCAACATATAAAAAATACAGGCATTTTGCAAATTTGAAATAGGGATACTGAACATTTATTTCTTTAAGCATTTTTTAAAGATTTAGAAAACAGGGGCACCTGGGTGGCTCAGTCGTTAAGCGTCTGCCTTCGGCTCAGGTCACGATCCCGGGGTCCTGGGATCTAGCCCCGCGTCGGGCTCCCTGCTCCGCGGGAAGCCTGCTTCTCCCTCTCCCACTCCCCTGCTTGTGTTCCCTCTCTCGCTGTGTCTCTCTCTGTCAAATAAATAAAATCTTAAGGAAAAAAAAAAGATTTAGAAAACAGAAAAGTGTCCTAGGCTCTATTCTCATTTATAATCAAATGATCTGACCTAATAATTTAATAAAGATCTAAGAGTTTTTTTCAGTGTGCAATTACTTAACTGATAGCATTTATTATTTTTCATAGCAGTTAATATTGATTTTTAATTCATAAATGATATGAGATATCAGTATTCCTAACTGTCCACCTAAATAGACACCTGTTTTTGTTCTGGAAGATTAATTATCTGTGCTTGCAAACCTGTGGCTTGACGTATTTTGAATCTAGTCCAGCTCACTCATTGACAGTTGAAGAGACAGATTGGATGTTCAGGATCCTGCAAGGAATGATCAGCTCAGGCGGAGCTATGACTTGGGTCTTCTCCATTCAATTTACATTCTTTCTGTAATTCTTCACTAACTTTTAAAAAAAAGTGTTTTTCTAGAAATCATTTCTGTTCTCTTGATGTTACATGATTTTCATGCAGATTTATACTTTGAAATTAAATTTTAAACCTTAGTTCTTCAATTTTGTGACCGGGTTTTATAATTGATCCAAGTAGGGTATGCATTGCTCAAGGGAAGTATCTTTGTTGCCTATCTATAATCTGTTTTAAAATACTGACTCTATTTCTTACTTTGCCATAATGGTTGTGGTAGAGGTGTCTCTGGGAAAGAGTTCTTGGTGTTTTTACTCAGGAAATATAAATTGTAAAATAAGATGATCTAAAACACAGCTGTTACTTTTTAACACTCTTTAATACCACTTTGCAGCTAAATCCACAAAACCTACCAGCCCAAGGTTTCACCTAGCCAATTAAAGCGTCTTTTCAGAAATTTTCCCAGTATCGACTAGGTTACTCCTTTTTTGTTCTCTAACAATTGGTTCAGCCTCCAGGATATGCGTGTGCCCGCAAACTGCCTGGGGCAGCACCACCCTGGGTGGACAAAGAGTTGCACCGAAGTGGTTGCAGTAACTTGTCTGCCACCCTCCTCCACTGCTCGGAGCATTCTTTTCTCTCTACAACTCTGTATGCTTCTGAAGTCATTACAGTGTAATGGCCTTAACCGTGCTCTCTGACCTCCTTTGGAATGCAGGAGGCAGAGCCCAGGTGATTGCCATATAGATTGTAAGTGGGGCACTGGGCATCTGCTGCCCTCCGCCGTGGCTTCTGGCCTTTGGTTAGGGACACACATCTTGCCCACCGGAAGCCCTGGGCGCACCAGAGCTAGCCCCCTCACCCGAGCTCTGTGGCAGAAGGACGGTGGAGGCTGCCACAGAGCTGCCATGTCTGTCTGGGCCCCTCTTTCCCAAGTCTGCAGGCTGCGGCCCTGGGACCCTGTTGTCTGGTAGCATGGTGCTTTCCTCGTGTGTGTGTCCTTCCCTACTTGCTTCCTGGACTCTTGATAGCATGCCCCCATTCTCTCTAAATGTGACTTTTCCCAGTGGCACGAAGATGCTTTTCCTACTGAAGAGACCTAGATTCTGTGGCTTCAGTCGAAACATTCAAATAGCCTGAAAACAAAACAAAATCACTTTCACCCACAGCTGCTCTTCTCTCCTCTATCCCTGTTGTTGTTGTTGTTGGTTTGTTTTAAATAAGCAAATCCTTTTAACTCTTTTTTCTTCTCAACTCTCGTAAGTTCTCAACCCCATCCAGTCTGGGTCCTGCCTCTGCCTTGTTACGGAAGTAATTTTCTTGACGATCACCAAAATACAGATGGTAATAATACTTAACAACTCTTAGTGTTCTTGGGAGGATTAAATGAATTAGTACTTGTAAGCCTCTTGGAACAATGTGCTTGATACATGGTAAGCACTCAGTAGATGTTAGCTTTCGTTATTATTAGTTGTTTGCCATCTCCACGAATGTCTTTTTCCCTTGTTCTTTTACTTATTGACTGTATTTGACACAGATGATCATATCCTTTTAAAATTCTTTTCCCTTCCCTTGGCTGCTATGACACTTTACTGTCCTTGTTCTTTCCCAGGGTCATTGGCCATTTTCATCTCCTTCATTAATTTGTTTCATTTGTCCTTTAAATGTAAATATTCCTCAAGGATCTCTCCATCTACGTGTCCTTCCTTCCAGTTGCTGTTTGTGCATTTTGATTAATGCTATTCCATTCTCTGACTCGTTCAGGATTGTTACCTTGAAATCATCTAAAATTCTGTTTTCTCCGTCGTTTCTTTTCTCTATACTACCCCCAGATCTAGCCTTGTTTCCAGGTCCTGTTGATTGCACCTCGGTCATTTCTTGCATAGCCTAGTCATGTTCATTGCCACTATTCTATTTTAGGTCTCGGGTCTTTTAACTTTCCCCTCTCCACATTGCTACCAGAGTTGCTTCCTTTAAAGCTCAGCTCTGATGTCACGCTTAAGTGGTGGTCTCCAAAGAGGGGTGCTTACATCAAAGGGAGTGTACAAATAGATACCTTTGGATGTGGGAAGAAAATATGAAAACTTGTATTTATGCTTAAATTGAGCTTCAGTAATATTTGATGTATATATTGACATTCGTACCTTCATTGGATCTATAAGTCATTTATTTGGTCATATATCTTGAAACATCCTCCGGGAAGAATGTAAGGTGAGTTAACAGCCCTCCATTGTTTGTTTCGTTTCAGCATATTGCAGTTGATTACAGTTATATGTGCCTACTTAAGTGGGTATGTACAGTGTATTACTTAATATTTAATAAGCAAATGCTCTCAAAATGGATAAACGACTTAAAAAATTCCTACAAAAGAGAAGATTGAAGATAATGTTAATAATACAGGATGAATAGGTTTTTTGATAGAGAGGAAGAATGTTTGAGTCAGAGAGAACAATGTGTAGGAACTCGGGAATGTCATTCTGGATTCCGGGGCAGCTCTAGGTCCCTTTGGCGCTACGTGTTGGGTGAGTACTTTTCTTCTCATTTTGTGTTTGCTTGTATGGGATGGGCATTCATTGGGATAATATATTCCTGGCCTCTCTAGGAACCCTCACTTATTCTTCCCCCTACTTTTTCTGGAGTTTGAGCGTGTGTCTAGTTCAGCTCATCATTTCCTGCAGAGAGCTTGCATTCTGCCCTGCCCGTTCATGCTGTTTTACAGGGGCAACCAGGCCTCTGCAGGAAGCCTTTGGGCTGTTGAGCTGTACCTGTGACGGGGGGGGGGCGGTAAACTGGCTTAATTCTGGGCTGAAATATTAGCAAGACCCCTTGGCTAACTGACCTAAGCTACCTTTTCCAACCTAGGCTTTATTAGTAATAAAGTTGATATATATATATATATATATATATATATGTATATATATATATAATCTCCATCTGTCTGACTTCCCTCTCTGTTTCTCACTAGTTCTAAACTTGGGAAGGCGGGGGAAGCCTCCATCTCTAAAATCAAGTTACTAAGTACTAACTCTGAGACTTGTTTTATGAGGATAAAAGATACAGAAGGAAGTTTTTGAAAAATAAACTGTCTAAAATGTATAGATATTTATAAATATTCTTTAGAGGGGAAAGTAGAAACAAGCTGGGACCTGTTACTTTTATAATTAACTACCATCCACAGATTAAATCCTAGCTCCTGCCTGCTACCCCTGCCAAGTCCATGGATTATGGGAAGTGGTTGTGGGGGTAGGAGGGAGGTGAGTGGAAATAGCAAATGAAAAAGATCTCACTTTGAATATCATCTGGATATCAGGCTCTCAGTTATAGTATTATGATATCACAGAATCTGGGAATAATGAAATACCAGATCAAGGAAATTACTTTTCCAACAGGAATGGGGAAAGTTAAATAATTTCAAAGGACACCACTTAAAGCAAAGATTGCCTCAGCTTTTCAGAAAATATCACAATGTTATTTGGCCTTTTCTTAGTTAATGAGCAGTGGGAAATGTGCTTGCATTAGAATATCAGAGCAAAACCACGATTCCTACTCCCACTTGAGAAAGTCCTAGAATTTGGAAGAATACACTTGTTACTATATAAGACTAGGAAGAAAATTATTTGCAGTTTTCTGTTGGATTTGATCCTTTCCTCCATATATGAAATGATATAGCCTGTACATGGTAAAACCCAATGTAGCTTTTGAGAGTTTTAGATGAAGTGATTTAATGGTTTGGAGCCTGACTCACCTGTGGCATAGGCATGAAATCCTACGTAATGACTCATGAGAATTGCCGCTGCCACACAGTTTTAGAATCCAGGGACCGAACTCTCTTTGCAAATATATTTAAGTGCATTTCTAAGTAGGTAAGTAGGTAACAGCTGTTTGAATCTGATGGTAACATGTGTTTTGGGGGTGTGGGGAAGAAGATAGAGTATACTGCTTTTATGTTAGAGAAATTGTGTCCCCCACCTTCCCCCATCTGGTTTAATAGAGTAGAATAGTAAAGACCTAATCAGTTCAGGGAGTGGCCCATTTAAATCCAGCCCTCTTTATCCACAGAGTGGCTTGGAATGAAAGATGCTAAAATGCAGTGTTTGGCTGGTACTAGTGAACCACAGAGAATGTGGAAAAGAGAGTTGATGTGTGGCTCAAGTCATATTAGGGCTCCTGGGAAGGAGATGAGAACCCACTGGTACCTCTATATCTGGGACAAGGGGTGTTGCTGAGAAGCCCTGTTTTGTAAATTTGTTTGATTTCAATTTTAGAAAAAAAAACAACAACTAGTGAAGTCTAAAAGTTTGAGAACTGCAATGTAGTAAAGGAGCCACAGCTTGGATGAAAAATTTCAGCTGCTATGATGAAAGAAAAGCAAAAATTACAGAAACAACATTCTCCCCCATTCCTCAAGCTCTAAAGCAGTGGGTAGGCACCTTGAGAACCAGAGAGATTGAATACAATGGAGAAGATCCAAAAACGGAACCAGACATGACCTGTGAGGCAGGAAGTACAGCTTGAGCCTCTATTGAAAACAACTCAACAATGATATCATTGGCTAGAGATGGAGAAGTCTATTTTATAACTCTCTTGGATAGGAGTTTAATAATTACATTACTCTGTAAGCAACAGAAACAGCACAGCAACAAAAGGCTCTGTAATAATCTCACCTGTCTGGGGTATAAGCAAAAGTAGGAAAAGAGGCAGAAAATGTTTCTGAATATCCCAAATTGATGACATTAAACCTTACCTAGCTCAGATTTCATTATCTTTGAATGTGATTCTACTAAACTTGGTTATGTGGTTATATTAGAAATATGCAGTCGGGAAAGAGGCTGCTATAGGCGTTTGCAGTGACAGTATCAGCATGTATGTGGGTGGGGATGAAAATTATATGATTACCTAACAATGAGAAAGGAGATAAAAAACTGTAGAAAGCAAATACAAGGACTTAAAAACTCAGAAGCTGTGTTCTAATTAGGATAAAAGCAAGAGTTTATATGCTGTTCTCTGGGAAGAGGTTGTGGTGGAGATAGCCATCTGTTAGTGATGTCTGCTACCCTCATTGATCGTCATGGCTGAATGGGAGACAACCTTTTCAGAGTTTAATATATCATTGTATAAAATGATTGCTAATAATAATAAGGATAATGATAAAGATTGAGTCTTTTTTTAAATATTTTATTTATTTATTCATGAGAGACAGAGGGAGAGAGAGAGAGAGAGAGAGGGAGAGAAGCAGAGGGAGAAGCAGGCTCCCAAGGAGCAGGGAGCCCGATGCGGGACTCGATCCCGGGACCCTGGGATCACGACCTGAGCCGAAGGCGGATGCTTAACCATCTGAGCCACCCAGGCGCCCAAGATTGAGTCTTAAAAGAATAACTCCAATGCCTAGAAAACTCTTAAGAACCTGTCATTCACTTCTATACACAGTTTCAGAGATGATTATTTTGTTGAAAGAAACATAAGGTAGTCATGTGATTTTAAGTTGAAGATTAAAAATATATTTGAATTTCAGTGGATTGTTGGATATAAATCTTAACTAAAATTTTCAGTATTATGGCATCAGAAGTCTAGATGTAGGAAGGGCTTATGGAGATTTCATGTAATTCCTGGTTTCTGTCAGGCTGTTTTACAGAATTTTGAAGCCTATCTTGTTAGAGGTAAAAATTATTGACTAGTTGAAAAAGATGAATTTTGGTTTTGAAATTAGTAGAATAATTAGCAGCGATTGCTGTGGGGAAGGAAGATAAACAACCGTGATATTAAACAAACTTTTGTTTAATCATACTAGGATTCAAAAGTATATATTCCGTCTTTCTAAAAATCATCTTTAAACTTTCACAGAAATGTCTTAGAGCTGCTTTATCTTCCATGTTTCTGGAAAACCAGTCCATTCCCATTAACTATCTGGGTTTAATGTCTCCATAAAAATTGTTTTATGTTTAAAGTCAATTTACAAATAATTTATAGAACAGTGAAGGGATAGTGAGAAATGGCTTTATTAGGACTTATTAAGAATTTAAGGACAGCAAATCCAAATCTAAGGTTTGTATATCCAAAATGGGTAACATTCTCTGAATACAACTGCTCCTCAGCTGTTATGCATGAATCTGGAAATATCCATCTTGTAAAATAGTGATTCCAGATTTCAAATATCTCTCTAATTGCTTATCATTACTTTTTTTTTATTTTGTTGTTTATTTATGAGAGAGAGAGACATAGCAGCTGTGCGAGCGGGGGGAGGGGCAGAGGCAAAGGAAGAGAAAATCCCAGGCAGGCTGCGTGCCTAGTGTGGAGCCCAGTGTGGGGGTCTATCTCTTGAACCTGAGATCATGACCTGAGCTTAAATTAAGAGTCGGACTCTTAATCCACAGAGCCATCCAGGTGCCCCTACTTCTTGTTCTTCTTGCACTTACATCATCAAATACCATGCTTGAAGAATTTTTTGAAATCTTGGACAACTCGTAGTTTTGTTGAGAACACCATTGTCTTTGCTCTATAAATGCAAAACATTTTTATTCCTAGGTTTGTAAATGTCAATTAGCGTGGTCTGTCTCATGAATATTTTTCATTTCCATATCATGTATTTCCTTTCAATCCTCTGTCTTCAACATGTCAACTTGCAATCTACTAATGAACCCTAAGTAAATTTTGACACATAAACATCGCAATAAATGAATGAATACTTTTACAAGCCCTTTAAGCACAGTGCTCGGGTCCACATTCTTGTTGCAAAATATGATAGCCCTTCCTGTTGAATGACTTAATGGGTGAGAATGCCATACTTTTTGTACTTAGAAATATATTGTTCTTGAATTTGAGAAAAATCCATCTACACTATCTTCATTTGAAGACTGAATCTGAGATTTTATTTACATGGTTCATTTCATCATCACTAGACTCTGGAGTGCTGTCATCTGTCTCTGCACTAATCTTCTGATTTGTCTAATTGTGACGCGTCTTTGTCATTTTTATTCTCTTTGCCATTATGGGCAGACAGTAACAATTTCTGAATTCTCAGCTGTGTACAGTGAAAGCTAAAAGCAGATGACCAAGTTAGTATCTTCAGTCTAAAACATTTTTTTTAAAGATTTTATTTATTCATTTCAGACACAGAGATAGAGAGCATGAGCAGTGGGGAGAGGCAGAAGGAGAAGCAGGCTCCCCACTGAGCCAGGAGCCAGACTAGGGGCTCAATCCCAGGACTCTGGGATCATGACCTGAGCCGAAGGCAGATGCTTAACCATCTGAGCCACCCAGGTGTCCCTCAGTCTAAAACTTTCTTGAGGGGAGCCTGGGTGCCTCGGGCGACTGCCTTCGGCTCAGGTCATGATCCTGGAGTCCCGGGATCGAGTTACGCATGGAGCTCCTTGCTCGTCAGGGAGTCTGCTTCTCCCTCTGACCCTCCCCCCTCTTGTGCGCTCTCTCTCTCTCTCATTCTCTCTCTCTCTCTCAAATAAATAAAGCCTTTATTTTTTTTTTAAAGAATTTTTTATTTATTCATTTGAGACAGAGAGCTACAGATTGAGAGAGAGAGCAGGAGCAGTGAGAGGGGCAGAGGGAGAAGCAGATTCCCTGCTGAGCAGGGAGCCCGATGTGGGGCTCGATCCCAGGACCCTGGGATCATGACCTGACCCGAAGGCAGATGCTTAACCATCTGAGCCACCAGGTGCCCCATAAATAAAATCTTTAAAAAAAAATTGTAAAAAAAATACTTTCTTGAAAGATCATGTCATACTTTGGGCAGTACAATATGAAAACTGAAGGATGATACAATTGTAACAATGTGTTTCATTATTACATCATCCTTCTCTAGGCGATCCTACCGTTCTTCTGTTTGCTTATTTCTTTTTTTCTTTTAAAGCAAAGTTGGGAATAATTGTTTAGTAATAATGAAATAACCTTAGGGTAATTTTAAGGGTAGAACATCTTGCAAATAGCAAACTGTTTCAAGACACAGGAAAAATAAGATCACTAAGATACCATAATGTATCTTATATTTATAAAATCGTCCACTGGACTCATCTGGTAATTGCAAGATAAAATGAGTTTTATACTGTCTTTAAAAAGAATAGGTAGATTTTCTCTTTGTTATTTGGAAGACCTCTAGGAGAGAATACGTCTTGAAATACAATCCTTACAAATAGAACTGCTTGAAAAAAGAAACTCAAAAACTAAATGGGGTACAGTGGACCCTGATGATTTGATGAGGGCAACTGGAGATGGTAGACAACATGATGTTTTATGGAAGCAAAAGAGAAGGGATGGATGCCAGGAACAACATGAGAGAGAAAGGCCTGGATTTGGTCACACTGGCAACCTTGGGCTGCTAGAGTTGGGAGAGTATCCTTTCAGCTTCAGTTTCTGTGGTAGTGCTGTATTGGATCTACTCTAAGATGTTACTCTAAGATGTTGGTAAGAACTTTGGCTATATGTAAAGTTTCCTTGTCATTAGTTTGTGTGTCTTCTTTATTTATACTTTGTCACCACAAGGTGCCAGATTTTGGGAAGGACTATTTAAAAAAAATTATTTTGGGGGGGTGGCGCCTGGGTAGCTTAGTCAGTTAAGCATCTGCCTTTGGCTCAGGCCCTGATCTCAGGGTCCTGGGATCAAGTCCCACATTGGGCTCCCTGCTCAGTGGGGGGTCTGCTTCTCCCTCTCCCTCTGCTCCTCTCCCCTCCCCTCCGCCCCCCCCCCATGCTCGCTCTCTCTCTCTCTCTCTCTCTCTCTCTCTCAAATAAAATCTTTAAAAATTTTTTTTGGGGGGGCATGTGTATTCTCTCTGTTCTTAGCCAAAATTTAGAGTATTTTAGAGGAAGCTCAAAGAAATGAAAAACCAGTGCTGTTATGAATTTGGTAGAAAATGTCACAACCTTCTTGTAACCTATGCCTTAATTCATTGGCTCATCCTGCCTATTTCCAAATTCTGATTAGCTGAGCTAGATTAAAGGCTATGTAGTAAGATGTGGTCCTAGACAGGCTTTTTCCTCTTCCTACATATTATTCACTCCAGCTGAATCAAATAAGTCTTACTTTCCTAAGATACTTCACATTGTTAGGCACATAGCTTGGCATGGGGAAGTGCAAGGGGATTGAAGTCAGATCAACTTCATTTTGAGCCTTAGTCAAGATTTTTGACCTTGAGAAAGTCACTTGACTTCTCTGAGCCTCTCATGCTTCATCTACAAATATTGCTAAGTTGTGATATTTATTTATTTAGTTTAGAGAGAGAGAGGCAGTGGGAAAGGGAGCGAAATCTTTGAGGAGACTCCCCACTGAGCACAGAGCCTGATGTGGGGCTAGATCCCAGGACCCTGAGATCATGACCTAAGCTGAAATCAAGAGTCGGCCCCTTAACCAGCTGAGCTACCCAGGCGCCCCCAAAGTTACGATATTTAAATGCCATGATAAATGTGAAAGCATTTGACCTAGAAGTCACTTAGTAAATTATCGCTTCCCTGAGCTAATATTGTAATGATCCTTGCCCCTTCTTAAAAGAGGCAACACACACACACACACACACACACACACACACACACACACACACACACAGTAAATTTGAAAGTTGTCTTGAGAATTTGTCGTACCTGTTGAGGTGATTATTTAAGGTACAGTTCCACCTGTGTTCTTGATCTACCATTTAGAAACCTTGCCCTTCTCATTTGTTATCACCAATTGCACCTACATTGTGGGCTAATTCTCTTGGGCTATAAAAGCATTTGTGTTTCTCTTCTATGTATAAGCAAAACAAAATAATATGTGAAGTCAAATGAATAGCAAAAGCAAAATTCAAGGAAACAAAATACCTTCTTCTAAAACCAACTCCTAAAGCTGCATTCAGCTCAGATTTATCTTTGGAAGCCTAAACTCATTGGCTTTCGTGGCATTACCACAGAATGTCCCAGCAGAACCATAGCTTAACATGATTAAAGCAAAATCTACTTCAGCCTGTGCCTCTTATATTCTTGATCTGAGTTAGTGGCTCTATTATTCACCCAGTTGCCCATGGTAGTACGTATAATTTATTGAGTTATGATTTATGTACAGTAAACTATACCCATTTAAAGTATGTAATTTGATCAATTTTGACATCTGTTCACCTGCAAAACCACCACCCTAGTCAAGCTATGAAATATTGCCATCAGCCTGAAAAGTTTTCTCATACCGCTTTGCAATCAATTCATCCTTCCTCTGTCCTTGGCCCTAGGGAACCAGTGATCTACTTTAGTCACTATAAATTAGTTTGCATTTTCTGTAATTGTGTATAAATGGATTCATATCTGTATCAGGGTTCACTGAAAAAGAGAACTAAGAGGATGGATATATAGATATTGATGCTATATATATCTATATATACAGAAAAAGATTTATTTTAAGGGATTGGCTCACGTGATTGTAAGGGTTCACAAGTCCAAAATATTCAGGGCAGGCCAGCAGACTGGAAACTAATGGAAGAGTTGCTGTTACAGTCTTGAGTGTGAAGTCTGTGAGGCAGGCCAGCAGGCTGGAAATTCAGGCAGGAGTTGGTATTATAGTCTTGAGTCCACAATCTGTAAGGCAGTCTGGAGATTTGGGCAGGGTGTCTATAGTATGGTCTTGAGACATGATTCCTTCTTCTCTGGGAAACCTCAGTTTTTGTTCTTATGGCCTTCAGCTCCCCATAATTGGATATCATGCACTGTAAATTTCTTCTTCAGAAAGGACTTGTTTTTTCTTCTCCTAAATAGGTAAGGACTCTTCTAAACTTTTTTTTTTTTTTGGTCTGTGTTCAAGCCTTCATTGTCTTTGAACTTCACATTGAAATATTTTTCTCATTGATGTCCTATGCATGGTGTCTTCCTTCTCCAATCCATTTCTGTAACGCCGCAAGTTGTTATTCTAAACCTCAGTCTGTTCATGGTACTCCCTGCTGAAATGACTCCCTCAGTAACTTTTCATTTCCCCAAAATTGCCTAAGTCTCGGTGATGACTTTTTGTTTGTTTGTTTAAATGTGTAATGCTACATATTTATTACAGTATCACACATAGGAAGTTCATTGCTCTAAACGCCCCTGTGCTCAAGGATTTCTTTCTTTTTTTTTTTTTTTTTTAAAGATTTTTATTTATTTATTTGACAGAGAGAGAGAGAGAGAGGGATGGAGCAAGCACAAGCAGGGGGAATGGCAGGCAGGGGAGAAGCAGACTCCACGCTGAGCAGGGAGCCCGATGCAGGGCTCAATCCCAGGACCCTGGGATCATGACCCAATCCGAGGGCAGCAGTTTAACTGACTGAGCCACCCAGGTGCCCCTCGGTGATGACTTCTGATGGAATGTCCATGTTATAGAATGTAGCTTGGGGAGAGAGCAAATCAGCTAGTTTTCTATGTAAAGGAATGATCCCAAACTTGGAGGACTTAGACATGATAACATTCTGTTTTCATTATTTCTTTTATTAGCCTGAACTATTTAAAAAAAAATTTTTTTTATTTAGTTCTTTTTTAAGTAGGCGAGCCCAACTCGAAGCTTGAACTCATGACCCTGAGATCAAGAGTTGGACACTTAACCTGACTGGGCTACCCATGTGCCCCTAACCTGAACTCTTTTAAATGCATTGCTTTTAATATTCTTCCTAGTTCCTAACACAGATCATTGTGACATAGGAAGTTTTTGTACCTGCTTTTTTGTTTTCTTTTGTTGTTTTTTCCCTTAGGAATTAAAAAGGCAGTAATGGAAATCACTGACTTGAAGAGAAAACCAGGCAGCCAATAATTTTTGAATGCTATATTTTATTTTATTTTATTTTTTTAAAGATTTTATTTATTTGAGAGAGAGAATGAGAAGAGAGAGAGAGAGCACATGAGGGGGGGAGGGTCAGAGGGAGAAGCAAACTCCCTGCTGAGCAGAGAGTCCGATGCGGGACTCGATCCTTGGACTCCAGGATCATGACCTGAGCGGAAGGCAGTCGCTTAACCAACTGAGCCACGCAGGCTCCCTGAATGCTATATTTAAAAAAAATCTTTCAGCTCCCTGAATGCTATATTTAAAAAAAATCTTTCAGTTTTATAAGTAGAGGGCCTCATTTCTTTTTTAAAGATTTATTTACTCATTTTAGAGAGAAAGAGAGTGTGAGCAGGGGGAGGGACAGTGGGAGAGGAGAGAATCTCATCACTCCTCCTGCTGAGCCTGGAGCTATGCAGGGCTAGGTCCCAGGACCCTGAGATCATGACCTGAGCCGAAATCAAGAGTCAGCTGTGTAACCGATGGAGCCACCCAGGCGCCCCTGTAGAGGGCCTAAATAATCTGGAAGACTAAATAGAGCCTTCAGTTTAATTAGGAAGTAACTTTTGTTGAATTGGCCGTGGAAGATGTGTTGAAGAGAATAAGAACATCGCTGATCGTTATTCTGAATTTTCTTTGACATGTTGTATACCATAGCTGTTCTATCGGGGCCTTGCTGTTTTGGTTTGAGACAGGTTTCTAAGCAGCAAGATGACGTATTTTTAGAAATGTAGAAGCATGTGTTCAAATTGAGTTCTTTGGATGATTTATTTTTTAATGTAGGTAGCATTAGCGTTCTAACGGGCCTCTCATAAGAACTATTTTATGACTGCTAATCTAGATCGCACACAAACTAAGTATCCAGGAGATAGAGTAATTTAACCTGGAGAGTAACTGAGAGTCACTGTATGTTAGTGTATTGATTTTAATGTTTATAGCTTGATGATATGGTGTAGATTTCGAGTCATTCCTTAATATGTTTGCTCAAATGATGCTTTGGAGATATTTTAAATTCAGCCTTCTGCTTCCTTCGGTCCCATGAGGTTAGCTGTGGGCTTGTGCATCTTTACCTCCCGGAATGAGAGTTGTGGGGGGTGATAAACTCCAAGGCGCCTTTAGAATTTGTAATGATTCTGTTGTATTCATTCAGTAATCCGATCCTGTTGTGCTCCTATTAAAAACCTTCTAAGGGTTTCCCATTGCATTTAGAATGAAATGCAAACACCCTTTCAGGCCTACAAGCTCCTGTCCCTCTTCCCAGGACTAGCCTGGCTTCAGCTGCCCTGCCCGCTGAGCATGCACGTTTGTCCCCTCCTCCAGCCTTTGTACTTGCAGTCACCTCTTCCTGTAATCCTCTTCCTTCAGACCTGTAGGTGCCTGTTTCAGTTCCCAGATCAAATGTCATCTTCTGGAGAGGTCTTTGCCAGTGTTTCCTTCTCCCCAGTCACCCTGTTCGATGACACTATTTTTATTGTCTTCGTAGTACTCATTGCCATCCCTCTCACTGGTCAGTAATTCTCATAAGGGTCTGTGCCTTGCTGTTTGGTTCCATTTGCTGCTGCATCCCCATGCGTGGAGACACATAGTGGGTACTTCATAAGCATTCAGAGGGATGAGTGTTCCTTCTGATTATCCTCACTGAAATAAAGTGACTAGTTAAAAACAATATGTGACTCATTCATATGATTGTCTGTTTAAATTACTCAATAACAGATTCATCTTTTCATTACATAGTACAGAATTCAATTATGGTTAGAAGCAGACCCTGGCTCTTGTGGCTGGGGCTGGTATGCAGATACAAGATCCTATCTTTTATTCAATTTGTCAGGTCGTGATTTCTATCAGTTCTTTAAAAGAGATAGCTGAATAATAATTTCCTTTTTAAGGTTTAAGTTTAAGTTTTAAGTTTATAGTCTAGAGGCTTTTTGGAAATTCCTGAAACGTCATTAATTCATGTGCCCTGTGTTGTTTTGTTGTTGTTGTTTTATTAAATCATGACTGAGGCAGGGTGGTGGATCGAGAAGATTCTGGACTGGAGGTCAGGAAGTCTAGTTTAGTTCTGCCAGTAGCCAACTCTCCACATGAGTCTTTTGGCCCTCAGTTCCCTAGTTTATAAAATAATAGGGTTGGATAAAATGATCTTAAATGTTTGTTCTTTTTGGGGGCACCTGGCTGGCTCAATCAGTAGAGCATGAGACTCTTGATCTTGGGGTTGTGAGTTCAAACCCCATATTAGGTGTAGAGCTTACTTAAAAAAAAGCCTGTCGTCTTTAAACAATGTATAATTTATGTAATTCCAGACATAAATCAGTTATTTTTTCACTTTGGGGAATTTTTTAAGTTGTATGGATGTGTGATATATATGATAGTTGTCTAGATATTATTATACTTTTGCAAGAATGGAAAGTCAAATTTGTCTAATTTAGCAGAACATTAAAACATCTGAAAGATTCAGAAGTGCTCTGGTTTATTTCACTTACTTTTTTTTTTTTTTTTTTGGCAGCAGCTCTGGTGAGAAATACCATACGTGATTTATTGGAGCTATTGATTTTAAAAGTGACAGTATTTAAATGTATAATAAAGGTTTGTCTTTAGGATACTAATTTTGGCCTTATCACTGTTTAAAGGATCCCAGTATTTTTCTTCTTTAATCATTTGAGAATTTTATAATATGGCATAATGTGTCCTAACTTCAGCACATCAGTTTTACTTTAAAGTTCATATAATTCATCATTGGCACTAGATACATAAGTTTTAAGAAATACTATAGAATACCAGATGTTCTATTCTATATGCTTTAGTTCACTAGTCCTCAGACTTTAGCATGGGCATCAAAATTAAACAGAGATTGCTTCCCCAACCCAAGTTTCTGATTCAGTAGGTCTGGGATGGGGACTGAGGACTTGCCTTTCTAACAAGTTCCCGGGTGATGCTAATGCTGCTGGTCCAAGACTCACACTTTTGAAAACCCTTGCCGTAGTTTGTCAAGTTCTTTGTTTGCACTCACTGGCAGCGTCTTGACGCAGAGGAGTCCAGGTTCCTCCTCATTGTATAGTGATGCATCTCGACGGTACCAGGCCCCTTTCCCTCCGTACCTTGTAATCCCTTGATTCCCTGATATTACATGATAACTCAGATCCTCTCTAGTCTCCCGGTAAGTGTGATACATAGTAAATGGTTAAATGCAGCTGGAACCCTTAACAATAGCATGCTGCTGGTCACTTAACCTTTTGGAGTGTATGTTTAAATGGGAAAACATGCATTTAGAGGTGATGGGCAATTTACTCTTGTCAGTTTGACAACACTGGCTTTGGAATCAAATATTCTTGCTCAGAGATGAGCTCTGCCACTTATTGGCTATTTAAGTTTGTGAAAATTATATAACTTTTCTGAATCTTAGTTTCCTCATTTCTAAAACAGGATTGATAATATCTGCCTTATAGGATTTTCATAATTAAATCATAATTTAATTAAATTAGATAAGGTGTATAAAATACTTCATAGAAACTGCCTGGCTAGCTCATTTAGTAGAGCATGAGACTCTTAAAATACTTCATTAGGTACTCGGTAATTTGGTGGTCTCATAAAAGGTCACATGTCAGTGTAAATGATCATAACTCCCATGTAGTTTTGGATAGTGTCTGTTACTCTCATAGCTATTCATGTCTTGCCTTAATGTGTGTTGCTCACCCAACCTCTTGCAGGAGTAGCCATGGGCAGTAGACGTTTAGCTGTCTACTGTGTTTGCACAGATCCCACTTCTCTTACTTGTTTAGAAATGCTGTGTCTTGTTCCTGTCTAACCTGACTCTATATCCCTGGGCACTTAAACTCTGGTTTGTGGTGCCCATATCACGCCCTTCCTGCTCTGTGGACCTGTTGCAGCCTGTTTCTCAGACTGGGATCCTCACTGTGTTCCAGGGTGATTTTTATGCTCCTCTTTCTGGCTGTATATGAAATACCTAAACCAGCGTATTTAGAGGCGTGTAGCTCCACCCCCTACCTGGAATGGGATGATTTTTTTTTTTTTTTGTCATGAAAGTAACCACTCTTTAAATATGTCTTTCAACATATGTGTGATTTTAATTTGTCAGATTCAAGGGACAGACTTGTGCATTTTAAGTGCCGGTTCTCATATGGTATTAAACATTAGACATTCCATTAGACATAGAGCCCAATGAAAAAAATTTGATTTACTATATGTTCTCTTAAAAAGTACCTATATTCACCAGATTCTAGTTAACTTAGAATATATTGGGGAAATTTTCAACTGTGAATTCTGTTGATTGGGATGGAGATCCCCTAAGACACTGTTTTAGCCTCTAACAATGATTTGTGAGAAAGTGCCAGTTTGTCCCATCACAGATGATACTTGGTGGCAGTGTTGGGGGTTCAATGACTCTTCATTGTTGTTTTATCTTCTGTTTTTTTGGACATGATCATGAATTCTCTCTTGTCCTAAGGTCTATTGTAGTGATGTATTTTCAGCCCTATTTATGATTTCATGCTTTTCAGTAACAGAAGAGATTTGTCCTTGTTACATATTTACACAAACACTTTGCTTCCTACTTCGTTTTCGGTGAACCAGTGTTCATCTGGCTCAGTTGGGATGGGGGTGGGGGTTGAGCAAATATAGGAGTCTGACGGAGCAGTTGTCTCCTAAGTGTGATTTTTCCTTGCGTTTGTGAGCACCTGGTAAGCCGAGTGCACTGGACCAAGTAGAACTCACGGAGAGAGAACAGAAGCATCAGATACAGACTACCATTTATGGAATTATGAGAAATAGACATATGGAACATGATGAAATAGTAGTTTTACTTGATTGAATTAGAGTGTTTGAATATTGGTAGACTAATTCAGGATTGGCACACAATATTATCACCTAAAAAGGTATTATTTAGTATGAGGCATTGAATAATACATAATGGATCTCTCTCTGCCATTTATATATTCTTGCTTAAAGCTATTTTATTATAGTGCAGGCATATATACAAATTCAATTTCAGTGAATTCAGCTACATGCACTCCATCTTTTGTAAAAGCTGTAAATGTGTATATGTCAAAGAATTTATAAATGAAGAAATTTATAAGGATAATTTCAATGTGATTTTTGTCCTGTTCTTTACTAATTTTATTATCTATTCCTAAGTGAGATACAGCTAAGAGTAGGAGGAGAAACAGGGATGAGGACTTTTAGTCTTGTTGAAGGTGGTATAGCAGAAGGCAATGTAGTCATTTTTGACAAATTAAGATCAGATGTTTTTGGAGTGAAGTGCTGTTTGTTTTCTGTACTTCCAGTGGTCTGCTTTTTGGCATCTGTTTGTGCTGGAGTAAAATGAATTTATTTGCTTTTAAAATGTTTTGAACACTTACCACGGTTTGGGTTCATTTCAGCTCTCATAAGCAAATAGCTTTGGTGAAAGTTTATGAGAATCTCTTGCATAGTTTGGGGACCAATGAAACGTCATTCTTGTGAGAAGATGGAAATGGTATGGAAATGGTACCCACCAATGGTACTCATGCTAAAATGTGATAACTTAGAACATGTTTTCAGAGCCTTAAAAAAAATAAAAAGGTAAGGAGAGTCACCTGTAGTTACTAGATTGTGCTACTGCTCCCCACAACCTTTAGGTTAACGCTGTGTTGTAATGGTTACTGCAACAGGAAGCTGTTGTGCCGCACTCAGGAAATGAGTATCTTTTCTGATCCATGAATACTGCCGTTATCAAGGGGACACTTGCAGCCTTGGAGAAACTTTTCTTTTCCTCTTTCTTCTTGACGTATTTTTTTTATCCCCTTAGAGCAGCTTCAGGTTTATGTTTTAGAATATGGCCTAGTAATTTGCGTCCTAACCTAAAGAAATCGTCTTCCATCCAGAGTAAAATGAGGGACTATAGGCATGACAGTGCCCCTGATGGAAACAAAAAGGGAATATTTATATTTGTCCTTTAGGAAACTGGTACTTCTCAAATTAGCTTAGATCTGTCGATCCAGGGCCTGAGAATGAGTAGAATGCCGGCCACAGTGAGGAGGGGCCGCCTGCTGCCAGCCAGCCAGCCAGCCAGCCAGCCAAGGTCTCAGCAGCTGCTGCACCAGCAACTTCAGAGCCAGGCTCGCGGTCTTCAAAGTTTTTAATCTTTAAAAGGTGACACAGTGGGAGGAGTCTTGAAGTTATTCTCATTCTTTGACTGCTCTTTCCTCATCCTAGACTCTATATAGAAGCAGACAGTATGATGTCTCTAAAGCAGTGCTTCTCATCTGGGTAGTTTTGCCTCCTAGGGGACATTTGGCAACATCTGGAGGTATTTGGCTATCACACTAGGGAGATGGCTCCTGGGATCTGTCATCATTGGACAGCTAAACATCCTACAGTGTTCAGTATATAGCCTCTCAAGAAAGAATTATCTATCCCAAAATGTCAGTAGTGCCATGGTTGAGAAACCTACTGCTAAAGCATCATCTCAAAGAGAGAAACAAAAGTTTCTAGAGTAATATTCTCACCCTGAAGGGTAGTTGTAAGAAAGAAAGCAGGAACAGAATTCTAATTTTTAGTTCCTGCCTTAGAATGAGGTACTAGAGTTTGGTGTACTGTAGGTCATGAGACAGGTTTTGTGGCCTCCTCTACAAGTGCTCATCTTTACAAGGGGGAGAAGGTTGTGGGCTCTCTGGGTTCCAGTGCAGGTCATTTAAGTGAGTGGTGCAAATTCAGACTGCTAAAGCCACACATTTGTCTGTGTGCTGGACAAATGAGGGAGTTATCACCAAAAAAAGCCCCTCATTTAGTTTGCAAAGTGGTATATAGCCTCCTTCAGTATATGGTACATCATTGGATCTGTGCTTTCCTGTCATTCCATTCAGGCTTAATTTGACTTTTTCAGAGTGAATTGGAAAAGAGCACAAATCTACTCTCACTGACACTTAAATCAACGGAAGATTATAGGGATCTTTTTTTGGATTTTAGTAATCGTGGCTTCTTTTTTGACGTAGTTGCCATAGTCAAGAAACTGAAGCATGGTCTGCTCAGGGCAAAATGAGTCATGAAGTCAGAAAATACATAGATATTTGTGGAAAAAGATTAATATGACATAAGTGCTGGGGGAGGAGAGAATAATTTGAACTCATTATTTATAACTCGAGGCAAATAAATCATAGTTCAAAATTATGTTGTTATAAAACATGGAAAACCAGATAATTGGTGTGTTTTTCTGTTTGATTCTCAATTTTAAAGGACTCTAATTGATGTATTGTTTATATTGTTCCCTAAATACAGTGTTTGGATGATAGGGAGGGAGGAGAGAATGCATGTGATCGTAGCTCAAAGATGTGCAGTGCTTCTCCCCAAAACAATTAGAGTGCAGAGACTGCCCGTGGTGATGTCAGTCAGTAGATAAAAAGCCATTTAAGACTTTATAATCAGCATTAGAAGAACAGAGAGAATTTGTGCAAACTCTGAAGCATTGTTAAGACTCCTACTGTGTTCCTCTGTTCTGTTGCCTTAAATGATAACATTCTCAAACATTTAATTATTTATATGATTTATAAATTATATTTCATATCATCCAGGAAAAGAGATAGTACTGCTTATAGGGGGCGAAGCAGTTGATTTGTTTTGCCAGAACAAAAGCAGAAATGCAAAGCAGTATTTCGGGACTGAGATAGAGGGAAATAATACTGGTTTCTAACTTAGTAATGTGGCTACTAGAGGTGGTGTTGGGCAGAACTGACCTACCTAAACTGTAAATTTTAATACTGTTTATTCCCTTGGGGAGAGGAAAATGCCATTAATATAGACTTAAATGATGTAAAGGGGGGTGAACTTCTTTACAGTCAGGAAGAGCCTCACTTAAAACTAATTTTCCAAATGCCAAAGGTCTTCAGCTGCCCACCCCCCAGCTATTTTGCCAAGATTTTGGCATGTCTTTCCCTTGGATTCTTACCCTTCATGCTGGATTTGGAGCCTAAGTTAGAAAGGAGTATGCTGACATACATTTACACTTTATTTATTTTTTTTAAGGTTTTATTTGTCAGAGAGCATAAGCAGAGGAAGAAGCAGGGGCAAGGAACCTGATGCGGGGCTCGATCCCAGGACCCTGGGATCATGACCTGAGCCAAAGGCAGACGCTTAACCAACTGAGCCACCCAGGCGTCCCTAACACTTACACTTTAGAGATGAGGAAACCGCACCATCATCTGGCATGGCGGAAGCAGGCAGTGCAGGGGGAAGAGTGGTAAGCAATGAATCTGGAGAACTAGGCAAGTTAGTCATTGAATTGAATATTATCTCAAGATTTTCAGTTCATAGCTTAGTGCCTGACCCTTAATAAGTGCTTAATCAGTAACTATAATGATTTATAGGTAACCATAGGTAGATACTTATAGGGAGATTACTATGTTCTACGTATATCTTTTCCCTCCCTCTTTTCTGTTTCTGCTCCTGTTTTAGATCAGACCGTCAGTTTGAGAAAGACAGAGAAGGACTGAGAAATGAGAGAAAACAAACAAATACAGTACAACAGAAAGAAAATAAAAGTACATTGGGCTAGCCTTTGTATACTTTATTTCACTTAATCCTCACAATCACCTTGTGATTTAAATAATACTCACATTTTATGGATGAGAAAACGGAGATTTGGAGATGGTACTCAATTTACAGTAAATGATAGAGCTGGGATTTGATCCCAAGTCTGGAGGATTTCAGTGCAAGCATCTCTTTTTTATAGTATTCCATATCTCTGTAACTGGGCAGGTTTAGTTATCGAGAAATGCCCCCCCGCCAAAAAAAAAAAAAAGTGTTGTTAAAGGATCTGTTTCAATAAAAACTTGAATTTTCTTTGGAGGAACAGGTGAAAAAAAAAAAAAAAAGGAGGGGAGTTAGGGCCCAATGTAGAAATAAGTGAGAGAGAAGTTAGCATTTAGGGTAAACACAGTGAGTGCCTGGTGATGGTGAGCAGCCACTGGAGGAGGGAAACTTAAATTTAAAATTTAGCCCATGAGTGGTGAAAGCAGGGCCACTGCATACAGATTGCCTGCTGTGTACTGCATAATTCAGTGGGGGCCATTCCCAGTGAAGTCTGTGGTGGCACTTCCTGGAGTTGTGCAGTGTTGGCTGGGTGCAGTGGCTTGCACAGTGAACATCTAGATGTGTGCTGTGAGGGGAAGAGCAAGCACCTGCTGTAGGCACAGGTATCTGTCTCTTTCTGGAAAAAGAGAGAAATGCCTGGAAACTTAAAAGTCAGAGTTACTACACAAAACAACTTGATGAAAAATGAGCAAAGGATTTGAATAGACATTCCCCAAAGATATACAAATGGCCAATAAAACACATGAAAAAAATGCGCAACATCACTAATCATTAAAGGAAACACAAAACACAATGAGATACCACTTCACACTCATTAGGATGGCTGCTATAAAAAAAAGTGTTGACAAGGATATGGAAAAATTGGAGCCCATGTGTGCTGTTGATGAGAATGTAAAATGGTACAGTTGCTATGGAAAACAATATGGCAGTTACTCAGAAAATTAAAAATAAAATTACCATATGATCCAGCAATTCCACTTCTGAGTAGATACCCAAAAGAATCGAAAGCAGGATCTCAAAGAGATATTTGTACACCCATATTCATAGCAGCATTATTCACAATAGCCAAAAGGTGGAAGCATCTCAAATGTCTATCGATGGAAAAATGGATAAACAAAGTATAGTATAAACATATAATGGAATATTATTCAGCCTGAAAAAAGAAGGAAATTTTGACATACGCTATGACATGGTTGAACTTTGAGAACATTGTTTTTATTTTTATTTTTTTCTTCAAGTTTTTATTTAAATTCCACTTAGCATACAGTCTAATATTAGTTTCAGAACTAGAATTTAGTGATTCATCACTTACATATAATGCCCAGTGCTCAACACAACAAGTGCCCTTCTTAATACCCATCATCCATTTAGCCCATCCCCTGCCCACCTCCCCTCCAGCAACCCCCAGTTTGTTCTCTATAGTTAAGAGTCTGTTTCCTGGTTTGCCTCTCTCTCTCTCTCTCTTTCCCCCCCCATGTTCATCTGTTTTGTTTCTTAAATTCCAGACATGAGTGAAATCATATGGTATTTGTCTTTCTCTGACTGACTTATTCTGCTTAGTATAATACATTATAGCTCCATCCATGTCATTGCCAATGGCAAGATTTCATTCTTTTTTGATGGCCGAGTAATATCCCATTGTATGTATACACCACATCTTCTTTATCCATTCATCAGTCAATGGACCTTTGGGCTCTTTCCATAATTTGGCTATTGTTGATAATGCTGCTATAAACATTGGGGTGCATGTATCCCTTCGAATCAGTTTTTTTGTATCTTTGGGTAAATACCTCGTAGTGCAATTGCTGGATTGTCAGGTGGAGGTAGTTCTGTTATTAACTTTTGAACCTTGAGAACATTTTTAGTAAAATAAGCCAGTTACAAAAGGACAAATACTGTACAGTTCCATTTATATGAGGTACTTAAAATCGTCAAATTCATGGAGACAGAAGGGTAGAGTGGTGATTCCCCGGGGTTGGCAGGGAGGCAAGAATGGGGAGTTAGTGTTTAATGGGTCCAGAGCTTTAGTTTGGGATGCAGAGGTGCTGCAGATGGATGGTAGTAGTAGTTGTACCACAGTATGAATGTACTCCATGGCACAAAACTGAACACTTAAAAATAGTTAAGATGGTAAATTTTATATTGTGCATTTTACCACAATTTAGAACAAAAGAGTAACTGTTCCCATAGCTTTACTATTGTCTTCTCTGACAAACTTTTCCTTTAAACATACAATTCTCTTCGTCAGTATTAAGGGGAAAATAGTCATCTGTAATTTAAGAATGCTCTTTATAAGCAGGGGAATAAAATGTTGACTTTTCCCACAACCACACTTAAAGAATGTTTGTTGCCCTTAGTAGTAGCTGCATTTGTTAGAATTACTTTAGAAAATGGTGCTGGGGGCCTTTTCATTCATAGTCTCTTCTGACTCCTCCCTACTCAGTGGCCTTCTCTGAAAGTTGCGAAATTGCCAGTGTCGAACAGGTAGTGACATTTTTGCCTTTGTGCCTATGGACAGTTTGTGTTTAGTTTATTTAGTAAAAAGCTTTGTATGTAATAAGATTGGAACTAGTATCTGGTCAGTTAATTGAAAAAGTTGGTTAAAGCAGAACATAAAATGTTTTTAAAGATTTATTTATTTTGGTGGGGGGAAGGGCAGAGGGAGAGAGAGAGAGAGAGAGAGAGAGAGAGAGAGAGAGAGTCCCAAGCAGACTCCATGCTCAGCGCAGAGCCCAACACAGGGCTTGATCCCATGACCCTGAGATCACGGCCTGAGCTGAAACCAAGAGTTGGGCGCTTAACCGACGGAGCCACCCAGGCACTCCAGAACATAAAATGTTTTAAGGTAATTTTTTATACTTTCCCCATGGTAGACTTTGTATAGAGGCAGGGGAGGTGTGAGATACCTCCAAAGCATCATTTTGAAGAAGGACTCTGAAAAAATCAAAGAACATTTCCTAGTGTAATATTGCCAGGCTGAAGGTAGTTCCAGGAATTAAATCAGGAACAAAACTGGTATTTTAGTTCTTGCCTCAGCACCAGGTGACTAGATTTTTATCAGGTCCCACCTCCGTCTACTATTTGGACTATAAATAGTCCGAATTTGTACCCACAAACCTATTTTAATATTTTATTAATTGATTCACTTTATCGAATTACAAGTATAATTGGCACTACAGGCTTTGTTCGAACCCACCACTCAGCAGGTTGGGGTAGAAAAGTTCTGGGATACGGTGGGGACCTCATAGTGCCATGGCCTTCACTGGTGCGTTCTGCTGAAGGAATGGAGATGTGTGGTTAATCCGGTGGGTAGGTTGAGAGGATATTGGTTAAGAGAGCATTTTCTCTGTTCAGAGTCTTAAGTCTCCTGCCTTTGGGACCATATTTGTAGTTACATCAGACCTCAGTGGTACAGCACTCATTCAGTACTCTCCTGTCATAAACATTTCATGTCTATTTTATGTTTATTTGATATTCAGTAACTTGCCCATGAATAAGTTACGCCACTGGCATTTTCTCTGCTTAGGGCTGTGGTCTCCTGAGCTCAGCCTAGAGGGGCTTTTATGTTCCTTTGCTTTAAATTCCTTCCTTTGAATTGGTTGTTCCAGAGAACCCCAGGCGGTATCTTTGGGAGATGGATCATCTTTCATTGCCCCGGTGTTGTGTAATTTGGCACACTTGTATTTTTCTGTATGAGATGGATACTGGGAGTACAGGAAGCCAAGGTGGGAAGCAGGGACTAGAACAGTGGGAAGAGTGAAGGAATGACTTGTCAGAGAGGGCAAGGACTAGGCAGGACCCATAGTGGGTGTGTGATCCTACCGTGATTAACATGGTGAGCCTCACAGGAAATCAATCCCTCCCCTTCTCACTTTATATTGGAATCATGCCTTCTGGCAAACCGTAAAAGCTTTCCCCCTTTGTATGCTATTTATTACAGAGCATCGTTTTATGTGATTCAAGTGAGCCTTCAAAAGTAGATGGGTAGTGAGAGGTAGGGCTTTGTTTTTTAACCTAGGGGCTGTTCTCGTTTAGTCTACTGTGGTGTGTCACCATAAATTGTAATTAAAACTTGTTACATCTTATATGTTTAAAAACACCAATCTTGAGTTTAAAATAACCATACCAAGCCGTTGATAAGGCACAGCTTCTGTTTTTGATCCTGGATGGATAAACCTAAAACAGACAGATTTATGTGAAAAGATATTCTGGATTCCAGAGAAAAGATGGTTTACTCAGGATGGCTTCCCCGCCCCCCTGCTTAACAAACTGCTCTCAATTTTCAAAATATGGTTAATGCCAGTTACCTTTATGTGGAATATAGGCAAGTAGAAACTTCCAGAATATCGGGGCCACTCTCACCCTCTCTTTCCTTTTGATCTTTACTTTTACAGTCATTAGTGATTATATGTATTCATGAGTACAAACTGATATGAATTTTGGCCTTCAGAAAAGTCACAATGCATTAAAGAGTGATTTTTTTTTTTTTTGGTGTATCTGAAATTTTACATGCTATTTTTTCCTTCTGTTTATATGTTTGTATGCAGAAACTTCTTATATCTTATATTCATTTTTTTCTATTTGTATTTTTATGTTTATTTATGTATTGTGCGAAGGGAACCCGTTCTTCCAGACCCTTCCATCTGGGTGTTAGCAAATAAGGAGGGGGTAAAAAAGCAACTTTAACCAGCAATTGAGGTGGCTGGCTTTATTTCCCATCACTGGAGATGTTGATGTTGTGGCACAGAAGCCCATAAAGCTAAATTAAACAAAGCCACATCAAGGCTTGTGTCAAGGCAATAAACCAGACAGGGAGGGCTGTTCTGATACCATGTCAGATGAACACACGTGGGTATGTGGGAGAGGAAGATTAACTAAAAATACTTTAGGAGTGTGAACTGTGCTGTGTAATTTCTTCGTTAAGCATTAGTGAATATATGTAAGACTTTTTGTTTGTGAACATTTCCATATTAGTAGGTGGTATTGCTGATCTGAGAGATTCATAGCTTGAAAAACCTGAGTTGGCTGTGTGTGTGTGTGTGTGTGTGTAGCTATATATCGATCAAATATTACGTTTAGCTGTTTCTGAGTGAAAGCAAAACAGTGCCTTTGTTTTTGAAGAACACATAAGTACATCACAGATTTCATAAAATACTGAATTTTTACCAGAATTTCTAGGCTGTTTTACAAAAGGTTTTATGCAGAGGTGAGATAGGGATCCTGCTCCCTGCCATGAAGAGTGGAAGTATGGCAGGAAAGCCCAGCACCAGGAGGGGCCCACACCCTCCACTCTTCCTCAGTGTCTCCTAACCCAGCATCAGATCTTCTGCACCTCTGATGTCTAGTCTCTCGGTGCCACGGTCCTGCTGTCTGGCTTCTATTTTTTTCATGCCTCAAATCCCTGATGCCCATTTGGAGCATAGCTTTTTTCTTCTGTGGCTGTGGGAATTCTGACTGACGAAGGTAAGTAGTTCCAGGCTGCACTTGAGGTCAATTATATTAATATCTAATGCATATGCACATATGTATATATAAATACAAAGGAAACTAAACATACAAACCTTTAATACTTTTCATAGCAACAACTTAAATTCTCTGGCTTTTTCTTTTCTGTAACACCCTCCATGTCATTTACTGTGGTTGTAGTCCTATGTGTAATTACATTTATCTTCCAGGTAATTCTTTAGTAAATTCTCTGGGAAGCGAGGGATTTTATGAGCTATAAGATGATAAAACAGTAGCTAGGAATAACAGGAAACAGATTGCATAATACAGAGTCACTGCCGTCATAGTTTTTCCAAAGAATTTGGAAAAGCAAGACTTTATAAATAAGTTAAATATAGGAACACCTCACCTGTTTGGTTATCAGGTAGTGTTATCAGTTGTAAACATAACTATAAGCCAGGTAGCCTGCAAAAAAGGCGTCTACACAGCCCAAATAGACACTGCAGAATTTAAGTAAAAGCACCTGGCATAATTCAGAAGCAGCATTCATAAACATGGGAGCCAGCCAGCCTGGGACCTCAGTAGTCCCTGAGGACATTGTTATGAATATCATTTATTATACTCTTACATATCCTTTAATAATGATGACTCAGGACCATCAAGAAAAAGTATTCACTGCTTATTTGACTTTTGACAAGGCAGGACAAGTTATGGTATATTCAAAAGTATTGAGATAAACTTATTGCCAAAAGAATGAATTCTTAGAGATCTGTAAAGCTCCATAATCTAGATTAGCACATGATCTCCAGGTTTAGGACAGCCAAGATGATCTTGTTACCAACTACCAGTATTTAAAATGTTCCAGAAAAAGTCCCAGGCTGTAAGTGGGACAGGAGAAGGTACCCACAGTAACTCCTGGCGGTGGTGTGCATGCTGGTGGTGTGTGGTGGGGAGAAACGGGGGCCAGGAAAAGTACTTAGGTGGCTGTTGCCATAGTTGAGGGGCGAGTGGGAAGTTAAGGTCAAGAACCATAACCTGGGGGGTGCCTAGGGGCTCAGTTAAGCATCTGTCAGTTTCAGCGCAGGTCATGATATCGGTATGATCGGATCAAGTCTCGTGTCAGGCTCATGCTCAGCGCAGTCTGCTTGTCCCTCCCCCTCTGCTCCTCCCCCCACTTGCTCTCTCTCTCATAAATAAAAATAGAATCGTTAAAAAAAAAAAAAAAGCCATAACCTGGGTATAGGTATGAATAACTGCGAGGAAGGCCTGGCATGCAAGAGATACTGTGAGGCCTGTGGGCGAAGTGACTAACCAGATATGGACAGCAAGGGGGAGGGAGGCTTTAAAAGTGACCCCAGGTTTTGCAGCCCTTGAGTCTGGGAGAATGTTGTTTACTACTGAAGAAATGGGACAGGTAGCCGATTTTGCAGCAAGGGAGACTGGCTTTGTTTTCCTGGTGCTGAGATGAGGAGCTGGCCTGAACTGGAGGCCTTTGGACTGGAGAGCCTTTGGACTGGAGAGCCTGGAGCTCTAAGAGCCTCTTTTTAGCTTTTCCCCAGACAAGCGGAAACAGGCATGCTTTGATTGTTGCCCTGGTAAGTGCTTAAAAATTATTGGTTGGTTTGTAGTTCTTTTGAGTTTTGTGGAATGATAGGATTTGCTTGAAAACAAACTTTGTCAGATACATACTTCTTACTTTCAAGTAAAAAGTCCATAATTAGACCTGCTCATGCACTTGGAAAGTGGGAACAGGAGCTGAGGCAGGCTTGCTACAAAGCCTGACATTGCCGTAAAGGCATGAATTTTCCCTTGAAATGTTACGTAAAATCTCCATTCTACACTTTGATGTTTGCTTTAATATAATTTTTAAAATATAAAAGTATTAATAGTTGCTATCAATCCAAAACGAAGAGTTTCCTGTTATGTTTCTCTTGTGGTTTTGCTTGGCTCTTCTTCCAGAGCTGTTTTTGTTGTTGTTTTTTTAAGTCAGCTCTGCACCCAACAGAGGGCTTGAACTTACAACCCTGAGATCAAGAGTCACGTGCACTACCAACTGAGCCAGCCAGGCACCCCTTTACTTGGCTCTTCTTGGTTTCTACATATGTAGGTATGCTTTGCTCTTGACTGAGTTTTAAAGGGAAATTCCGTTTTCTTGCCAGCAACGTGATGTTCTTTTGGTACCTCATTGAATGTTCTTGCTGTGTTATTTCCATGGTCTTCACAGGAATATTCTAAATTAGCAGAGCATTATGAAATTCTGTTAGGAAAGCAAGATAGTATATATAGCTCATATCATTGGAACTTTTGGCTGGTTTTATAATAGGAAAATAGGGAATGCCTGAAGGGACTAGTTAAGACTTTTTGTCTTTTTAGAATATGATGCTTGTTATTAAAATGAGTGATTAATAATTGCAGATATTGTCATTTAAGGGTTAAGAGTCCAAGTGGTTAAGTAGGTGACCTTGAGGGAAGTTAAATCTTAGGTGACTTGGATCAATATCTTTTAAAAAAGTTACTCCCCTGCACATTAATGAGCATACTGGATTGAGACATTTTCTCTTTTTCTGAATAAAGAAATCATAAAAATAACTTTTTTTTTTCAGTCTGAGTATAATCCTCTTGGATTCCTAGAGCCAGAGAGATTTTATTACAAACTTAGCACACGTTTTTCTAATCAGAGTGATTAAATGAAACCTGTCTTTCCATGCTGCAGCCTTACTTCAAATGAGTGCTACAGAAATAGGAAACTAAACTCAAGGGGCATCGACTTGGAGAGTTTCCCATCTTTCAAAGAGCTGGAGCCTGAAGGCAGTTTAGAAAAGAAGTATTTTCTCAGGCATAATTTATTGAATATTTAATGATGATTTTTCAGTGTCAGAGTAGAACTGTGTTTATTATCCCATTTGTGCTCCACAGACACTGATATGAAACAGCTCAAGTTTTTGCTGGTGTCCTTTGAGTATAAATGACTTCACAAAATTTTTTCAAGTGGCACCATCACTTTTTTACTTGGGAAAATAAATTCTGATTTTGCTATCCTTTTCTGACTGATTGCATTTGTTCTCTTACTTTCTTCCAACCTACCTCTTGTCTTTTTTGGACGTATTCTAATGACGTCTCTAAATACTGGCTTTCCCATACTTAATGCAAAGGAGCAACCCATTGATAAACGAGTTGAAAAAGTAAGTCTTCTTTTACTGTCAAGCTCCGAGTTTGTTTTTTGGTAAGAGCCCTAATAAGGGTTTTCTTTTTAAATTTCCCTTTTTTTCCTTATCTCTCTTTTCAAAGTGTGGGTTTCCCCCTATATTTGATGTTTTGTGCCACACAAAGAAACGCTCTTGCAATTAAGAATAAAATTTATTTGTGGAATAGAAATGAGAGCATAGTTGGGTTAGAAAATCTGCGTAAGTTTTATCCAGTGAATGTAGATGTCAGAGGGATACTTGTCATGACCTGCCAATCACCTAGTTATTTGCATAGAAAAATCGGTTCTGAAAAACGATTTAATAACATAAGGGATTTTATGTACTAAGAAATATGGCTTTCAGATACTTTGAAGATACTTTAACAGCAATGAGTACATAGAAGGAAGTAGGTGCATTTGAAGATTTTTCCTCTGTAACGTAACATCTGCTTGCTCTAGAGTGTTGGTAACAAATCACCTTCATTCACTCAGTCCTGTGGGTGAGGAGATGAGTGGGACAAGCCCTGGAGAGCATTCCCATGCCGATGTCTCTGCCGAGCTTTGTCAGATGAGAAGGGAAGTAAACCTGGTGAAGAAGGTGAGGAAGAACATTCCAAGCAGAGAGAGAGACATCAGTGACACAGGCAGGCATATAGGTGTGTTTGGGTCTAGTGTGCCTAGAGGGATGGGAAGTTAACCTTGAACTTGCAGAAAGATGGCCTGCAAAGGTCAGCAGTGTAGGGTCCTGAACTTCCTTTGCTCTACCAGGTGAGGCACTACTACTCACTGCCAGGTGAGGCACTACTGTCCAGTGGGTAAGAGCATGGCTCTAGGTGGGATCCTGGCTTTTCCTTCTCCTACTCTCCTTCTCCTGCTCTGTGACCTGGGGACAGCTCTTTTGGTCTCTGGTGCCTCATCAGCAAATCGGAGCTAATAATTGTACCTACCTCATAGAAGTGTTGTGATGAGTAAGTTAGGTCAACACTTGAGAGTGTGCGCTCAATAAATGCTAGTTCCAGATGTTGTTAATGTAATTATTGTTACTGTCCTCTAAAGGCTGTGGAGCAGTCATTAAAGGATATTAGACAGGAGACTAATTGATGACATTAGAGTGGGGGGAGAAAGTAAACTGGATTAAGTACAAATGGATTGCAGTTGTCATCTAGGAAAGACAAAATGAGGGCCTGAACTGAAGCAGTTGTAGGAGTGGAGGGAGGGAAGAATGGATTAGAGAGATTGAGAATGGAGATTTGGCTAATGATAAATTTGATATGGAGGAAAAAACCCCCAGTGTGTCCAGATTAACTAGCAGGCTTAAGGTTTGAGTAACAAATGGGGAAGCCAGAGAAAAAATATACGAGGAAGAACAGCTTTTAGGAGATGAGATGATGAGTTTAATCTGGATTTGGATTTCATGTGCTTGTAGGTCTTCCTAGCAGAGAGGTTCAGCAGCCAGTTTGGTAGAGAACAGTATATAGTTAGGAGAGGGATTGGGCTGACCTTGTGATGTTGGAGTTAAGAATGATGTCATGGAAGTGAATACAAGTGAGGAACCTGGAAGTCAGAGCTGGAAACCACTCACATTTATAGAAACCGCCCATATTTAATGAACCTGATGATGGGAGCATCTGTAAGAGGAATTCCATAAAGAAACGGAGAAGAATTTTGACAAGTAGAAAACTGGAGAAGGGGAATGTTACAGAAGTTGGGATGGGCTGGGGAGAGTGGTTCAAGAGTGAGATTGTTACGGACAGTGGGGGGCCAGTATGTGGGAAGTAGAGGGTAGATAGAGGTAGGTGCCCTTCAAAGAAACTTGGCTCTGGAGAGAAGGAGAAACTCTTATTTATCAATATGGCTCCCTGTGCCATGACCTTGCTGATCTGTGGCTGAATCTGTGTAACAGCCCTTCTCCCCACCAAGGTCTCCCAGGAGTTTCAGCTCCACGTGGTATTTTGGGAGTAAACCTGTCCCAGATCAAGCCAACATGGCTACTGGGTCCCAGCCATGTCCTTTTACCTCTTCCTGGTAATTAAGCTCTAGCTTTGTTTTTTGAGCTCTTTTTTCTCCCCTTCAGACTTTCATCTAACTCCCTCCCTCCCTTCCATCCTTCCCTCCTCTCCTCTCCTTTTCCTTTCTGCCACATTACAGTCCCTTCTCTGGTTTCCAGCCTAGTACTTCAGTTGCTTGGAGACTGAGGTTCTACCTTGTCTGCTCAGTTCTTCCTAACTGTTATGGATAAGTCTTCAAAGCTGAATCTTTATCACCTACTGCTGATTCACTCATGTCAGCTTGCCTACCTGTAGGAACCATCTTGTTCCAACTGCCAGACTCACCTGGTGATAGGGAACTTGATCTATCTACTCTTTAGCCTTGGCCATTCATTTCTATATTCCTAATTCTGACTGGTCCTTTGTCCAGACAGTCTGCTGTAGCTTGCTACTCTCCTATAACCACAACTGTAGTCTGGACTTACTGAACACGGAGCTTTATGTACATTATAACATTAGTTAACAGTGATTGCATTCCCACCTTTAGTACCCAGTATTTCTGTTCTGTTCCTCCATTTCAGCCTTTTCTAACTCTATACATTTTGCATTAAAAAAATTTTTCCTGGGGTACTCGGGTGTCTCAGTTAAGCGTCCAACTCTTGATTTCTACTGGGGTCATGATCTCAGGATCATAGGATCAAGCCCTACCCTCGGGCTCCATGCTGAGCGTGGAGCCTGCTTGGGATTCTCACTCACCCTCTCTCTCTGCCCCCACCCCCCCCACCACACCCCTCCCCCGGCTCACTCTCTCTTTCTCTCTCTGAAAAAAAAAATTTTTTTTCCTAATCCATTTATTTTATCACCCTTCCATTTGTTAATTGATGATAGATCAGAACGAAAAAAATTAAAGAGGACAGTCTTCAAGAAAGATGTATGGTGATAGAGTAGCTAGATAATGAATAGGGTTGTGAGTGCTCGCTATGTATCAGGCACTATGCCAGATACCGTAGATAGTTATTTCTATAGTATCTATATATGGCAGTTTACCTATTTTACAGTTGAATAAACTAAGGTTTGGTTTAGTAATTTACCCAAGTTCACACAGGAAGAGATAAGCCCAGCATTCAAATAGAGCTCTTAACTCCAAAGTCTGTACTCTTAACTATCATACCACATTGGCAGTTCCCTGCTCTGCCTGCTTTGGTTTGGACTAGTTGAATGTTTCTCAAATTGGGGTCCATTGGCCTACTGTTTGGATGTTTCTCCAACTGAGGGGTCGGTTGGCCTGCTGTTGGGTCTTAGTTTCCATTGTGTCCAATCCTGCATCAAACCTAAGTTTTACAAGTTTGGTTTCCTGATACGGATGAGTCTCTGTTGTTGCTATCCACATGCATAGTGACCTTTGCCATAACTAATTTGCTTTCCTGAAAGGTAGGTTTTGTTAAATGTTAAATCAGCATTTTTATCTTGGGGATAAGTGGCTCTCTGTAAGACTGATAAGCCCTTTAAAACTTAAGAGGAAATGTCATAAATACACAAGCACACAATTAACAATTTAAAGTACTATTTTTTTTCTTTCCACAAATCACTTAGATTTTATTTGTAGATTTATTGTTGATGACAAAGAATGAAATCCTCAAAACTGGCCCTTGTTATTTAAATATTCAAAGGGGACTCTGTAGGCCTAGGCTCGCAGTGCAGGGGAGGATTAGGTCGTAATGAGTATCAGTAGTTTTACTAACATAACCACGTTAAGGATTAAGCAGATGGAGTAGAGAACAAAACGCTTCTCTTGAGAACAAAGTAGAGAAAATGGAAATCACGGACCTTACCCTATGCAGCCCCCAAACCTGATCATTATCCACGGGTTCCAGCTGATTTCGGAATCTGCCTTTATATTACTTTCAGGCAGAGGTTGGCAAACTTTTTCTGTCTAGGGCTGAAGAGGAAATATTTTAGGCTTTGCAGGTCACGTAGATCTATTGCATATTCTTACTTTTATTTGTTTTGCTTTTACAACCCTTTAAAAGTCTACTTTAAAAATTTAAGAACCATTCTTAGCTCACCGACCATAGAAAAACAAGCCACAGGCTGGACTTGGCCCTTGGGCGGTAGTTTGCTGACTTCTGCTTTAAAGGAACCTCTGCTTTTAAGGAGCCGTCATCACCTGAAATAAATGTAAGTTCATCTTCCATCCCATCCTCTAGAAACTCTATCCCTTTCTACCGCCATTATCCTATTGCACCTCCTCACTCAGACTGTTAGTATGACCTGTTGACCTCTCCCTTTGCAAGTTCCCCTTAAACCCTTAGGGCCCCATTGCCTGGAGTATGGCCGTCATGGCCTGCTGTGCAGCTTTCTCTACTTCCCATCTGTTACTGCTCTCAAATGTCCTATACATAGCAATTAACGTTATGTTCTGGAGATAGTTATTCTGTGTCATCTTTTTCGGAGGTACGTTAATTTCTTGTACGACCCGAAACTTGTCATTCTTTGAAAGGTTACTGAGCTTCGCATCCATGAAACGAACATTCTTCTTACTTGTTTTCTGTGTGAACCCGCAGTTTATAAAGCAGGTTATATCTTGTGATAACTTTCTGGACAAACCTAAAATTGTTGATCGTAATGGACTTTGTTGAAGTACATTGTTAAAAGTCAGTTCCAAGCTTGTGAGACTTAGAGGTAGTATTCAGAGGCTCTAATACTAATGTAAACCTGAAGCGTCATCCCCACACTTGACAGGTATACTGGGCTTCTTTGCCCTTGCCACAAACTAATGAGGAAAGGTACTGTTGTTTTTACCATTTTACAGGGAGAGCACTAAGGCACAGGTCAACAGAGGAAGTGAGTGACAGAGTTAGGACTTAAACCTAGGCTGTCTGGCACCAGAATTTACATCTTTGAACCACAGTGCTGTATTGCTTCCACAATGAATTAATAGTAAAAGAAAGACTTTGAACCTAGTAGAGAAAGGAAGGAATCGTTCAAACACAGCTTTAACCTTCATCCCTTTCCCTGCCAAGGTCCCAGGTCTCTTTGTATTTTGTTGTTTTGCCAGATAGTTTATGAACTTGGCTGAACTTTATAGATGGAAGTATTTGAACGTTTGAAATAGGGAAGAGTTGAAGGTTATCAGAACAGAAAAAGTACAGCTCTTTTCCCGGAGCACCATCAGGTGCCTTTGCATAGAATGTGCCTGGGACTGTATCCATAGGCAAAGAGAAGAGAAAGCATTTGAACATGATTATTCATTGTGAAAATTTGTTAAAAACATCAACAGAGCACAGTTTTGGTCAGCCATCTGCTGGAAGATAGAAATGAACTTGTTAAGAATTTGCAGTTGTCTCAGAAAACTGTTGATGACTGTTTTGTTTTTGGATTGCATATTGTCATCTGGATTGTTAATTGCTCGGGAAGAGGGATGCTATTTTCTGTTCCTTTTGCAATTCAAGCCTAAATCATCCTTTCTTAGAATTCTGTACATAGGCAAGCGATCTATGAATGTTGACCAAGTGGGATACAGATATTTGATCTTATTGAACAGTAGTTAACTTTGATCTTTACTCATTTGTTTCAGTTAAATCCTCGGATGCTTAAAGTAAAAAAACCTGATAAATAAAATTCTTACTTTCCAGCCTGTTTGTTTAAGCATATTCTTTTGTAACAAAAACACTGTTATCATAGTAAAATGGATGTTGAATATTACCCAGCCATTCACTATGTAACTTTTTATTGAGGCCCCTATGTGGAAGCACTGAATGACTCTCTGCTGTTGGTTCTCAGAATCCAGCCAGGAATAAAACAAAAATCTGTGTCCCATGAAGTTTATATTCTAGTGGAGAGAAAAGATAAGCATAATACAGAAAGAAGTAGATTACATAATATATTCAGTGATAGGTGCTATGGGAAAAAAAAGAAAAAGTGGGACAGGGAAAGGGGGTGCCAGCACACTGGGAGGAGGCAGGTTCTGGTATTATAAATGGGGTGGTTAGGGCCGGCCTTACTGCAGTTTGAGGACACTTGAAGGAAATGAGGGAACAAGCCAAGTGGCTAATTAACTGTAATGCTTGTCTCCTCCTCTTATTACCGCTCTTCAACTTGTGGTAGATAGACTGTGATTAATATGAGTCCCCATTTTATTCCACCGGTTATAATCTGTGATGGTTTATTTAGCATACATTGTGGAATTTTGACATATCTTTTTGTACCTTTTGCCACCATAATCAGAGCAAATAAGTGAATGCTTTAGACTTTGTGTTGTATCAGTGTAATTTATTTGGGTCAGCTCTATATTTTTGTGGTTGGATTATTTTTAGCAAGTGCAGTCTTCATGTTTTAAAACTTGCTCTAACAATATTAATATTAGATAACTGTACAGTGGTGGTCTCAACTTTTTTTTTTTTTTTTTTTTTTGCTTCTAAGGTTGATCATACATAGTGCAGACTCTCTCCCTTAATATCTTTCATTATATGCAGTTAAAATCTCTCCCATGGGGGGGGCAAAGTGAGGGTGGTTAAAGAATGAGGCATTCCTTCAGGGAGTCATATAAAAAAGAGGGGAATGACTCTCAGTTTTGATACTTGGCTTTGTTCTAATTATTTGTTTTATTGCGTTGAAAGTTTGTCTTAACTGCTAGTGATCCTAATAATTTATTGAGCTAGGGCCTTTTTTTCCAGAGTGCCTTGGAGGTATTGGGTGCTGAATGGGCTTCTCAGGCTTCTCAGGCTAGCTGCATTCTTTGCCTGACTTAGTGAGTTTTTGTAAACACTCATAACCTCAATCCTTAGGAGTAAGGATCTCTTGTTACTGCTGGTGGTAGATGTACCAACAGAGAGAAATTCAGCTGAAGTTTATTTTATGAAGTCTTTTTATTGTCTACTTTCACTTAACTGGAAATTTCCCTTCTTGGTATTTGTGCACATTAAGTTGAGAGTTGAATTAAAGCTAATTTCTAATATAATTATCCAGAACAATTAATTCTTAACTGTGGGTTTGCCAAGGTGACATGTTTTTTTTACATGGTAGGTGTGGTTTGGAGCTAAAGAGAAGCATCAAGCACAAACTGTTTTTATATAATGTACAGTTTCACTACCAAAATTAATCGGTGCTACAAGTGAGACAACATGTCAAAAAGTAATTATAAAGGACTCATAGTTTAGTATTTGGGATCAGCTACTGAGGTGAGTATGCCAATGTTTATCTTAAACATGGGATACCAGGTCTCTGGAGTCGGTTGACCCTGTGCAGTCTGTTGTACAATGCTGAATGAGCCTAGAGGATTGTGTTTTAGTTTTCATTTTTCTAAAACAATTAGTAAAAGAAAGTATTACAGTTCATGCCATTGTTGATCATATTTACTAAACTGAAGAGCTTAGTAAATTTTGATATATTTATGGAAGTTTTACACGCAGATTTTAAAAATTGTCAGCACTGTACCTTGTAAAATAAATTATTTAAAAATTGTGTTATTGCTAATTTTGCTCATAGCTGACTGGGGGGGGGAGTACTTCTCTGCAGGTGTGCTCAGATTTCTCTAGTTATAATAGCTTGATGTCTAGTAAAGAGCTCACTTTATTGAATGCTTTCTGTGATGCCTGACATTGTTATAAATGCTTTCCATTTGTCTTAGCCTCACAACCATTTGGTTTGATATAATCTTCATTTTATGGCTATGGAAGTTCTCAGAGAGGTTAAGGGTATTCATTCATTAATTCAGTAACTGCGTTTTGAATTTATACTGTGTTAGGCATTGTTCTAGGTGCTATGGATACAGCACTGGCAAAAACATTAAAACAAAGCAGAACAACAACAAAAATCTACCGCTAAGGGGTTGTTAGGGAACTTGTCCAAAGTTTGCACAGCTCCTAAAGGACAGAGCTGGGGTTTGGACTTCAACAGCTTGACCTCACAGCCCACGCGCTTCACCACTGAGCTGTGCGGACATCCCATTTGTTTTTATGTCCATAGTTTCCCTCTTCTCTTACCAAGTCTTGGGAATTTACCTTCTGTCTCTTCACCATCTCAATACATTTTCTCACCTATTTCTTGTCTTTTCCATATTCCATTGTTTATATTTACCTTTCAGGTCAATATTCACATTCATGTACACCGACGTTGTCATCCCTCGTCTCTAGGAACACCGTTAACCTTTGTGCTGTTAGCTGTATGTCCACACCATTTACATTTTTACTTCCTCTCCTTCCCCCTCCCCATTTTCCTTAACCTCATTTCCTTTTCACCTTCTGTTTCCCTCATTCCCCTGACTACCTTCCTTCCTGGGCCAATGTGTGTGCGAGCACCCAGAGGCAAAGAAAGGTTGAGGGAAGGAGCAGAGGGGAAGTGAGCTACTCCTTCTTCCAGTTGTCGATGGGAAGAAAGGCCAGAGAAAAGAAGGGTAAACAGCACTGATTAGGGAAGGGACAGACTACGTGCCCAGGGAGAGGGGAGGGTAGCAGGTCTTTGGAACTGAGGAGCTGAATCTGAACAGCAGGACAACAGCAGAGCCAACCCAGGAGGCAAATGAGAACAGACCCCAAGTCTCCCTAGAGGGGGGACACTGGGGAAGGGAACCGATTAAATTCCCTGGAGGGGAAAGAGCACAGTGGAGTCCGAACAAGTGGGGATTAACCCTCTCCTGAATAGAATATGACTTTATGAATATTGATGATTGAAACTGTTTTAAGCATTGCAGGTGCAGTATATGTGACTGTAGAACAGCATACAGCTATATGCGATAGGTAGAGAGGTAGCAAGACGCGCACTACAAAATGCGGCTGAATTAAAGTCATCTTATTTCTAATCTCCTAATTAGGGCTAAATATCTTAGCTAAAATAAGCACCTAAATACTGGTTGAATTAAAAGTAATTTGGTCTCATTCTGTAACTTTTTTTTAACGTACACATGCGTATTTTCATCCATCTTTCTCCTGTGCCAAGCATTGCGAATGTATAAATGAATGAGACTATGCCCTCTGTAATCACTTGGAACTTAGTTGGACAGACAGATGACAACGTTTAAAGTTGTCTAAGGAGTATAAACTAAGTAGAAACCTCCTAACTATGCCTTTTCGGTGGAGGAGTTCAGATTGATAAAGTTCAAATGAAAAATTGAATTGGCATAGGAGTTCAGGAAAGTCATTTCAGGCAGGCAGAATAGCAGGAACGAAGACAGGGCAGGGTAGAAAGGATTAATGTGGAGAGAAGCCCAGTGAGGGTTGGGTATATGGTGAGTGGCAGAAGATGAATTTGCTGAGTAGACTGGAAAATCGAGAATGCATACTGCCTCTGCCTTAATCACTTCTGTTTTTGTTTTTATTTTATGCCTTAAAAGTCTCTCTTAAATGAAGTCAGATTTAAAAATAATCTCAAGATGTTTAGTGCTGGAAGAGTATGCTCTCTGGATATATTAAGGGTTCATGTTGGTGTTAACACTTGGTATACACTAGAAATTTTAATTTAAATATTTGCTTATCATTAACCTTCTAAGTCAAATTGCTTTTATTTTTAAAGAAATTAAGTCTTTTATTGAAATATACATTCAGAAAGCTGCACAAGTCTTAATCACCAAGTGACTACCTCTGAGCTCAAGAAATAGAGTATTACCAACATCCCAAATTCCCTTGGCCCCCTAGTTACTAGTTATTACCTCTACCCCACTCCTCTAAAATAACTACTCTCCTGATTGCCTTTTTTTTTTTTAGATTTTATTTATTTATTTTTGAAAGATTTTATTTATTTGACAGAGACACAGCGAGAGAAGGAACACAAGCAGGGGGAGTGGGAGAGGGAGAAGCAGGCTTCCTGCCGAGCAGGGAGCCCGATGCCGGGCTCGATCCCAGGTCCCTGGGATCACGACCTGAGCTGAAGGCAGACGCTTAATGACTGAGCCACCCGGGCACCCTTTATTTATTTATTTTAGATGCGGGGAGGGACAGAGGCAGAGGGAGAGAATCTCAAGCAGACTCCACGCTGAGCGTGGAGCCGGACTTGAGGCTCGATCCCACAAATTTGAAATCGTGACCTGAGCCGCAATCAAGAGTAGGACACTCAACTCACTGAGCCAACCCAGGCACCCAACCACTCTCCTGATTTCTGACATTATCAATTAATTTTGCCTGTTTTGAACTGTATATAAATGGAACCTATATCATATGTACTCTTTTGTGTTTAGCTTCTGCTTAAAGTTGTTTGTAAAATTCATCCATGCTTTTGCATGTAATGATAATTCATTTTCATTGCTGTGGGTATCACAATGTATAATTGTACCACGGTTTATTCATTCTGCTGTTTATGGACAGTTGTATTGTTTCCATTTTTCTTTTTCTAATTACAGTTAAGGTGGTTGTGAAAAATCTTGTACATCTCTTAGTGTAATTACATATGTATTTTTGTTGGGTAAATCTGTAGGAATGGGATGGATGAGTCATAGAATATTCATGTTTTAACTTTAGTGGATCATGCTAACAGTTCCAAAGAGGTTTGTACCAGTTTGTATTTCTATCAGCAATGTATAAGAGTTTGTACACATCTTTGCTAATAGTTGGTACTGTTGGTCTTAAATTGAGCCTTTCTGCTTGGTGTATAGTGTGACCCCTTTGTGATTCTAATTTGCATTTCCCAGTAACTAAGGTTGAGCACCTTGTGGCGTATGTTCATTGACTCTCTAAATAAATGTGTGAGAGAGAAAGGTGGGAGGGAGGCCCAGTTTTTTGCTGGGTTGTCTCTTTAAAACATTTTTTTTTTTTTAGTAATTTGTAAAGGTTCTTTCTTTTTATATATTCTGAATATGAGTTCTTACTTAGCTAGTTACATATGTTGCTGATACCGTTTTTCTGTTCTGTGGCTTGCTTTTTTCACTCTCTTATTGGTGTCTTTTGATGGCAGACATTCTTAGTTTTAATGTATTCCAACATGTCCACTTTTTCCTTATGATGATTCCTTTTTGTGTCCTATTTAAGAAATCTTTGTCTTGGGGCACCTGGGTGGCTCAGTCGTTAAGCGTCTGCCTTCAGCTCAGGTCATGATCCCAGGGTCCTGGGATTGAGCCCCGAGTTGGGCTCCCGGCTCAGCGGGAAGCCTGCTTCTCCCTCTCCCACTCCCCCTGCTTGTGTTCCCTCTCTTGCTGTCTCTCTCTCTCTGTCGAAAAATAAATAAAATCTTTAAAAACAAAAAAAGAAATCTTTGCTTTTGTTAAGGTAATATAGATACTCTCCTATGCTAATATCTACTTGTGGTGTGAGGTAGAGGTCGAGATTCTTTTTTTTTTTTCCTTCATCCATATAGATAGCCAAAATTGCCTTTTTTAAAGTTTCAAATCATCGGAAATAAAGTATTTCAAAATATTTTATCTAATTCAATCTCCTCTGCAAATAGTTTTAAATGAGTTAAAATTGTCTTTTAATACAAATAATGGGTGTTCTGTTTGTCCTGTCTCTTAGCGTATAGTATCCTAAATTGCAAATAAACTGGTTTTTCTACCTGCCCATCTGCTTTTCTTCATCTATCTGTAGAGAAAACAAAACAAAAACTCAAGCTCAGGAGTTTTATATGCAGTCTTTACCCTCAGAAGTCATGTCTTTTTGTTGAACACAAAATTATCTTATACCTTTGAAGTCATCATTGGTGTGTTTATGCATATATAGAAAAATGGAGGATTGGTAGATAAAATTTAGGTAAGTCAGTCAGGAAAATCAGTGATTTCTATTTTCTCTTTGTAGACTGATGTCTTACAGTAATTCCAAAATGAGTTTATTGATAGACTCAGAAGGAAAGGAAATCTTGTATGTTATTCCTTCCTGTTATTTAATATTTATACTTTTTTTCCTTTCTCCTGCTTTCCCCATTTTTAGGCATAAGGCATAAAATGGTCATAGCAGTAGGAGTGGTGAGCAAGTATATTATACTTTGAGAGTAGCTTGTATTTGGTTAGTTGATTCTTTGTTGTTGTTATTTGTATTGGTCCCGAGATTTTGAGAAAACTCCTTTCTTTTGAAAGATTAATGCTTCTGAGGCAAACATTTTGTAGGGAAATAAAAAGATAAATAAGAATTCTGTTGTGTATTATGTATACACTAATTCTCTCTGTAGTTGGACTATCTAAATGTTTGCAATGTTGAAATTATAACTTTGAGGATGAGTTTAACATCTGTTTTCAAATCCATAATTTCCTATTTATCCAAACGGAACTTTGCCCTCGGATCTTAGTGTGAGATTATATTCTTTAACTCTAAAGCTCTTAAGTATAGTTTTATTTTCCCTATAAATTTGTTGGGGATTATATGAGCTGAAGTGTTGTCTGAAGGGGATAAGATAAAGAGAGTCAGAAGCTATTTGGGGAAATGCCAAGAAATAAAAACCCGAGGTGAATGCGCAGTTCATCAGGAATTAATTTAAATCAGTATATTATTTACCCAAAAGTAGCTTTAGTTTCAAATCCTTTTCATGAAAAAAGTTGCCCTTGTTCCTTTTCATAATGAAATCTTCTGGTTTATCATAACATGAATATATTAGATTTTCTATTTTCAAGTTAATAATCTTTAGGGATTATTGTATGCAACCACAAAATAATTTTCTTTTTTATCATATGAAAAGGAAATTCACATCTTTGGCCAACAAATATGTGCCAATATAGCATTATTGGCAAAATATGAGGTAGTGATGAGTCTTTATTCTTAGTTTGTCTAGGAAGTTATATTTTCCATCAGTTTTATTTACTGTAAAACTCAAGGACATCAAATTAAGGGACTAGGCTAAAATTTTAAGTAAACTTCAGTTGTATGTACTGAGCAGTTCTTTGATGGCTTACGATTTCTGGGGTAGAAACATAAATAAGAAGATACCATTGTTGTACTCACATAGTTTGCAAACAAAACTAGAGCTAAGACATTTGTATATGGTGGGTTATTCTGAGGTGAGAATTTAGAAATAATTGCTTTAGTGGTGTATTCCGGAGTTCTGCTGCTGCTTGGGAGTAATGGAGTGGGTGAGTCCAGTGTGGTGAAGAGAGTCCATTGTGTGATTACACACTAGCATGGCTCCAGCGTGCACTCACTTCCAGAGGTGAGCAGTATTTTGCCCTATGTCGGGATTGGAGATGGTTTTCCCTTCCAGTTTAACCTACAAACTGAATGCCTGAAGTAAAACTGAAGATGCAAATAAGCAGAGGCTGATAAACAAGAGCCAAATGGATGAGAAACATTTATTCTTTTAAACTTGGGGTAAAAAAGCAGTCAAATGGCTAAAAAGTTAATAATGCTGCTCTAATGGAGTTTGTCACCATTAACAATGACAAATGTGGAAATGGAAAGTTTTTTTTTGGATTTGGCATAAAAAAATGGCTGGATTTTATCATTATTTGTAGTCTCTTAGAGAGGTTTATACTTGATTGTTGATTGTCTTTGATCACTGTAGTGTATAATTTTGTGTCCATAGCTAGTAATTAGTCTTTCTTTGCTCCTAAAAATACAAAATTTTAAATTTTACATTTTGTGTGTATGAGGGACAAGTTTTGTATAGTCCATCAGCTAAATGTTCTTCCTCTTTCTTTTATATCCAGTTTATTGTTAGAAAATACCATATATAAATTGATTTTTTTCTCATCATTGGAAGTAGTTTCTTATTATCTCCAGTTATTTCAATTTGTTTAGACTTTTATTGAATGTCTACTGTGTGTTTGTCATTGGTCTAGGCCCTTTAAAAATATAAAGGTGAATGTCATGATTCTTGCTCCTGAACTAACAGAAGATAAAAAAGTTAGTAATTTTAACATTATATGAAATAATGCTTTAAGTGTGAAGTATATGTAGAGTGTTATGGGAAGACAGATGATAGAGAAATTAATCTGGGGCGCCTGGGTGGCTCAGATGGTTAAGCGTCTGCCTTCGGCTCAGGTCATGATCCCAGGATCCTGGGATCAAGCCCCACATCAGACTCCCTGCTCAGCGGGGAGCCTGCTTCTCCCTCTGCTTCTCTCTCTCTCTTTCTCTGTCTCTCATGAATAAATAAATACAATCTTTAAAAAAGAGAGAGAGAGAAATTAATCTGAGAGGCAAAGAAAAGCACAAATGTGATGTACTTAAGCAGGGCCTTGAAAAATGAATGAGAATTGGTTTTCTGATTTAAATACAGACTTTAAGAGAATAAGTGTTTTATTAGAATTATATAGGCTGAATTCCATCCCAACAAATATAACAAATCTGTAAAACTCCTCTCCCCTCAAATTCCAAATTCCTGCCTGCAGTCTTCTTAAATTAAAAACTATTCTGTTAAACAAAAAAGTTGAAATAATTCTTAGTAAGTTTTTCATAAAAAGGATTTCACCAGGCTTGAGAGAGCTTTGAAAATATCTAGTTATAATAGTGACCCATACTTTTGGTATAATTTTAAGAAATCCATGCTTTTTCTGAAAACAAGTTAATTCTTTTTCAGATTTTTGTTTATTTTGTGAGTATGTATGTTCTCTTTCTATTCTGTTGACTTGGGACTTTTTTGTCTATTTAATAGCTATCAGGTTTTATCTAGCTGATGAAACATAATGTGTAAATTTATTCTAAGTGATGTAATTTTTAATTTTTACTCATTGGTAATTAGTGAATTAATTTTGTTAGTGTTAAAAGCCAAGCTAAGAATAAATGCCGTTTGAAACTGCTTAAAATTGTTAATATGAAAGGCTCTAAATTACAAATGTGAAAACCCAGAATTAATATAGAAGTTTTTAGGTGGTTAGTCTGAGAAGTTAGTGATTTAGAGTAGAGGGAGGAAGACTGAACAGAAATAACCAGAGATAATACTTGGGGGTTCACATGCCTTGAGACAAGGAGGACTGTGTGATTGGGGGGACATGGCCAGGATGAGTGGGAGGGGATAGTAGGTCAGAGGGTTAGTAGAGGACCAGGTCAAGAGAACTTGCTAGGCTATTGCAGACTTGGGCTTGTACTTCGAGTTGGTGTCATTGAAGGCTTTTGAGCAGAGGAGTATCATTTCGCGTGCTATTTTGACGGTAGACTAGTGTGAGGCAAGGACAGAAGCAGGAGGACCAGCGAGCAGGCTATGGCAGAAATCCTTGAAAGAGAGGAGGGTAATACATGTAGTGTAGATGGAAGTAGGGTTGATACACAGTGGAGTTCTGGATGTATTTTAAAGGTAGGGCAGGGGTGGAGCTTGGATTGGATCTGGGATGTGTAAGAGAGAGGACTACAGGAATACACCATGAGTTTTTACTTGAGATACTCAGTGGATGGAATTGCCTTTTCTGAAGATGGATTAATCTTGGAAAAGTAGGAGGAGACATTCAGGTGGAAATACGGAATAGACAGCTGGACAAAGGAAACTGGAGTTAAAGGCTAGAAGACTGGGCTGGAGATATAAATTTGGGAAGTTAAAGGTCTGATGTGATGAGCCCATTCTTTGGATTCCATCCATGCATGTAATCATGTAATTATCATACTAATTATATGCAAACTTGTTACTAGTTCTCTAATGCCAAGTACTTGTCTTAAATAATCACCTTTGTTTGGAATCAGTACCTCGTGTGATCCCCCAGTACACTGTATTTTTTCTGTCATGGTCTCTATCAGAGTATACTGTACTGGCCTGGCTCTCTTACTAGACTGTAAGGTTTTTGAGATTTGGAACCTGTTGTCTTGTATATCTACTGCCGCATATGGAGATGTTCATGCAGATCATATAAAACTCCATTTAATATGAATTGAAATTTAGTAGGACTGGAATATAAATTTGAATTTTTAAGAATATGTATCTTCTGTGAAAGCTAGAAACCACTGCCTTTCCATTTTTACACAAAACTTTGTTGCAGCAAACAAAAAATAATTAAATTTTCCTTCCTTTCCTTTCTTTTCTCCCTGAGTGGATTACCTTTAGGGAGACAAGGCCTGGGTGGTATCAGTGCAAATTAAGTCATAACCATCTAACTTTTTAAAGGACTCCAAGTCATTAATTTGAGAGAAGCTCAAAATAGCTCTACTGTGATTATCTTTTTCTGTCCAAAGTTGAGTATTTATGAAGCTATACACAGAGTAAGCATTGGAAAGGTTATAAAAAATGCAAATGTCATGTTTTTCCTTCTAACATTAACTTTTTCTTTTTAAATTTTATTATTTTATGTTAGTCACCATACAGTACATCATTAGTTTTTGATGTGGTGATCCACAATCCAGTGTTTTCGTATAATACCCAGTGCTCCATGCAGTACGTGCCCTCCTTAATACCCATCACCGGGCTAACCAATCCCCCTTCCTCCCTCCCCTCTGACTTTGACTCCTAACCATGATCCTTAATTCTAATGCCACAGTTAGGTGAGTAGGAAGAAACTTTATTCCTGTCTTTAAAAGTTTGCTTGATTTTAGCAGATTGTACACAAGAATGATTAATACATTAAAAAGACACAGCTCCAAAAACTAATGATGGTGATTAACATAACAATAAAAAATTAAAGAATAAACTATAACCTCATGTAAGGAAAAAAATAGTTTTGTGATAAAAAATAAAAAAAATAAAAAGACACAGCTCACGCAGTCCTCTGACCTCTTACAGAAGAAAATAGCACCAATAAAAGGTATAATAACACTGAAGGCACTTAGCACTATTATTAACAAAAATAGGGCACATGAAGGAGCTACCCTGTACACAGCTGGGAAATAAAAATATCTGAGGAGTGGTTAATATGTGAATCATAGAAAACTAGGACCTTGTGCCAAGAAGGACCCTTCGTAATCAGATAATCCAGTGTGTGTGTGTGCCTGGGTGTGTGTTTTCCCCTCAGAACCTTTCTTTAAAAGAAATAGTATAGGGGCGCCTGGGTGACTTGGTGGTTAAGCGTCTGCCTTTGGCTCAGGTCATGATCGCTGGGTTCTGGGATCGAGCCCCGCATCGGGCTCCCTGCTCGGCGGGAAGTCTGCTTCTCCCTTGCCCACTCCCCCTGCTTGCGTTCCCTTTCTCACTGTGTCTCTCTCTGTCAAATAAATAAATAAAATTTAAAAAAAACAACAAAAAACTCCCCCCCCAAAGAAGAAATACTATAATTGCTAACTGATAACTGCTTTATTAGGAGTTGGATTGGTGGAAAGATGGGACTTAAGACCACAGAGGACAGTTTCTTAACCAGAGATCTAATCTGATTTCCCCATTTTCTGTCCCCATTTGAGAGGTAAAGGCCTGGAGAAGTAAAATGATTTATCTGAAGTCATAGAGCTCGTTAGTGGCAAAGCCAGGTCTAGTATTCAGGTTTTCTAACTTCAGTCCAATCCTGCCTTTATTCTCATTTTAGACTTCAATGTTAATATTTTCTTTAAAGTAATATTAATGTATTTATCATTAGACTTTATTTAAAACCGTGGGAACTCTATTCTCTATGCTAAATTACAAGGTTTTTTCCTTTTTAAATCCATGAGAGACATCAAAAAGCAATACCCACAGCATGAATGAAAACACACAATTTTGGTTTTGGTTGAGTTTCACTTGTATATTTGACAGTGGAGTCAGAGGCTGTATATTTTTTTGTAGGTGAAAGATCAGACAGAACCAGCACAACTAGAGGAGCAGTTGTTCAGGCAATAGCACAAAACCCCAGGATGTGCTGGTTGGATGAAGAGTCTAGGTTATTGGGCCTCTTGGCCTGTTCTCAGGCCATCGGGCCAGGTTCTGGTGAAAGCATGACCGTGGGCTACTCTCCTAAAAGAGCTGCTTGCTGTGCTGTCTTTGCAGATTTATCTTGCAAAGGCATATGGTACCAGATGGTATTGATGGGAACTCGAGGGACTTCCGCATTTTCCAGAAACCAACTTGAATCCCCTTTTTTGCCTTTTCTGAACTGTAATGGTAAAGTTGACAGAAATCTCCACCGTTTTCCGTCCAGTTTTTGAGAGTTTCTTTTTTTTATTAAATGAGATAACTTATGTGAACTAATAACTGATGTTAGCTTTATTTCCTCTTCCTACTTCTTCTCATGTACTGTGACAATTACAGAAGCTTGAAAGATGAATAAGACGTGAAGGTGGAGGGGGAAGGTGGACGAGGTCAGGGTAGAGATACGGATATAGTGGTGTGGGGTACTTGTGCCTCTGGGAAGTGGGGGTCGGGGCGGGCTTTGCATAGGAGTCATCACTTGAATTGCAAGTTGAGGGATAGGTAGGAATTTACCTGGTAGAGGTGATAGTACCGCTGGAGAAGTGCTTCATAACACATGGTTCCCTCTCCCTCTAACCTTCCCTCATTTCTTTCTCTGTCTTCTCTGTCTCCCCCCCCCACCTCTAACAAAGGTATATTCACTTGCTTGACACAGTCCTGAGTTTCCCGTGCCCTTCTCTGGTTAGGTAGTGATGGCTCCCAAACATGTCCACACTCTAATCCCTGAAATTTGTGAAGTCACCTTATTTGGAAAAAGGGTCTTTGCTGATGTGATTACCCTAAGGATCTTGAGATGGGATGATTAGCTTAGTTTATCCAGGAGGGCCCTAAATCTAGTCACAAGGGTTTTTTATAAGAGAGAGCAGAGGGAGATTTCAAACATAGAGAAGACAGTAAAGTCACAAACAGACTGGAGTGATGTGGCTACAAGCCAAGGAATGCTGACAGCTCCAGAAGCTGGAAGACTCGAGGAACAGATTACCCCCCAGAACCTCTGGAGGGAGTGCAGCCCCGCTGACAACTGTTTTCCGGGGCTACTAGAACACATTACCACAGACTGGGTGACTTAAAATGACAAATTTATTTTGCAGTTCTGGAGACTAGAAGTGCTCCCTCTGAATGCTCTAGGGGAGGATTCTTCCTTGTCTTTCCTAGCTTCTGATGGTTGCTGGCAACCCTTGGTGTTCTTTGGCTTTGCAACTGCATCATTCTAGTCTCTGCCTCCATTGTCACATGCCCATTTTCCCTTCTTATGACTGTGTCCAGATTTTCCTCTTATAAGGACACTAGTTATTGCATTAGAGCTACCCTAATCCAGTATGACCTTATCTTAACTTGATTGTATCTGCAAAGACCCTATTCCCATATCAGGTTGCATTCACAGGTACTGGGGATTAGGACTTATCTTTTTGGGAAGTGCAATTCAACCCATTACAGGGTTTGTGGATGGCTGCCGCAGTGACTTAGAGAATGGAAACAAAAGACCTAATTGAGAATTTGTTGTTCAGTCAGCAAAAGATGACAGCTATTGGATTTGGGATATGTTGGGGGATGGAGCTGATAAGAATTGAAGATAATGAGGGAGAGAGGGAAATTGAGAATGATTTTTCTACTTTTAGGGACATACGGTTGTTAGTCCAAGATAGAATGATTTATAGTGATGACCTTGAATACATTTAAGTGATTAAAAATTTTATTGGCATTTCTTAGCACATCTTATAACTAATTGAATGTCAGGTATACTGTTTTTGATGATATTTTTTTACCCTGGATGTTGGTTAAATGAGTGTGTATGCTCAATAAATTTGTTCTGTTCAGTGTTTTATAACTAGTGTGCACATTGTTTGTACATGTGTTGGCATTTTAGTTCACCACCCAGTTGGTTTATTTAACTGATGGATGCTAGCATCATTTGGAGTTGTTAGTAGGTACCAAAAGTATGTAGAATTGTTGAAAAAATATGTAAGACTTTGATAGTCTGCAGGGTTAATCTTCATGGTTTTTAAGTCTTCTAGTGCTAAGAGATTCTCTCGAAGACAGTTAAATAAACAATGAGGTTTGTTTAACTTTGAAAGAAGTTTGTTTGACATAGAGGGAAGTGAAGTGCTACTCCTGGCACAGTCTACTGATGTTCCAATTACTGGTCTTCAGCCAAGCTATTGCCCTACTACAGACAAAAATTGTGGAATGCTTCATGTATCTTTAGTACTTTGGATTTCCAGATCCAGTGCTTAGAGATATGATACTTTTGTCTGCTGCGGTATTTGCCTTTAACATATAAAGGTCGAAATGCCATATTGTACCTAGCAATCTTTTTAGAGCTCAGCTAACACGAATTGCTTGATCTTAGGTGATACTTCATGATTAAGTAAGTTTTATTGTAAATTTAATAATATACTCCACTCTATAGAGAAGACACTATGGCAATACTAAACAGAGGTAGTAGTATAAATATTTAGTTCTCAAATTTTGAAGAACTGTAAAACCAAAGAAAATTAGACTTGATTAGATCAGAGATCAGTAGTGTAGTAGGTGTCCTCCCAAAATTCATGTCCATGCAGAGCCTCAGAATGTGACTTTAGTGCCTTTTCAAATATAGTAAGTTAAGATGAGGTCATACTGTATTAAAGTTGGCCCCAAATCCAATGACTGGTGTCCTTATAGGAAGAGAAGAGGATACATAGAGCTACACACAAAGAAGGTGGTAGGAAGATGGAGGCAAAGATTGAGATTGTGTTGCCAAAAGGCAGAGAATGTCAAAGGATTACCTGTAACCACCAGAAGCAAGGAGAGAGGCTTGGGACAGCTTCTCCCTTAGAGCCTTCGGAAGGAGCCAACCTCACGGACACTTTGATTTCAGACTTCGAGGCTCCACAACTGTATCTGTTGTTGTAAGCTACCCAGTTTGTGGTACTTTGTTGTGGCAGACTTAGGCATATAGGTCCATAACTAATACAAATAATTTAGGATTCCAAGAGTAATTTTCAGTGAAAGATGGATCATTGCTACTTTCAGAGCCACTGTACCTGCTATTCAAACTGCTGCTCAAGAGTCCCTATTCTGGAGAATTGGCTGCCATTATGGATGGCATCTGTAAGAAGTGTACTAGCATCACTTACCTCTGCCCCTCCCTTGTGACAGGGAGCACAAGCGAACACAGCCCTTTGCCCCTTGTATGTCATAAGAAGGATGGGAGACGTCACACCCTGCTTATGCATATTTTTGTTCCTAGTTTTAGAAGTTGCTCATGTGATATGATAGCAATTTATTTCAGTTCTAGTTAGGGTGAAATTTTGACTTGAATAATAACTGTGCTAGAGAAGTTTTAGCTGCTGCCAACAACCAACCATACCAATCTTACACTTTAACATAATACAGATTTCTTTTGTTCTCATGATCAAGTCCATTGCTGATGTTTCTGGTCAGGCAGCTCCATTCCAAGTGACTTAGGAGCCTGCGCTCCTTCCATCTTGTGGCTCACCATCCCCTTGAACCTCCTGAGCGTTCTCCTGGACAGTCTTCATCCAGCTGGTCAGTGGGTGAGGAGCCGGTGGAAGAGGATGTGTGGCATAGGCAGATCTAGAAGTGGCTTATACATTTCTGCCCACATTTTCTTGGCCAGAACTAGTTGCAAGACTCCAGCAGAATTCCAAGAGAGGATGACAAATGCAGTTACTATGTGCATCCAGGAAGATGAAATGGGATCATTAAATATCTAGCCAGGCTCTACCAAAATAGCATATGTAAATGTGCCAGTACCGTATACAAAATCGTGTTTTGGTGCATTCATATTTTAATATAGCCATGAAGCTTTTATTTTATTATTTTGGATGTGGGATTTAGATTTTCCAGTGTGTCTTCTAAGTCATTCCAGACTCCCCTGTATTGTTTTGAATAATGACATTTTATAATTTGTTGCTCTATTAAAATTAAAACTTCTCTTTGATAATTTAGATTTGAAAAGTATGACCTAGAATTATGTTCCATTATAACAGAACATATTGCTTCTATAAATTACAATGAAAATGAAGAACTGGCTTTAAAAAAAAATTTTTTTTTTTAATTTATTTGAGAGAGAATGAGAGACAGAGAGCATGAGAGGGAGGAGGGTCAAAGGGAGAAGCAGACTCCCGGCTGAGCAGGGAGCCCGATGCGGGGCTCGATCCCAGGACTCCAGGATCATGACCTGGGCCGAAGGCAGTCGCTTAACCAACTGAGCCACCCAGGCGCCCCTAAAAAATTTTTTGAAGTTAATTTTTTTGTTAGTAATCTCTACACCCAACATGGGGCTGAAACTCACAACCCAGCAGACAAGAGTTGCATGCTCTTCCGGCTGAGCTAGTCACGTGCCCCTTAAATTTCTGATAATAAGGCTCCACAGTATCTGGAAATTCATGTTCCTCAAAAGTTTTTGTTCTTCTTGTCACTTTTATTATAATCTAAAGAATGAACTAGCAAATACTCCTTTCCTATTTTCAGAAAATTTTGGAGACGGAATTTGCTCTCTAGTTTACAGGGACACTAAAAACAATAAGTGGACATTATTCCTGTTGTGGAATAATGACTTGTATAGCCTCTCATTTATCCTCCTGATTCTTCCTGGTCTGATCTCTGTTACTCATCTTTGGGTTGTTTCTACTTTGAGTCTTTATACCTGGGTTTATTTATTATCATACTTCTCATATACTTTATGATGAAAATAAAGACAGACTATTTTGTCAAACTATATACATACTATAATTCAGTTGAATGACTTTAATCTGCCCATTGATAACACCCCCTTTCCTTAACTTAAAAAAAAAAAATTCCCTTAATGTTTCCAGAAAAAAGTTTGAAATATTTGGCTGATAATTCTAGGTAAATGTTTTCCTTTGTAATATAAACCAAAAACTGTTAGAAGCTAGAAAGTTTGTTTTGAGCCACCTATTTTTTCTTCTATCCTGTCTTTTTGTACGTTGCTATAGATTGTATAATTTTTGTAATTTGAGCTGTATATGTTGAGAAGTGGTTGTTTCCTTTGGCCTAAACATAGGCGTGTATTCACTGATGCAACAGGTTACTTGTTGAGCACTTAGTCTGTTCCAGATATTGTGCTAGGTTTTGGACCTACACATAGGCAAGAGTCACAGCTAGTAGATTGTGTATTTGGCCTGCGCTGGAATTTACAAGCCACGGGATGGGGTTAGTTGGAGGAACTTGAAAGCCCAGGGAGACTGGAGTACTAGGGTTCTAGAACCCTCTGAAGATCAAAAGACTTAATTGTGAACAAATGATTTGGTCACCAAGGAATTAAATAAGTACCCTAGATCTGAAAGATGTATTAAATAGGCTTTTATGATAATAAGCACTGTAAAATCCATGACAGTTACAGCTATTTTTTCATTGGAAATGTTTTTATCCATTGCTAAGTGTTTCGCTGCTGCTTATAGTTATAACCAGGCAGTGACTTCTGGCCGAGTAAGGGTGGAGGATGGTGGGAACAGAGAGGAAAAAGAGTATCCAGTGCTGGATAAAATCGGAATGCTGTCTATGTACAAGTGGAAAAAGTTTTCACCAGAGGGGCGCCTGGGTTAAGCGTTAAGCGTCTGCCTTCAACTCAGGTCGTGATCCCAGGGTCCTGGGATCGAGCCCCGCCTCGGGCTCCCTGCTCCCCCTTCTCCCACACCCCCTGCTTGTGTTCCCTCTCTTGCTGTGTCTCTCTGCCTAATAAATAAATAAATAAATTTTTAAAAAGTTTTCACCAGAAACATTATAAGCCCTTTTTTTCTTTCTTTTGCTTTTTTAGTCTATTTTCTTTCAATCATTCTTTAAAAACTAGAGACTTCCCATGTCTTATTCAAACACATCTACTGATATCAGCAATCTGAAACCTATTTCCAAATAGATAGTGGATGTGGATTCATTGTTATTAATAACATGGCTTAGCATGCTGTTTTGTTTTGATTTTTTTTGACATGTTCTTAGGATGTCTGAAGGTCACTCATTCCTTTGGGAAAAATAGTAGTGGAAGCATGCTTATTCTTGTTCATTTTGCTTATTTTGGTTATTAGAGCTGATTTAGAGTTGCTACCTAGAAAGAACTGGTTATATTAAAGAGAGATCAGGAGTCGCAAAAAAAATCATGCACTTGGATTTAGCAATTCATACAATGAAAATTTGGAAATAATTCTCAGGGAAATGAGTAAACATTATTTATGGAGTAGCTTGCAAGTCTTTAAGATACGAAGATTGACAACTTTGAAAAGTCCATATGGTACAATTTGAAGAGGCTAAAGCAGGATGTAAGATAGTGTGTATGTTGTGATTACAAGTATGTAAATACTTGCCTGGTTCCAGGAATTCAGCTAGATAGGGATCACACCATTTTGAACACGTACGAACTCAACAGAAGATCAAAGAAAAGGATGGCAGCAACTCTCTGAACAGAAAAGTGACCACTGGAAGGTCTCTTCTGATTTGTTCAGCATATATTTTTCTGGTGTCATTGTTACCCTGTTAGCATTTTGTTCTCTCATCATCTATTCTCTTCTGGACAAAATGACAAGACAGAAAAAAATCACCGCAGAAGAAAGAACAAGAGGCAGTACCAACTGCCAGGGACCTAATCGATATGGACATCAGTAAGATGTCAGAACTAGAGTTCAGAATGACGATTATAAAGATACTAGCTGGGCTTGAAAAAAGCATGGAAGATATTAGAGAAACACTTTATGGAGAAATAAAAGAACTAAAATCTAACCAAGTCGAAATCAAAAAGGCTATTAATGAGGTGCAATAAAAAATGGAGGCTCTAACTGCTAGGATAAATGAGGCAGAAGAGAGAACTAGTGATACAGAAGATCAAATGATGGAAAATAAAGAAGCTGAGAAAAAGATAACTGCTGGATCATGGGGGCAGAATTCAAGAGATAAGTGATACCATAAGGCGAAACAATATTAGAATAATTGGGATCCCAGAAGAAGAAGAAAAAGAGAAAGGGGCAGAAGGTATATTGGAGCAAATTACAGCAGAGAACTTCCCTAATGTGGGGACGGAAATAGGCATCAAAATCCAGGAGGCACAGAGAACCCCCCTCAAAATCAATAAAAATAGGTCAACACCCCGACATCTAATAGTAAGACTTACAAGTCTCAGAGGCAAAGAGAAAATCCTGAAAGAGCTCGGGACAAGAGATCTGTAACCTACAATGGTAGAAACATTAGATTGGCAACAGACCTATCCACAGAGACCCGGCAGGCCAGAAAGGACTGGCGTGATATCTTCAGAGCACTAAATGAGAAAAATATGCAGCCAAGAATACTATATCCAACTAGGCTGTCATTGAAAATAGAAGGAGAGAGAAAAACCTTCCAGGACAAACAAACACTAAAGGAATTTGCAAACACGAAACCAGCCCTCCAAGAAATATTGAAAGGGGTCCTCTAAGCAAAGAGAGAGCCTAAAAGTAACATAGACCAGAAAAGAACACAGACAAGATACAGTAACAGTCACCTTACAGGTGATACAATGGCACTAAATTCATACCTTTCAATAGTTACCCTGAATGTAAATGGGCTCAATGCCCCAATCAAAAGACACAGGCTATCAGATTGGATTAAAGAAACAAGACCCATCGATATGCTGTCTGCAAGAGACTCATTTTAGACCCAAAGACACCCCCAGATTGAAAGTGAGGGGGTGGAAAACCATTTACCATGCTAATGGACACCAAAAGAAAGCTGGGGTGGCAATCCTTCTATCAGACAAATTAGATTTTAAACCAAAGACTGTAATAAGAGATGAGGAAGGACATTATATCCTACTTAAAGGGTCTATCCAACAAGAATATATAACAATTGTAAATATCTATGCCCCTAACATGGGAGCAGCCACTTATATAAGGCAATTAATAACAAAAGGAAAGAAACACATTGACAACAATACAATAATAGTGGGGGACTTTAACACCCCCCTGACTGAAATGGACAGATCATCTAAGCAAAAGATCAACAAGGAAATAGACTTTAAATGACGCACTGGACCAAATGGACTTCACAGACGTATTCAGAATATTCCATCCCAAAGCAACAGAGTACACATTCTTCTCTAGTACCCATGGAACATTCTCCAGAATAGATCACATCCTAGGTCACAAATCAGGTCTCAACCGAAAGATTAGGATCATTCCTTGAATATTTTCAGACCACAGTGCTTTGGAACTCGAACTCAATCACAAGAGGAAAGTTGGAAAGAACTCAAATACATGGAGGCTAAAGAGCATCCTACTAAAGAATGAATGGGTCAACCAGGAAATTAAAGAAGAATTAAAAAAAATTCATGGAAGCCAATGAAAATGAAAACACAACTGTTCAAAATCTTTGGGATGCAGCAAAGGTAGTCCTAAAAGGAAAGTATATAGCAATCCAAGCCTTTCTGAAGAAATAAGAAAGGTCTCAAATACACAACCTAACCCTACACCCAAAGGAGCTGGAGAAAGAACAGCAAATAAAGCCTAAACACAGCAGAAGAAGAGAAATAATAAAGATCAGAGCAGAAATCAATGAAATAGAAACCAAAAGAACAGTAGAACAGATCAACGAAACCAGGAGCTGGTTCTTTGAGAAAATTAATAAGATTGATAAACCCCTGGCCAGACTTGTCAAAAAGAAAAGAGAAAGGACCCAAATAAATAAAATCATGAATGAAAGAGGAGCGATCACAACCAGCACCAAAGAAATACAAACAATTATAAGAACATACTATGAGCAACTATACGCCAGCAAATTAGATGATCTGGAAAAAGTGGATGCATTCCTAAAGATATGTATAAACTACCAAAACTGAACCAGGAAGAAATAGAAAACCTGAACAGACCTATAACCACTAAGGAAATTGAAGCAGTCATCAAAAATCTCCCAACAAACAAGAGCCCAGGGCCAGATGGCTTCCCAGGGGAATTCTACCAAACATTTAAAGAAGAATTAATACCTATTCTTCTGAAACTGTTCCAAAAAGTAGAAATGGAAGGAAAACTTCCAAGCTCGTTTTATGAGGCCACCATTACCTTGATCCCAAAACCAGACAAAGACCCCATCAAAAAGGAGAATTACAGACCAATATCCTTGATGAACATGGATGCAAAAATTCTCACCAAAATACTAGCCAATAGGATCCAACAGTACATTGAAAGGATTATTCACCACGACCAAGTGGGATTTATTCCTGGGCTGCAAGGTTGGTTCAACATTTGCAAATCAATCAGTGTGATACAATACATTAATAAAAGAAAGGACAAGAACCGTATGATCCTCTCAATAGATGCAGAAAAAGCATTTGACAAAGTACAGCATCCTTTCTTGATCAAAACTCTTCAGAGTATGGGGATAAAGGGTACATACCTCAATATCATAAAAGCCATCTATGAAAAACCCACAGCGAATATCATTCTCAATGGGGGAAAAACTGAGAGCTTCCCCCCTAAGGTCTGGAACAGGACAGGGATGTCCACTATCACCATTGCTATTCAACATAGTAGAAGTCCTAGCCACAGCAATCAGACAACAAAAAGAAATAAAAGGCATCTGAATCAGCAAAGAAGAAGTCAAACTCTCACTCTTTGCAGATGATATGATACTGTATGAGGAAAACCCAAAAGACTCCACCCCAAAATGCTAGAATTCATACAGGAATTCAGTAAAGTGGCAGGATATAAAATCAATGCACAGAAATCAGGGGCATTCCTATACACCACAACAAGACAGAAGAAAGAGAAATGAAGGAGTCGATCCCATTTACAGTTGCACCCAAAACTATAAGATACCTAGGAATAAATCTAACCAAAGAGGCAAAGAATCTGTACTCAGAAAACTATAAAATACTCATGAAAGAAATTGAGGAAGACACAAAGAAATGGGAAACGTTCCGTGCTCATGGATTGGAAGAACAAATATTGTGAAGATGTCAATGCTATCTAGAGCAATCTACACATTTCATGCAATCCCTATCAAAACACCATTCACTTTTTTCAAAGAAATGGAACAAATAATCCTAAAATTTGTAAGGAACCAGAAAAGACCCTGCATAGCCAGAGGAATGTTGAAAAAGAAAAGCAAAGCTGGTGGCATCACAATTCCAGACTTCAAGCTCTATTACAAAGCTGTCATCATGAAGACAGTATGGTACTGGCACAAAAATAGACACATAGATCAATGGAACAGAATAGAGAGCCCAGAAATGGACCCTCAACTCGACAAAGCAGAAAAGAATGTCCAGTGGAAAAAAGACAGTCTCTTCAACAAATGGTGTTGGGAAAATTGGACAGCCACATGCTGAAGAATGAAACTGGACCATTTCCTTACACCACACACAAAAACAGACTCAAAATGGATGAAAGACCTAAATGTGAGAAAAGAGTCCATCAAAATCCTAAAGGAGAACACAGGCAGCAACCTCTTCGACCTCAGCCGCAGCAACTTCTTCCTAGAAACATTGCCAAAGGCAAGGGAAGCAAGGGCAAAAATGAACTATTGGGACTTCATCAAGATAAAAAGCTTTTGCACAGCAAAAGAAACAGTCAACAAAACCAAAAGAAAACCGATAGAATGGGAGAAGATATTTGCAAAAGACATATCAGATAAAGGGCTAGTATCCAAAATTTATAAAGAACTTATCAGACTGAACACCCAAAGAACAAATGATCCAATCAAGAAATGGGCAGAAGCATGAACAGACATTTTCCCAAAGAAGACATCCAAATGGCCAACCGACACATGAAAAAGTGCTCAACATCGCTCGGCATCAGGGAGATCCAAATCAAAACCTCAGTGAGATACCACCTCACACCTGTCAGAATGGCTAAAATTAAAAAGTCAGGAAACGACAGATGTTGGCGGGGATGCGGAGAAAGGGGAACCCTCCTACGCTGTTGGTGGGAATGCAAGCTGGTGCAGCCACTCTGGAAAACAGTATGGAGGTTCCTCAGAAAGTTGAAAATAGAGCTACCCTACGACCCAGCAATTGCACTACTGGGTATTTACCCCAAAGATACAAATGTAGTGATCCGAAGGGGTACTACACCCTGATGTTTATCGGAGCAATGTCCACAATAGCCAAACTATGGAAAAAGCCAAGATGTCCATCGACAGATGAACGGATAAAGAAGATGTGAGATGTGTGTGTACACACACGTGCGTGCGCGCACACACACAAACACACACACACACACACACAGTGGAATATTATTCAGCCATCAAAAGGAATGAAATCTTGCCATTTGCAATGATGTGGTTGGAACTGGAGGGTATTATGCTGAGCGAAATAAGTCAGTCGGAGAAAGACATATATCATATCTCACTGATATGAGGAATTCTTAATCTCAGGAAACAAACTGAGGGTTGCTGGAGTGGTGGGGGGTGGGAGGGATGGGGTGGCTCGGTGATAGACATTGGGGAGGGTATGTGCTATGGTGAGTGCTGTGAATTGTGTAAGACTGTTGAATCACAGACCTGTACCCCTGAAACAAATAATACACTATATGTTAAAAAAAAGAAGATAGTAGGAAGGTAAAAATGAAGGGGGCAAAATCGGAGGGGGAGACAAACCATGAGAGACGATGGACTCTGAAAAACAAACTGAGGGTTCTAGAGGGGAGGGGGGTGGGGGGATGGGTTAGCCTGGTGATGGGTATTAAAGAGGGCACATATTGAATGGAGCACTGGGTGTTATATGCAAACAATGAATCATGGAACACTACATCAAAAGATGTATGGTGATTAACATAACATAATAAAATTAAAAAATGGTATAAAAAATAATGGAAAATAAGTGCGAACTTTATGCATTTTGTGTTTTATTCTGAGGGGGTTTAAAATAAAGCTTCTGAAGTTTCCCACAGTTACCTATAGGTAAATCATGTAAATGATCTAATTATGGGAGGTTTTTGTATTTGGTATTTTTTTTTTTTTGAGATTCCTAATAAGTTGAGGGATGGTCATCTGGAACGGGTGTGTTTCAGAACGTCACATTGGTATAAGATAGTTTTTAAGGTCACTTTTAGAACATCGGAATCTAGTGCTCGCTTCGGCAGCACATATACTAGAACATCGGAATCTAGATTAACGTCTTTAATGTAATCAACCTTGTAGGGGAAAAAAAGTAGGTAGTTGACTATTATCTAATGCAGTAGAGAGGAATTAGATTGTTTTGCTCGTGGAATCTGTTTCTCTTATAAAATTTAAACATTATTAAGTATGGGTTATAAAGTGGACCGTAAACCCAGACTCCCCTTCTCAGCGAGGAGGCAGAAAAGCATTTTGAATCACATTGCGTCTTAACAGGATTGCATGGGCAATGCTCTTTGTAACCTTGTCAAGTCATCTTGGCTAAAGTCTGTTCTTCACGGCAAAGAAACTGAAACGTATCTTTTATTAGTAAGAGAGAGGAGTAGTGGTGTGGATTATCCAAAATCATTATTTTGGATATTATCCAAAATATTCCAAATATCCAAATTTCAATTATCAATTCCAAATATCCAAATATTCCAATATCCAAAATTATCCAAAAATCATTCATGCTTGATTTTAGAATTTTTATTTTAGCATTTGTCAATGTGTGCATGCCTCACTGGAACTTCGCAACCCTCCTTTTAATAAAAGCATCCCTTGGTGAAAACTTGACTCAGCTGGAACTATGGTGCTGTCTACCTTCATCATCCTGATTTCCACGCCCACAGCAGTATGCATCACCTCTGACTCAAGTCACAATTTTTATCTAAAGGAGGTAGTGAGTATTGTTTATCCTTTTGAGAGCGGTTATGGGCATATTGCACCTTACGCATGCTCAGATTCAAGATTTAGTCATCCCAAGGCCTCCCGAGCCTCATGATAAATAGACATTTGTAACTTTTCTGAGGCCTACATTTGAATCAAACATACCATGAGGCCTGCTGCCTGGCTTCATTGTTTTGAGAAGTTCAGCTGTTTCTCTTCACTCATGGTGTTCTGTGCTTTAATGCTTGTTGCCTTATGACATTATCCTTTGTGGAGAAGTATGACAAAAATAAAGCCAGCTGGGAAAGCAGGTGATGAAAATTTTTCTTTGGTCTACCAAAGGGATGGTTTTTAACCAGAAAATAGAAGTTGTAAGTAATTTAAGAATGTTAAATGTGGCAGAAGCTTGACAAACCCATGGACCTGAACAAGTCTACCATGTACTATAATGGAAATGACAATAAAAAGTTAGTGAAACTGTTACAGTGATTTTTCTAGCCAAGGAAAAAATTCCTCATCCAATGAGAAAGAAAAACTCAGGAGAATGTTGAAAAGGCTCCTAAGGTATGGTCTGGTTATGCACGGAAAGACGAGACTGCCATTTCTGGGAAGTAACAGATGGCGAAGACATTGAACTGACAGGTGAAGGTTGATTTGATGAAATTTCTCAAATGCATTTTCTTTGCCAAATATGAAGTTAATAAGGGGAGGCCACACCAGCTAGCCATGTATTGCTCCTGGAGCTGAGCTGAAGGAACTCATAAATCAGGGAAGGGTTATGGTCTCTGTGAATGCAGGAGTGTAATGAAACCCACCTTTGAAGAAAATACCTTCTCTAAATATACATCCCAAGAAGAGACATGAGCATTGGGTATTCAGACAACTAAGGGGTAATTTTGGTGATGGAATGGAGGGAAATCTAAAGATGCCTGAGAGGTGAATCAAATTCCTTGTGAGGACAGGAGGTGAGGGAAGGAAGGAGGGACGAGGCGGGTCTAAAAGCAGCACCTGCTCATCTAGTTCATTTCCAGTTGCCTTTCTCATCCTTTCCCCAACTTGATGCACTTTCTCCTTTGGTTAAGGTTTATCAACCAAATGCTGATGATCACCAGATCGAAAAGACTTTGTTAACCTATGGCTATAGCTCAGTGGGTCTCAAGTGGTGGTCCTCACCTGCAGCATCAGCAGAATCTCTAGCCCTCACCCAGAATTACTGAATTGGAAACTCTGGGTAGTGGAGCCCTGCAGTCTGTCTTGAGAAAGCCTTCCAGGTGATTTTGGTGCAAGCTGGTTAGAAGCCCTCTGCTGTGATTTGTCTTCATTCAGCATTTCCTTTAACATTTTAATTTATTATAATTTGTTATATATTACATACAGTGTACAGTTGTGGTAGTCATCTTCATTACTCTGACTTATCGAATTTTTTAAGTTCCTGGCTGATTTTATTATAGTTTATATTAGGGCTTGTTTTGGTAGATTTTTAAAAAATTATTTTGGCTCTGTGTTTACAGAATCTATAAGAATATGAGGGGCTAGCTCACATTTTCCAGGTACTGTTTTAATTAATTTATAAGGGAAATTATAAGCTCTAGTGGTATTCAAGAATTTAGAGATTAGAGAAAGGTTCAAAGCATGACATTTCTCAGGGATAAGGGTCTACAGTAATTTTGGTGATACAAATAAACCTAATCAAACTGAGTAGCTGTCAGTAAGAAGCAAGATTTACTGGGCAGTTGACTTTATATATTTTGATCTGATACATAAATTAACCCTCCCCAAATCTATTTAGCAGCTGGTTGTCATTTCCATTAGCTAAAAGCAGCTAGTTTTAAATCTGTTTCAAAGCTCCTGCCAGCACGTCTTGCTGAGCTTTGTTTAGCCTTTCAACTGTGAGACAAAATTCCCAGGTGCCCTTTCAGTGCTCAGCTCTCCAGACCTTGTTATGGGTTGTTTAAAACCTTCTGCCAGCTCTTGAAATGACCCTAGGCAAGTAATTTAATTCAGTCTTTCTGTGACTGAAGGTAGTCAAGAAGGATTTAAGGATTTATATGCAATAAGAAACATGCTTTAGAGTTTTATCAGTCTAAGCTCTAAAGGTAGAAGAGGTGAGGGTGAGGGTTGAATGTTTTCACTCATTCCTGACCATTTTTAGCTCTAGGGACGTGGTAAATTCTTCCATTAACTTTTATGCAGTGATCAGACTTCCTTAGTTTTTGGTGCCATATCATCATGAATACTTTCATTCTCTAAAGTTTTGGAAATTGTGATTGCTTAATATAATATTCTTATTCTTGTTTTTTACTATTTCTGGTTACAGTAGACCCTCACTAGTTTATACAAAAGTTCTGTAAATTTGTAGATGATTTTAGGGAAATGTGGGTTATTTAAGTAATACTATGTTCAGGTAAATAGAACTAAGTGAAATCAACTTCATAAAGTTGTAATAGTTATTGCCCTGAAACTTAATGGCTTAAAACACCACATGTTTATTATCTCCTCCTTTCTCTGAATCACGAGTTCAGGAGTGGAGTGGCTTAGCTGGGTACTTCTGGCTCAAGTATCATGAGGTGTGCAGTCAGCATGTCTTGGGGCTACTGGGGCTGGAGGATCTGCTTCTATTAGGGCTCAGTCACGTGGCTGGTGAAAAGAGACCTCAGTTCCTCACTGGCTTTTGGCAGGGGGTTTCAGGGCCTCACCTTGTTGGCGTTTACATAGGGTCTCCAGAGTGTCCTCCTGACATGGCAGCTGGTGTCCCCAGAGGGAGAGTGATCCTAGACAGAGCAAAGAGGAAGCTCTATGCCCTTTACGACCTTCAGAAGTTGCTTCACTTCTGCCACATTCTGTTTGTTAAAAGTGAGTCACTAAGTATAGTCCACTTGCAAGAGGAGTGGAATTAGGCTCTACCTTTTGAGGGGAAGAATTTAAAAGAATTTTATGGACATGTTTTTAAACTTCTGCAATGATAGACATGATTATATATTTAGCAAAGACGTGATTGGCAACAACCAAATTTGTACTTATTTCTTTATTGTTTAAATGGTCTTATAGTTAAAACAGGTGTTTCTGCTACTTTATATATATTCCTGAAAATTCTCATGTTCTCCAAAATTGTAAAATAAAAATAAAAGGGTTTATGGGAAAATGCAGTTGGAAGGGGGCAGGACTATAAGTCCATGCATCTTTATAACCAAAATACTAACAAAAGTAATGATGGGGCCTTGGGAGATAACCCAGATGGTCCACATGGGCATCCTAGTGTGGCTGGAAGTGGAGTTGCCTTAAGGAATATTAAAACTGCACAATAACAGAACAATAGAAATGCTAGCTTGTGGGCACTGAGATAGCATATTTGCTGTGGGCTTTTTCCTTTGCTATTGAAAGTTATAATTCTAGAGTAAATCTTTTTGAACCAACACAATATGCATATTAAAATGACACCATTCCCCTATTTATAATCATATGAGCTAATTGGTGTTAATGAATCACAGTATTGTAGCAGAACAGACTGTAGTTTCCCTTAAATAAATACTTCTCTTCTAATCATTTATTTAGTAAAATTCCCTGCTGATAGATAAGACTGAAGGAGACTTCAGTCGCTCTGCTGTGATCAGGTCTCTAGCTCAGCTTGAAATACTTGCTTTTGCTATCTTTCCTCTTGGATCGTGTAAGAAATGCCTTAAACCTGTAGGAAATTAGAGTAACATTTCTAAAATAAAAGTTTTAACGAATGATCCAACTTTCAACTGGCAGGCATTGGTTACTTGGTGTTGTCAATATTTTTTAGAGCATAGGGCAATTGGAATTCCTCTGAATTGAAAAGTTTAAGAATTGGCAGGGAGAGATAAAATAATTCCTTATGTTATAGAATAAGGAAGTCTGATGCAAGGGAGGGTGGTTGCCCAGGTATATAGTGCATATTCATCTCCATATTCCCTAGAGCCCTGTTTGTACACAGCAAGTCCTGAGGACGTGTCTGATCTGGAACACCCAGGGAGGGAGCAGACCACAAGGATATTGAAATTCACTCAGAGCGGTTTGATTCAGACTGGGATGTTTAGGGCTTTCCAAGGACAGACTGATCTTACCATTAGGCTCTAGGACTATTCAAGGCCCTTTGGGAATTTTTCTAACTAGAGAATAAAAAGCCTGTCTCTGTTGGTGTCTCCATACTCTTTTATATATTTATCCCTTCTGGGATGTATAGTCCACTCCATCTGGTGATTTGTTCTGGGTCTTTCTCTAGCATTTTTGTGGAGGTGGGAGAATTGAAGGGCTATCTTTATGTACCCCTGTTGTCTTTTTCATCAGTCTGTGGTTACTCACAGATCTACATAAATGTGACAGGTTAACAAGTGTCCTTGAAGCCACTCTCGGATGTGGCTAAATTGTCTCCTTTGCATTCATTAGTCCGTATGTAAGTGTGTGTGTGCACGCGCATGTGCACGTGCATATTTAGATCAGATTCCTCATTAGTGTATGTTAGTTTCTTACATTCATGGAAATTGGATTTTAGAAAGCAGTAGTCTGTTACACTTACCTTCTTCCCTACAGGAAGAGTGTCATGTAGAAAGGACCTCTTAGACTGGGAGTCCGAGCATTTTTCTCTCTAGGTAAATGAACTTGTATGGAAGGGGACAAGCGAATGACTGTGGTCTGATCCATCACTGGCAGCCTTTGGCAAGTCATGTCTGATCTGAAGTTTCCTGGGCTTCCTACCTCGTTGCGGGGCATTAGCATCTGGTGACTGAACAAGTCACTGGAGTTCTCAGCTCTCTTGAGGGTGTCAGCGGTGTGTAGTTGTTTGCTGGGCACCAAGTTGAAATAGCTGAACCGCTGTTACACTTCACTCTGGCCCAGCCCCAGCAAAATTATGTAGTATGCAGTATCTACTTTATAAAACATTTGATATACTGGGAGAAAGAGGAAGTGAAATTCAAACCCGCTGGTTTTGTTATTTCTGCCCAAAGGTATGTATTGGGAGGGTTCCAACACTGGATCTCTTGAGATCTATTTTTGGTGCTGCTACTCTTCCTGTTTCCTTTTCTAGCAGGTATTAGACATCTACCAAAACTACTTGGTATTTATGTGAATTTTTAAAATTCATAAGAATATAATTTCCCTTGAAATATGTTTTTTCTGCTAGCCTTTGGCAACTAGGCAAATTTCCAAATAAATAGAACCCTTCTGGCTTGGGTTCTGTTCAAGGACATGTGTCTCTCATTAGTTACTTCTGAGCATGGGTTTCAGTACTCTTTGCTATTATACATTCAGTGTCTACAACAAGGAATGCTTTGCTCCTTGTTTATAACACTGTCATATATTAATCACAGTAGTTCTACCATCCAGTTGATAGGTCTTGTCTGAATATCAATCTGCCAGATTCATTTCCATCTTGGAAATGAAGACTCTTAGGATCTTTCCCAGTGCTCTCTTTGTCTCTGAGTCTCAGTGCCCCTCTCTCTCTGTCTTCCCTCTATGAGTCACATGCACCACCACACACCATCCTTCCTGGATTGGTGTTAAGTCTGTCTTTGAGTACTTAACCTATCATTATAGAATAACATTTTCTTAATAGAAAAGGTATTTTTTGTCTCCTTAACAGTAAATGTACATTGAGTAACTGTAGGAGCAAGAACATCAGCAGTTAATTCCATTAAAACTGATTAGTTTCATTAAATGCTAGATCTTGAATGTTATTTTCCTATCTCAGTCTATAATATTTTCTTTTTAGTGTACTTAAACTCCAGCCATTTATAAAAGTCTTGAAGTTATCCCTTTTTTAAATGTAAAAAAAATATGTGCAGGATATAGAAGGAAATAAAACTTGGGTTTAACAGAGGACGTAAAACAGTCTTTTCCGAGGGTTTTAAGGAAAACCCTTAAAGTAGATGTGGTAGTTCTTAACCATAATTGTATTATTGCGGATTTCAGAGTCTCTCAATTGTAAATTAGATTGTTGCCCAATAATTATTCCCTGTTGCCCTGATAGTTTATCTGGTATGCCAGTGAGTTGGAAAACAGCCCAATTCTGGGGTGCCTGGGTGGCTTAGTTAAGTGTCTGCCTTCGGCTCAGGTCATGATCCTGGGGTCCTGGGATCGAGTCCCGCATCAGGCTCCCTGCTCAGCGGGGAGTCTCCTTTTCCCTCTCCCCTCTCCGTCAAGTAAATGAATAAAATCTTAAAAATAAATAAATAAGAAGAGCCCAGTTCTTTGGACTAAAATGTTTGCTTGTGTTTGTTTCAGGAAAACCTCACAGCACTGGTAGCTCTGAAAGGATTCAGCTCTCAGGAATGTATAATGTCCGTAAAGGCAAAATGCAATTGCCAGTGAACCGATGGACCAGACGCCAAGTCATCCTGTGTGGGACCTGCCTAATAGTATCATCTGTGAAAGACAGCTTGACCGGAAAGATGCATGTTCTGCCACTAATTGGTGGAAAAGTAAGTTTAAAACGAACAAAATACTAACAGGTTTCCCAGTGTCATTAAGCTTACTTTGAGCCATTTCTTTAATATGGGGTCCATGGTTTTCACTCATCTAAGGTCTAATTCAGTTCCTCTTGTGCTCTACCAGTGGGCATTGTTGGATGGTGGAGTTGTGGAAGATAACACTGCTGTTGGCCCACGTGAGGCCCCGGTGATCATTACTTTATTAGTACATGCATCTTACTTACAGGCTTGAAAACAGAGCAGCTAAAATTCAGTATTATATTTTAGGCTGTAGATGATAAATTATTCTTTATGAGTAGACATCTCTTGATATCTTGAGTATGTATTGTGTAGTATAGTTTAATGATCCTGAAGTCCATGGCTTTAGGACCATTCAAGCATGCTTACCAAGGGTTAGACTCTATCTCTCTTGCATGAATCTTTGATCCAACTTTGACATACCTGTCTCTCTTTGTGCAGTGACCAGTGAAGTTAGCATTTTTTTAAAAAAAGATTTTACTTACTTGAGAGAGGAAGAGAGGGCATGAACAGTGGGAGGGGAAGAGGAGAGGGAGAAGCAGACTCCCCGCTGAGCAGAGAGCCCCACACGGGGCTCGATCCCAGGACACTGAGATCATGACCTGAGCCAAAGGCAGACACTTAACTGACTGAGCCACCCCGGTGCCCCAGAGTTAACATTTTTTAGTTTATCAACTTAGCTAGTCATAATTTTTCAACCTGAAATGTTAACTTGTTTCAGAGAAAAACTGTGATAAAGCTGATAGATATTACCAACATTACTATCTGCTTTTCTTGGGGCATGATAATTATTTTATTCCTATCATTTATAAACTAGAAAGAACCAGATTGCTTGGGAAAATCTTACATTCTTTTTTTGCCAGATCGATTTATTAATACCCAAGTGTTGGTGGGAGTATCATTACCATAATTATATGTTAGTATTTCCCAAGTTTTAAATGATACGATAATCTCTTAATAAATGGGAAGTCAAGTTTGGATGAAGAAAAGGGTTTTTGAAAATTGGGGGCATATTAAGCAAATATTTTCTTTACCATTTTTCTTCCTGAATGGGCATGGGAAAGAAGGCAGAACCTGGAGGATATAAATAGAGGGGTAAAAAAACAAACAAAAAAAAAGCAAAAAAACCCACAACTTTTGTTAAAGTGAACTTTTTAAAATTGGCACATGTTTAATCTGTTGGTTCCGGGGATTAGAAATGAATAAGATAAAATCAGGTGTGTGCAGTAGTAAATGGCTTTGTTACTCACCTGCTGTGTAGCAAATTCATTCTTCATTCATAATTTAGTCGTTCCTTATGTACATAGCCCATGCCAGTTCCCCACCCACCCCTCTGCTATTATGCAATCTAATCCTAAAAAGACTAATACTTGATCATTTAAAAAAGATTTTGGCCAGGCTGCCAGGTATATTTAGATCTATTTCAGTCACCTGTTTTGAAACCATTACTTAACTTTTGTCTGAGCATTGAAGAATTAGTGGTATCTTATTACTGAAGATTTTGTCCTCTGGATTGAATTCTGAAAAATTTGTCATCATTATTACTCCCATAGGTCATCATTACAAATGCATATTTAATGTTTGATGCCCTATTAGGTCAACAGTCTGTTTCTTTCTTCTCTATGATGTTAGGCATTTGCTTAGGCAAATTTAATACAACTATTTATTAAATAACCTCTGTGGGGAAGCCACTTTGGTTGGTGTCCCAGAAATACCAAGGTGGGTAAGTCATCATCTCTGCCTTTGAATTGCTTATAATTTACTATCCAGAGATGAAGGATGGGCACAACAATATCTGCTCTGAGAGAGATGCAGAAAAGTAGTGCAGGAGATGAGTGGAGGAGAGATTACATTTTCTTGTGGGGAATCAGGGAATTTTGTGATGAAGGAGGTAGCAATTACAGTAAAACTTGAAGGGTGAAAAATCTCTTGACATATGAAGGAGATGGTCAGAAAGATTATTGTGCTCAGAGAAGCAGAGGCAGGAAAGCAGTGGAATGTTCAGATAAGGTCAGAAGATCGAGTTATAATTAGCATTTTCATTCAGAGCTAGAGACTTGTCTTGTTTCCCAGGCCTATTATTGGATGGACTTCTACCATTGAATAAATTGAAATAGCTTCCTTTTCTCACAGACCAACCTTGTAAAACCTGTTTTGCACTATGCCTTTAAAAATAATTGAGTATGTTGAAAAACAGTCTTTTAAAACCTGTTGACCGAGTTAGGGAAAAATAATCCAGTCTTTGCAATCTGAGTTTTCATTAATGTTTATCTGTTCCTTTTTTCATTCTTCTGTTTCATTGTGTTAAAGGGAAAACTAAGAGTAAATGGAAGGTTTTTGTTTTTTTAAATATATATGAAGAAGAGCTAGAAATGAAGTGTGAGATAGATTGGCCATAACCCTAGCAATAATTGCTGATAATCGAATCTGACAACCACTTGAGCATGATCATTTAGTTTACATTTTCAAATGCCAAATTCCAACTATGAAGTTAAATGAAGCACTCTTAAAATTTAATTGTTGGGAGAAAATTATTTAATAGATAAGTTTCTATTCATTGTGCAAGTGTTAGGTAGTTTATCCTTTAAAATTTAACATAGATTTTTAGATATCATATTTTAATATTTTACTTAATATTTGCTAAATTATGATGCATAATTTGAATAACCGTTAACCTACTGCTCAGTTTAGGAATCATGGCAGTATCAGTACCAGTGTTTCTGCCTGTGTTCTCTTTACATTTGTCCCCTTGCCTCCCCAAACCCCAGAGGTATCCACCTATTGTCCTAGAATTTATATTCATCATTTTCTTTTTTGAAATAAGTTTAATCTTTTTTGAAATAAAACTGTTTTGCTTTTGATCTGATTAAAAATAGTGTTGTACTACGTGTGGGCTTCTGTGATTGAGTTTTTCCCCTCAGTATTATGTTGTTTCATAACAAGATTCTATGTTGCTTGTTGTATGTGGTTTTCATTTCTGTATAATATTTCCCTCTGTAAATGTTCTAAATTCTCATAATTTCTTAAGTAAGTTTCCTGTTGATGGACATTTGGGTTGGTTCTAGTTTTTTGTTATTATAAATAATGCTGCTGACATAGTCTTATATTGATATGCCTCCTGGTATGCAAGTAGATTTTCTAGGGCAGTAGTTCTCAACTCGAGTTACTGTGCCCAAAAGGGACGTTTGGTAATATGTGCAAGTGTTTTGATTGTGAAATTTTTGGATGTCAACAAATTGGCTAAATTATTCTCTAGTAACAAATTCCCCCAGATGTCAGTGACTTGACATAACCTCATTTTCTCATTCCCCTAAATGTCCACTGTGAATTGGTGGAGTTTTCTTTTTTCACATAACTGTCCAGGGACCCAGCCTAATGGAAGCTCTGCTCTCTTAAAACGTTTGGAACATGCAACCTTCTTTTGGTGCTGAGGCAGAGGCAGAGACAACAGAAGACTCATGAACTGTCTCTTGTATATTTGGATGCAGAAGTGACCCCATGTCACTTCTCATGGCTCATTGTCCAGAACTAGTCACATGACTTCACCTTAATTGCAGAGGGTCCGGAAAATGTGGAAAGTAGTGTTTGGTTAATATTAATATCTTTGGTGCAAAGGGAAAATATTGGCATTTATGGGACAGGGGCTCAGAGAATGAGTATTAGTATTAGTACTGCACCATGTACAGTGAACTGTTTAATTCAAAATCCTATAATAAATGACATTCTTGAGAAATGCTGCTCTTAGATACAGACTTAGGAGTGCAGTTACTGGGCTATAGGGCATATGCACATGCTACAAGATGATATCAAATTGTTTTCCAAAGTTGATGCCCCATTTTACACTCACATCAGTGTACAAGTGTTCCTGTTTCTCTATATCTTCACCAAATTTTATTGAGGTATAACTGACCTATAGTAAACTGCATATTTTATAGTAATTTGATAACAGTATAGGTAGCTAAATACACCCGTTAAACCATCGCCACAATGAAGAAAAATTATCATAACACCCTCAAAAGTTTCCTTGGGCTACTTTGTACCCCATTTCCTCCCACTCTTTTCCTCTCACTTTTCCCCATCTTCCAGAAATCACTGGCCTGATTTCTCTTAATATTGATTAGTTTAAATGGCATTTTAAAAAAATTATATTTTCTCTTTAGTGTATAGAAATGCAGTTGCCTTTTGAGTGTTGATTTTATATCTAGCCACCTTGCTAAATTTTCTTTTTTATTCTAATATGATGTCTATAGATTGTTTGGAGTTTATTATGTAGGTAATCATGTAATATTTAAATAATGACAATTTCCTTCCTTCTTTAATACATTTTTGTGTCTTATTGTAATGGCCAGAACTCTATAGTATTGAATAGAAACAGTAGATACTTGTCATCTCAGTGATCTTAAAGAGAGTGGTATATCATCGTCATCAACACTGACGTTTGCCTTAGATGTTTGATAAATACCCTTTGTCAGCTAATACCAAGTTGTTATTTGTGTTCTTAGTTTGCTAGGAGTTTTTATCATGAATGATGAGTAAGTGGTGAATGTTACCAAATGCTTTTTCTGCAGCTGTGGGGATGATCATATGGTTTTCTTCTTTCACCTGTTAGAATGATTGAAGATTTTATAGTTCTGATAATGCTAAATCATCTTGACTTTCCTGAGGTAAATCCAATTTGTTCTTGATATGTAGTTTTTTTTTCTATTTAAATTCAATTAATTAACATATAATGTATTATTTGTTTCAGGGGTATAGGTCTGTGACTCATCAGTCTTATATAATACCCAGTGCTCATTACAACACATACCCTCCCCAAAGTCCATCATCCAGTTATTCCAACCCCCCACACCTCCCCTCCAGCAACCCTCAGTTTGTTTCCTAAGATTAAGAGTCAAAAGATTTTATTTATTTACTAGAGAGAGAGCAAAGCAGGGGGAGAGGCAGAGGGAGAGGGAGAAGCAGACTCCCCACTGAGCAGGGAGCCTGACTCAGGGCTCAGTCCCAGGACCCTGAGATCATGACCTGAGCTGAAGGCAGACACTTAACCAACTGAGCCACCCAGGCACCCCTTAATGTATAGTGGGTTTTTTGGTATTTCTGGATTCTCCACGTCTGGTTTTTTGTTTTGTTTTGTTTTGTTTTGTTTTGTATTTCTGGATTCTGATGCAACATTTTGTTCAAGATAAGTGTTCATAACTGAGACTGGCCTATAATTTTCCTTTCTGTTTCTGCTCTGATCTGTTTTTGGTTATAAAATAGGTTGGGGTATTTTTCTTCATTTTTTGTTTGGTAGATGAGTTTGCACAAGTTTGGAGTGATCTGTCTCTTGGAATTTTGGTAAAATTTATCTATAAAACCATATGGGCCTGATATTTCTTGAGAAAAAAAATTTTTAATATTCAGTTTCTTACATGGTTATAGGACTATGTAGGCCTTCTGGTCTTTTTCTTGATTTAGTGTTAGTAAAATATATTTTCTTAGATTTTGCCATAAAATTGCTTATAATATTCTTTTAAATCTCTGCTTAATCTGTAATCATGTCTCTCTTTTCATTATTAATGGTATTTATATGTCTTCAATTGATACCATTGACCAATGTCAGTTGACATTTGATTTTGTTAGCCTTTTCAAAGAACCAGTGTTTTGTTAATGTTCATGTTCTCTGTTGTATATTTGGTTTTCATTTCATTAATTTCTGCTTTTTATTATCACCTTTATTCTACTTTGAGTTTATTCAGTTTTTGATATGGTATTTTTTCCCCCTAAGTGCTTGAGACACATATCAATGAAAACAATTTTCTGCCTTCTTTTCTAATATGAGTATTTAAAATTACAAAATTTCCCCTGTGTACTGCTTTTGTTGCATTCCATAAATTTTGATATGTAGTACTTTCTTAATGGTTTAGTTCTAAGAGTATCTAAATTTCTATTATGATTTTTTTTTACTTGTTTAGAAGTGTGTTACTGGTTTTCTACGTATACTTGGATTTTAATTGACTTTTTATTGACATCTAATTTTTGTGTTTTGGTCCTAGAACACAGTCTGTGGTACTCATCTTTTTGAAAATTTTTTATACTTTCTTTGTGACTTGTGATCATTTTTGTAAATGAAGCATAGGAGCTTGTGCAATATCATGTTACTTTATTATCTGGACTTTTCCTCCTTAGGAAGAATTTACTGGGAATGGAAATTTGATTTGACTGTATCACTGTCTTATTAGGACTTGAAGGACTAATTAGGACTTGGTAGAGTTTTATTTCATGTTAACCTCAATTTCATGTTAAAGTTTTAAAAACTTATCTAACATGCTTGAAGGCCTTTTTCAAAAGGTTGTAATTCAGAATAATACAAAAGTCCCTTAAAGTAAAACATTTACCTGGAATAAATATCCTTAAGTAAAATACTAAGGACAACTCCGCCCAAGGGAAGGAAGAACCCCAGCACCCTATTGTGACGATAGAGAAATATAAGGAAGGGAGTCTGTTCCAATTTAAACAGGAAGAAAAGAATTTCACTTTTGTGGGGGAAATCTAAAGAAGATAAAACTCCCCATTTTCGATTTCCTTGTAATTCAAATTGGTTGGTCAGACTCAGGAACTTAACACTTTTAAGTATTAAGAGGAACATATGTAGGGAAAGATGCAAATCCGTGCAGGGTCACTGGCCCAAGGTATGGTTAATGAACTATGTAAATGGTCTGCTTTCCTGACTCGTTTTTGTCTCTGTTTGTTTTTATAGGTAGAAGAAGTGAAAAAGCACCAGCACTGTTTAGCATTTAGCTCCTCTGGACCCCAAAGCCAGACATACTACATTTGTTTTGATACATTCACAGAGTATTTAAGGTGGCTTCGACAAGTCTCCAAGGTAAGTGGTTGTTCAGCTTCTAGATGGCTCACGAGTTCCTCTCTGCTTTACCCAGTTCCAGAATATAGTATTATACTTTTTTTTTTTTGCAGATACTGCTAGTAGTTTGCAATTTTTAGTTTTGTAGAAGCTCATTTTGGCTGAAAAGTAGCCAATTAAAAAATTTTTAAGTGTGTTTCATTTGTTAGATTTTGTTTATCCTAAGGGGGAAAAGAAAGAATTCAGTGGGTAGACTGGCATTACTATCTTAATGTTATAGATAAGGAACATAGACTACGAATATTTAAGGGACTGGCCCAGGGTAGGACAACTGCAAAACCACAAAATACCCAGAGAATTGTTACAAATTTCCCCTCTTCCTCTATTTTTTCATATAAGTGGTTTAATCTGTGCCAACTCCTTTTCACCAGTTCAACTTCTGCCTTTCGAATGGCTTACTTGCTTTTTGCATCTTCATTATTTTGACCATTTTATAGTCCCCTAATTAAATAAGATCACCATGACCTATGAAACAGTGTGTGTGTGTGTGTGTGTGTGTGTGTGTGTGTGTGTGTGTGTGAGATGGAAGCTAGAATAACATGATGAATAAGATAAGTAAGTGTTGGTGTTTCAGGTAGTGTGTGTGAAGATGATTTTACATCACGTTTATAGAATTGTGTGTAAAAGGGTGGAGTGTAGTACTTTGTGCCTTGGTTTTGGGTGTGTTTATGAAATAATGAAACCTCTCTTGGGTGCAGAAGCATTACTTTGGAATTTGCTTTCATATTTTTGAATTTATAATCCAGTTTGCTATCCAAGTTCAATATGATTCAGATTGCTGTATGATGTAATTATCAAGTGAATGAATAGGGAATGACTTTGTAAAACAGTTAATAGAAAATTTGAGAATAACGTCTAGAAAGACTTTGTGAAATACTGGCTACACTTGAATTATCAGGTAAAAACTGTGTTCTCTGAGATGACAAACATTTATGAACATTAGTTTCCCCTCCTTTCAGAGAGGTAGCAATAGAGGCAGAATTTGGATTGATAAGACTCAGAAGAATTCTCCTAACCTGGTAGGCAAGTGGAAGGGCAGCACCCTGCTAGAGAAAATGGGAAAGATAACATTTTTCCTACAGACGTGCATGTAGAGTTAATGTATTAGAGGCAATAAGTACATCTGTCTAGTTGTTTTAAAATTACTTTTGTGGTTGCAAATGTGAGGAGACAAGTATTAAAGAACACTGTGCTTTTATATTTAAGTGTTTGCATGGGTTCAAGGCAATAAGGCAACAACCTACACTCTGCTTTATTCAGAATAAAATGCCAAAATGTGGTCAGAGTGCATTAAATTTCTTTCTATATGGAGACGTTAATTTTTGTTTAAATTTTTTATTTTGGAATAATTTTCTATTTACAGAAAAGTTGTAAAGATAGTACAGGGAGTTTCCACGTAGCCCCACCCAGTTTCCCAAACATCTTCCATTACCATGATAGATATGCCAAAACTAAGAAACCAGTATTAACACATTACTCTGAAATAAACTCCAAAATTTATTTGGATTTTACTAGTTTTTCCATTAATGTCTTCTTTCTGTCCCAGGGTTTAATCCAGGCTACCACATTGCATTTGACTGTCATGTCTCCTTTGTCTCCTCTAGTCTGTGTCAGTTTTTCAGTCTTCCTGTGTTTTTTTATGATCTTGACAGTTTTGAAGAGTATTGGTCAGGTATTTTATAGAATGTTCTACATGGCGATGTTTTGATCTTTTAAATCAAATCCAGTGTCATAGTCAGCTGCTTTGCATTCTTTTTGGAACAGGTCAGAGGTATAAATTCTTAAACATGGATAAAGATGTGAATAAACATAAGTTATCAAGCTTACCAATGACAGATTGTTTTGATTGAAACAATAACAAAAAGATTAATAGGTATTAAGTTTAATAGTCATATATTAGACATCCACACAATTGATAAGTCACTGTTCTGAAACTTGCAGGCATTTATTAAGCACCTTCTGTATGTTAAGTATGTGTTCTGTGTACTGGGATATAGCAAAGAACAAGTCTAATTCCCCTCTCTTGGGAGCACTTACATTGGGGAAGTAGATGGTTAATAAGTAAACACACAAAGAAAACATCAAATAATCACAGTGCTGTTAATACAAGTTGTGCCAGAGTATAATGGAGGAGGAGTAACTCTTTCTGAGGAGGGGACATTTAAACTGGAACTTCAGGGAAAGAAGTATCCAGTTATTTGAAGATGTCATGGGAAGAGTTTTCCAGGCAGGCAGAGAAGATAGTGTGAGAGTGCTAAGACTGGAACACGGGATGTGAAGTCAGGGAAGGCAGGGGTCTTACGTTATAGAACGGGATAAAGAGTCTGGATTCTATTATTGGCATAATGGCAAGCCATTAGAAGAGTTCTCTTCCAGAAAGTTACATGATCTGACATTGCTGTTGTGTGGAGGACAAGAAGAGAAGCAGGGGGGTCTGACTGGCCAGGAGGCTCTTAGGGTATATTCCAGGCAAGAGGTGAGAGGAGAAACGGAGAGAAGTGGATAGATGTGTTTTGGGATGTGTTTTGAAGATTGAGTGACAGGATACTGGATAATTACGTCTCAAGCATGAGGAAAAGTTCAGAATGAAAAATGGCTTCTAGGTTCCTTGCTTTGAATGAGGAGGTAAATTGTAGCCTCAGTCAGAAACCATAACAGTAATTAGACTTTTTATATTGGCACCTTTAAAACAATGGCAAAATACAGTTTTTAACTTCAAAGAGTTTGTTTCTAGAGAGACAGCAAAGAGGTGAGGCAGAAGAGGTAGATTATGAAACATCTCTTTAATGGGGTATGGAAACTGTTGATTTCTAATGCTGTTGGTGATCATAAAGGTCAAATGTTAGTTTGGTTAGTACTCTTCACTGTCACTGGTTGGCTAATATGCCATCTCCATGGTCTAATAGGGTAGTGTGTCTGGAACGAGGCGCTCTCTCTGATTATCCAAACCACGAACAGATGCAGGCACCAGGCCACTCAGTAGGAGAAGGTGGGGCGTGGGAGGAGAATTGTGACGTAGGAGAAGGTGATGGTGGCAAGGTGGAGTGTTGGTGTGAGTTTCCTCGTCCACTGATTATTGTATTGCCGTTAGAAAGTGTCTGATGTGTGATGCAGCTGCAAGCAGATCATTCCCATGCACATAGGTACACAAGGCTGCAGCTTACGTTTCACGCAGGTGTGGGTGGGTGCTTCCAGGAGGGAACGTAAGCTAATTACCTTAAATTATGAGTATTAATAAGTAGTTAACTAGTAGTTGGCTGGTATTAGTGAGAATGAATTCAAATTAGAACCTTAACCTCCTTTCCCTTCAAAAAGGCTCTGAATGTTTGGAGAAGCCAAATAGCGTGGGAGTAAAGAGTTCGGGTTTCAAACTAAGGCAGACATAGATTCTACCATTCACTGGCCCTGACACTGTGTCGAAGCTTCTAAATTTTAGGCCCTCTCATTTGGTAAGGGGAATAGTAATAGTACTTACCTCCTAGGGCTTATGTCAAATATGCACATGATAGACTTATCCTATCACACAGTAGATTTTAACTGTGTGTGTGTGTGTGTGTATGAGAATGACTAAATAAGTAAAACAATTTTATGGCCATCATTCCGGCTGTTAACACTGATTGGCCAGATGATCTTTTTAAAGTATTACCTGTTTTTATGTTTATTTTAAGCTTATAAAGATGCACATATGCTTGGTTTATCTGAACAAAGGACCTTTTGCTGTTTTTAACAGCCACAGCACCTTTTTGGAGGTGACATAATTAGGGATGGCAGACATAGGGGGGAGAGATTTCTTCCTGAAAAGTCAGGAGTCAGGGACAGAGGGCACAACATCTTAGTAAATGCATATTTTAGGTACAGTGTCTTTCCTTTCTCCATTCTTAAAAACCAGATAAACACTTCGAAAGTTTTTAGAAGTTTGTACGATTGGTGAATTAAAGGAGAAATGAGTTGTAAGGTGCTGGTTGTGAAGAGGTTAGATATTAAAGAAGGAATCAGTGTGAGAGCCCCTTATTTGGTTGTGAATCCCATATAAAACAGCTGTGCTCTTCTTTAAACTTCGTATATTAAGGGTGGTCCTGTGATCTGATCTTTTTCTTTAACCCAGCATCCTGGGAGAGTAGGTTGGGGTTACTGGAAAGAGGATATGAGAAGCTCGGTCCATTGGGGAGTATGTGCTTGTGGGAAATTTGGAGTGGCCAAAGCTGACTCTTAAAAGCCACTTATACTTTCAGCTTCCATTTCCACTGTCTCTGCTCTTCCTCATGTTTGTAGGCATTAGGATGTTATACAGTTTAGTTGTTCAGGGTTACTGTGGAGACGCTTTTTCTTTTCTTATTGAGAAACACAACATTCACGGAATGGATTGTCTATACATCCTAATGTTTATTTTTTTTAACTTTTTTTCTCTTTTTTGCATTATCTTTTAATCTTTTTTAAAATTTAAATTCAAATTATTAATATATAATGTATTATTAGTTTCAGAGGTAGAGGTCAGTGATTCATGAGTCTTATATAATACCCAGGGCTCATTACATCACGTGCCCTCCTTAATGTCCATCACCTCGTTACCCCATCCCCCCCAACAACCCTCAGTTTGTTTCCTATAGTTAAGAGTGTCTTATGGTTTGTCTCTCTGATTTTGTCTTGTTTTTCCCTCTCTTCCCTATGATTCTCTGTTTTGTTTCTTAGATTCCACATATGGGTGAGATCATATGATAATTGTCTTTCTCTGATTGACTTATTTTGCTTAGCAATAATACCCTCTAGTTTCATCCACATTGTTGCAAATGGCAAGATTTCATTTTTTTTTTTGATGGCTGAGTAGTATTCCATTGTATATATACCCCACATCTTCTTTATCCATTCATCTGTCATACATCCTAATGTTCAAATGAGATTCATTTTGATAAGAATCTGAAAGAAAAACAACAACAGAAAGAAATATCTGAGGTTCTGATTTTTAATGACCATCCGCACCTTAGTCTGCGTAGGAGGACAAAGAGAACCAATTCTGATGATTTTTAAATTAAAATGAATTAGATAATTTAAAAAGAAAATCCTTTATTTTCAGTTTATGCTTCTGGATCTTAGCTAAAAGAGAAGTGTTAATCTTCTAATTTGGTTCATTTGATTTTGGGAAAATTTATGAAAGGTTATTAGATATGTTCTACCAAGATAGGCCTTTATATACTTATTATTTTTAAAATTGAATCCTAGCACTTAGTATTGCTTGCAAAAATAATACCCAAAGCAGTCCCTTTGGAGTTTTTGTTTTGGGTGGGTGTTAGTGGTAGATACTGTGAAGGAAACCGCTCCTTTGGGAGGATTACGATACTGATTGTAAAGTCATCCCTAAAATATTAATGCACGACACGCTTTAAAAACTCAGTAAACATTCTGTTGTATGCAGTGTAAAAAAGGGCTCTGCTCACCACGGGTGCATGTCTTAAGCATGTTTTCCGAGTGATGGGAGGAAGGCTGGGAGTGATAGTGGAGAGAAGAACAGGAACTGCAGAAGAGGTCCTGTCAAATACACGACACAAGTGACATTATAGAAATGCTGATTTTGATGTCCATTTTTGTGGCCCACTTTTTTGGAGTGCATAAGTTTTAGACATGTTGATTAATCCTGTGAATTCTTTTCAGAGTTAGTCTTTATGCGAATCTGTAGCCTAAGCATACTTAATTTTTTATTAAGCCTTAATTACTTCTACAGCACTGTATTGTCCCACTTTAAAGTCTGTTTCTTTATTTCAGGGAAGATTTAAAAAGGGGGGACTCAGATCGCGGATTGGGTGTTGTGCGTGGATGTGTTTTTAACTTTTTATTATGGAAAATGTCAAATATTTAGAAGTGGACATAATAGTATAGTAACAACCACATACCTGTTACCCAGCTTCTACAATTATCACCTGTGAGCAGTTGTGTTACATGTGTGTTATATGGCCCACCGTGACAAATTCACACCCCATGGAGCAGCATAGCTTGTGCACGCTTCTCCCGCCTTGTTGATCAGGGGCTGACATGCAGCTTCCAGTGACTGTGGCTATCATAGTGGCTCTCTCTCCTGTCTGTCTTCTAGTATTAACTGTAGTATTTTATTCTAGGCCTCTTGTTTTTTGTTTTGTTTTGTTTTTGTCACTGCCGTGAACTTTTTGGTTGCCTTGATATATTGGGTTCACTCTTAATAAGCATAGTGTAGGCAAGTCAGGGCCACATTTCATGCTGAATTAAAGATCACATGAAGTAATGAGTAAATATCACCCCTTTAAATCAGAATAAAGTATATGGTGAATCACAACTGAACTTTCACTTTCACATGCTTAAAAAGAGTGTTTTTTTGGTCCAGATTTCACTCAAAGAATACTTCACTAACTCCTTGAGTCCAGTCATTCTAATGTAATAGGATTATGGTTTCCAACATAAAGATTTGTGTCATTAATGGAGCTGCAAGGAACCCTGAAAGATTAGTCATCTTTTACACATTATTTGCCTCTTAATTTGAAGTGTAGATTAGGGAGTATGCTGCTTTTTGTCAGCATGATTTGGAACCTGTCTTTTAGGGATTGTGCTGTAGTTGCTTACATTGGGATTATAATGGTAAGAGGCTTTGCTCTCAGTACGTTTCTGCTAAGAAGTCCAGGTGTTTTTGTTGTTGTTGTTGTTGTTCATTTGTTTTTTTTAGACACCTTCACTTCACATTTTATACCCATTCTTTAGATAGAGAATTAAGAGCTATTTGACCAAGGACAGTCTAGCAGATCTGTGGTAGAAGCTTAAGTTAAACCATGTGACACAGATTTTAGCTTATAATACGTCACCCCATCCCAAGGAGATTGTTCTTGTACCAACTCTGTAGTGAAGATATGAGAAAAATTTGGAAATCCAGTATATGAGCTGTTTGGGTACAGGAAGACTTCAAATAGGTAATGGGCAAATTGAGTTCTGAAGGATGAATAGGCGTTCACTACAAAGACAAGAAGGGAAGGGCATTTCAAGGAGAGGTGTAAAGTAAGTACAGAGGCACAGCTGTGTAAAATGTGAAAATATAGTCTTATTACAGATGTCCGAGCAGCATGAGAAAGAAAAAAAATAGAAGCTAGGTAAAGTTTAAAAAGTGCTGGCCTGTCTATTTCCTGCTAGTTCCATGTCATTTCCTGGGGGAAATTTGATTATAAGTTACCAAATATGATAACTAACTTTCTAACATAGTAATGGATTTGTTACATAAAAGTTCATGTTAGTTCATGTTATGGAATCTTCCTTACTATGGATATGAGCAACAGTTTATGAAATTAGGGAATCTAGGAATTCTGCTTTGAATGATGGAATATTTTGGATTGCGTTAAATTTTGTTTTTGTAATACGTAAAACTGTGATTAAGTTAGTAAAATATTAAAATGATCTCTTTGTGGTTATAATTATGCTTCATCTTATTTCCACATTGCTAATCCTGTCTGTTCATTTTTCCTGTGGCAACTATTGGTTCTAAAATCCTAGGTAATGTATTCTTTTTTTTTTTTTTTAAGATTTTATTTATTTGACAGAGAGAGACACAGCGAGAGAGGGAACACAAGCAGGGGGAGTGGGAGAGGGAGAAGCAGGCTTCCCGTGGAGCAGGGAGCCCAATGCGGGGCTTGATCCCAGGACCCTGGGACCATGACCTGAGCCGAAGGCAGACGCTTAACGACTGAGCCACCCAGGCGCCCCTAGTTAACATATTCTTAAAAAAAGGGGGTTTTCCTTGAATTCTGAGTCATTTCAGTTTAAAGCCATTTAATTGTATTTTCTCCAAAGTCTTATCATCCAATTTTATCCAAGTGAAAAAATACCTAGTTTGCTTACCATTCCCTAGCAAAAGAGGCATGCTTTTGTGAAACGCTGCCAACTTGTCCATTTACTGGGTTAGACTGATCCCCTGTGTCTCCATCTTCCCTCCCTGGGTCTTCTCACTTCCTCCCCCTTTTTTCTGCACTTTGTTGGAGTTACTACAGAGTTGCCCTGAGAGACATGAGGAGGGAGGGAAGAGGGAAGACTAATTCCACCCTTTCTTTATGCAGGGCACTCTTCTAGGCTCAACTTCTAGGTCAGGGTCTCAGCAAACGGAAGAAGCGTGTTCCTCATGTGGATTTCATCTGTATATTGTTACTACCTTTAATAAAATACATTCTCGGTGTCAAGCAAGGGGCTTACAGCTCTGTTTTAAAGTTGCAACATATTATTTTAAGATTGGAAAGGGCCCTTGTAAGAAAGTCATCAAAAAGGTATTATTACCAGTTGTAGTTTTCTGGAATAATTATCTTAATAGTTATTTGGTATTTTCTTTGAAAGTGTTCTTTAGTTGAACCTTAAATTGTAGCCATGATCAAATGCTCTTAGTTTAGGGACTTAGAATTCAAGATTCAAAAAGGACCTTCTGGACTCCCAGACTTCCTTCCCTCCTAAAAAACCATCTGTAGTGTTTCAGACACCTGTAGTGTCTGACCAGACAGTTCTTCCTTATCAGTGAGCTGAAGTCTTTTCCCTGTGGCTTCAATCTGTTGATCCAGTTTTGCTCTCTAGTATAACGCGGGATAATTCTATTTGATAGCCTCTGAATATTGAAGTTAGCATGATTCCTGTGCCCTCCTCCACCCCTTAGCCATCTGTTTTCAGGAGGAGCATCTCTGGTAGTTCCAGGTCCTGCTGTCACGTGGTTCCCAGATCCTTTCTTCAGCTGGTTTATCAATCTGCTTACTTGCAGATACCAACTGATGAGCCCGGAATATGACCATCATTTTCCTTGCTTCACACATTATATCCAAAGTGAATTAGTTATTCATCCGTGAGGTTGACACCAAAATAAAAGGAACTTTTGTTTTTACCCCCAACTTGTTGATGTATTTTGTTAATAAAATCACTTAGCCTAATGAATCGATCTAGTAGTAACCGCAATAATGCCAATAGGAATAACTAATGTTTTGGTAACTTTTTCTATGTGCCAAGCACACTTCTAGGGGCTTTATACCAGCCCTGTGAAGTAAGTACTCATTACAACTCTCCGAGGTCAGGTTTTACAACAAAAGAGAGAGTAACTCTGGAGGAGATACTGTCACATCTCCATTTTGCAGATGAGGGAACTAAGGTATGAAGTATCCAGCCCTGCTTTATGCAGGAAGTTCTGCTACCTTGCTCTTTTTTCTTTAATTGTACTTCCAATGTTTAACAGTGGCCTGAGGGAACAAAACAAACCAAGACTCACATAACTGAAATGTACTGAAAATGTCAAAGGGAAGTACTTCACATACAAGGTTGTCAACGGCATTCAGGCAGCTCAGTGGTAGAATAAGAGGTGGTTTGTCACACAGTCTGTTGTATGGGGTATGCTGCTAGGGAAGCCACCATGCACTGATCGTCCGTCTTCTTAAATGATGACCAAGACATATTTAAGAAACCTGAGGTGCTTTCTGTGTCATCCAAGGCAGATTAAATTGATTTTATTGTTGAGGGGACTACTGTTGTCTAATTCTTCAAAAACTGGTCAAGTATTGCTATCTCAGGAATTCACCATATATGATTAACCACATCTCTGTATCTGGCCATGTTAATATTAAGAAGTTAAGTCATTTTAGTCTGAGTATTTAGACCAATGTAAATATATAAATATATACACATATATATTATTTATATAGTAATATATAAATATTTATATAGTAAAAATGTGTATATATTTATATTTTATATATAATATATAGACTTTATAAAATAAAATATGAAATATATTCATATATATATATATATATATATATATGTTCTTAAGAGTTTAGTTTCCATTATATATTTGCTCATCTTGGAAGTTCCCAGTATTTGTAACCCAGAGTATTGCGTTTCCTACAACTACTCTGAAGAGTTAAGTTCATTTACCCACTGGTCTGATTTATAATTTCATAAAGTAAGGAATCATGGAATAATTGGAAAAATGTCAATGACCTCTTTATGTCTAACATGCTCGACCTTGTATGTTAGATTTGGAACTTAAAATACAAAACAAGTAGCTCGTTTCTAATAGTAGAATCACTTAAGTATACGTTTACATCACTTCTTTTACCAGAAAGCTAGAATTTAAGTGTTTTTTGTGGTTGGCTATCTTTTCCCTTCCCCGTGGTCAGGGAGATGCCGCTTTCTCAGGTGGCCACTGTCTAAAGGGACTGTTTACACCTAGTTTGCCAATACGGAAATGAGGAAGGAACTCTGAGTTCAGATTTGATCTCCGCCCAAGCTGAGCTCTGTTTTTCTGTTGTTACTCAGAAACACAATGGGTTTGTGTGTGGGGGGGAGGGGGAGATAATGGCTGGGGTGACATGGGAGTGATCCCAGGAGGCTGTTGGTGCCATCTCCTCGCAGTTCTTCACTGTTGCTTCTGGCTCCGGGAAAGGTGGCGCCAGGTCTGCATTTCCGGTGGAGGCCATGCAACGAGCTCCCTGGACAAACGCCACAGTTCTGTCTGCTCTTAGTGGTGATGTGCAAGTCTCTGCCCAAGTGCCCAGGCAAGGGAGGGGAGTGTGGGTGCTGGGATTGCCACAGGGTTGCTCTGAGCTTTGTGTTCTCTGCTCTGGGTGCGCTCATCACACCACTGTGTGTACCTTCTTGAATTACGGTCACGTAGGTGTCCGTGTCTCAAGAGACCAAGCTTTTGAAGACACACAGTGCCACCTCTCCAGGACCAAGTCTAGTGCCCGGTTCATAGAGGCAAATGATAAACATATGTTGAAAGATTCACTCGTCCCCATCCCCTCCATTCGCCTGGCAAAGAGAGGTCAGGATGCTTAGGTGGAGCTCTTACTCTAAATTTCTCAGTATTGTTTTTTCTATATTGTTATAGCCTGGTGCTTTAACAGGGCTTTAACAACATCGGCACCTTGCTTTGTTCCTGTTAGTGTATTTTAATTACTAATTATTAATTATTAATTATTAATTAGCTCCTATTAATGTATATATTGCAATTAATTTTATACCAAAGTTATCTTCACCTGTTGTTAAACAGATTTTATAAAATTGTAATGGTAGTACAGGATCAAGAAAAGAGATGTCATTGCAAAAAGGTCTGGGGTCAATTTAAGGCATTTCTTATATATTTGTAGAATTTTTTTTTTAAGAAATGATTGCATGTCATAGAGCGGTGATAATTTGAATTTTATTAAAATTGGAAACTTTGGTTTGATATAAAGTAATAAAACTATTGATGAGGATGGAGTTGAAAATAAATTGCTAGAATGCTTAGCTAAAAGATTAATAAACACTCTCCTAAATTTATATTCTCCTCCCTAATGCCTTCCCAAAGCATTTTTAGGGAGTGAGAATTAAAATTAGGTCAGTTAAGAGGTTAAGAATTTTTTACAGAAGTCTAGTAAACTCCCCAGAGACTATCCCTGTAGCCAGGGCATAATTTTCCAAGCCACTGAAGGTTAGGCCAGAGCAATTAATGACTCACTGTGCTGGTGTGCAACAGTCTTTTACTTTACACAAGCAGAATTACTTGTACTCCTTCAGCTGCTTTCACCCAAGCCTTTCAGGGTGATTTTGCTTAATTTTGAGCATGTTTGGCACATAATAAGGATAAATGCCCCTTCGCTAAAGTATAGTGGTAACAACAACAAAATAAGTCACATGAATGTTTTTCTAAACTTTCCCTTGCTAATAAAAGATGAGGACAGTCCTATTGCAAGGGAAGATGATAATTTCAAAAGCATAGCAAGGATTGGTTAGGATAGGAGAGATATCTTGGTTTAGAAATGCAACTCAGCTAACCAGTTTTGACATAAGTACCCTAAAGCCTTGCCAAGAAACAACTGAGGGAAGTGTTGAGCTGAGTAGCCTGTTAGAAATATCTGGAAGCCCAGTAGGTCAGCTGAAAAGTTTGTCGTTCATATTATCATTTTTATGTTTACCCTGCAGTGTACTTTTGGGGAAATATTTTGAGGGCCAAATGAACTTTACCCCTCCCCCTCCCAACATGTTTACAAGTAATTTTGAAAAGAAGACAACCTGAGAAGGTCGTTGGAATTCATGTTCACTTTTATGTGTCTTCCAGAATATGTAGGTTCATGAGGGGGAAATCCCATTTAGTTCCCCAACTCTGTCAGCCTTGAAAAAATGTTTTGCTGTTAATCCAGGCTAGCGCGGATTTTCCTAGCCACAGTTCCATTGAACCAATCTTCTAACACTTGAATCCCTTCATATGTAGTTCATGGATGGTCTGCGAGCCTCGTAACTAGTGTCATGTTCTGCCTTTGACTGAGCTTTATCTGTGTACTGCTCAAGGTGGCAAGAACCGTTGCCTGTGCTCTCAGCCTTTTTTTGTGTTACAGGTTTATACTGCGTGCAGCTGTGGATGTTGGTCAAGGGATATTTGGTCTGTAGAGCCTCTCCTGATTTTTTTAAAATGAGAAAAGTATTATTTACAGCAGCTTGTTTAATTCATCAGGGCAGGTACTATCTATTCCTCTTTAGTGATGAGGGAACAGAAGGACAGATAGGTGAAGTGACTTCTCTAGAGCCACGTGGCTTGGAAGTGGTAGAATTGTTTGTACGCCCTGAAAGTTGTTAAGACTGTGCCCTTTCTCCTGCATGTCAAGTTGCTTGGGTCTCAACTTTGTGTCTTCCACTGTCTTGATGTTGGGAGGTGTAATAGAAGTACCGTAGCTTTTGCCAAAAGGATTTTGTATTCTCATTGTGAGGTCCTTTAGAGATCCCTTTCTGTAACAGATTTGAGGTGATTTCTGCATGTGCCCTTTTCTTTCACTTTCTAAATTTCTGTAACCTTTTAAACTTTTCCCGTAACCTTTTAGAATTCGATGAGGTGCTCACCAAGTGGCATCACCGCTGCCCAGGTGGACAAGCTGTGGAGATAGGAGTGGGCAGAGCCCATGATGTTAAGGAATGGTGCCCCCCTGGGGCTTCACCCCTTCCCTGAAGTCTGTTTGTGGTCAGCAGATGCTGTCTGCTTCTCTCGAACATGCCAGACTGTCTTCTGTCACTGCCGTTCCTGAGGCTTAAGCTTCCCCTGGGATAGCATCTGATCATCTTTGCTGTGGTCTAAGGGGTTATGTTATTATCTTATCATGGGCGTTAGAAGTACAGGTCCTCGTTAAACTCAGGTTCTGCTACTGCTCAAACTGGGTGACCATGGGCATGCTCTGTGACTCTGTTTACCCTTCATCTTTGAAATGAGGGTAAGTCATCACCACACTGAGTTGTTGTGAAGGTTAAATAGGATGGCTAAAGCAGTTAGAAGAGGGCCTCCCACAAGTGAAGCACCCCCTAAATGTTAGCTAGTAGTATTGCTATTCCTGCTACTTAAAAAAAAAAAAGTAATAAAAGGCTACTTGCTCTGAGGTATAGCCAGGTGGCTTTCTGATTTATTCTTATTACTTACTTAGGTCTTTCCTGTGAAGGATCTTAGTTTTAATAGGTGCCATGTATGTGGATCACAGCTTCTTTGGGCAGTCCAGCCGATCGTTTTCTCACGTGGCAGTCAGGCAAATCTCTTTGTGGCATATCCCTGTGCGCCCAGGCTGGTCTGGGTGGAAGCACTTAACTTCCCCCCTTTTTGCGGAGACGGGGTGGAGGGGCAGCTCCTGGTAGCTTTTGTGGTCACTTTGGCAGCTCGCTGCCCTGCTGCTGTCCTTTCTGTTCTCGCTGCGCATGGCTCTTGCTTATTGTCGCCTTGTTAATGTGGCTTCTTGCCCCTTGTTTCCAGCAGCAACAGCCTGCGGTCCAGAACGAGGAAGGGAATCAAATACCACTTGACATGTAATCATTATCTTTCAGTTGTCTGAGCAGAGTATTCAGTGTGACGCCTCAGTCGAAGTAGGATTTGTCCTCTTCAAAGTAGTCTCCGTGTGAAAGCATACGCTAGGTGGGTCAGATGCAGGCTGCTGAGAAGGCAGCGGGTGGAAATTGGTCCAGTGGCCATTCTTCTGACAAATACTTTTTTCGAGGGTCTCACCAAGTGCTGAGCATATCAGGGTATATCAGTGAACAAAACAGGCAAAAATCCCTGCCCTTATGGAGCTTGCAGTCTAGAGACAGAGATTTTCAGAACCTCTCCACGCTTCCCATTTTGCTCACATTGAAAGCTGGGGTATTTACAGTGACTGAAAAGACCCTGCCGGACCTGCTGCCCACCCCTACCCCCTTACCTTTCTGATCTCACTACGTACAGGGCATTCTCCCCTCCAGCATGCCGGGCACATCCCTTTTTAGGGCCTCTACCCTTGCTACTTCCTCTTCCTGGAGTGTTCCTCTAGACACACCTCTTCAGCCAGCTTCCTCCTGCCCTTCGTGTCTAGGTGTCACCCGCTCAGTGGGGCCCACCCTGACCAACCTGTTTAAGGAGAACCAACCACTTTCCAACAATCTTGACCCCCCCTGTCCCTTACTCTGTTTTTTTCCATAGTATTTGCTAATTTTTAACATATAATTTACTTATGTACGAAGGCAGGGATCTTAATTTTGTTTACTGAAGCATACCAAATGCTTACCTAGGCCAGTAATTGGCACATAGGAGGTATTCAGTAAACATGTTGAATGAATGAAAATGAAAAGTACTCTGGAAAAAATTGTGAAGGGAGTATTAGTTTCCAAATTAACAAAACCTTGGTGACTTTAAAACAACAGAAATGTATGCAGTTCTGGAGGCCAGAAGTCCGAAATCAAGGTGTTGGCAGGACCATACTCCTTTGAAGGCTCTAGGGGAGAATCCGTTCCTTGCCTCTATCTGCTTCTGGTGGCTCTAAACATTCTTTGGCTTGTGGTCCGTATTACTTCTGTCTCTGTCCCCATATGGTCACATCGACTTCTCTTCTTCTACCTCAAAACACCGCCTCTCTCTTGAAGGATACATATTTCGTCATATAGGGTAATATTCACTCTTACCATATAAGATAATATTTATAGGTTCCAGGGACCAGGATGTGGAAGTCTGTGTTTTTGTCTGCCTCGCCTCCTTTTTTGGGGCCACTGTTCAGCCCACTAGTTAAGGGGATCCCCTTGATGACAGGAGGAATTGTTGCCCCTGGTGTACCGCCTAGTAGAACACTGAATGCAAAGAAAGCCAGAAGACTGCTCTCATCCATTTTCTTCTTTCACTGAAATTTTAATTGAAATTACATTTTTTTCCCAAGGTAAACACACATACACATGCACACAGAAGAGCACAAAGGATATTACAGTTTCCATGTACTTGTCTTCCCCAGTTGTTAACACATTTCCATAGTTCCTTCCTATCTTCCCATTCTTATTTCCTTTCCCCTCCCAACCCATATAGAAACAATTGCCATCATTAATTTGGTATATGACCAATGTAGGGTTTATGTGGCTAATAGTTACTGTTCCATAGCTATTTATACATAATATATGGAGTCCTGTGTGTTCATGTTTTCTCTCCTGGCTTCAGAATATATAAATCCCAGAAAAGGCCTCTGGTTAGCCTAGCTGGGGTCACATGCCAGTACTTGTTGGATCAATCCGTGGGTTCAGTGGATGGGGTACTCTGGTTGTTCAGGCCTGGAGTACATGCCTATCCCTGTAGCCAGAGGGTCAACATGCTTTGTTCGAACCTCTATCAAAATTCCAGGATCCTGAAGGGTTGCTATAGGAAGATATGGAAAAAGGATTTGGGGTAGACGAAAACACAGATTTCCACTCAAGTTTGAAGTTTGAGCTTGTACATTAGGACCTTTGGGAAGCCTTCCCTGACTTCTTAGATCATGCACTTACGATTACTGTAATCATTATCATGTAGTACCTAATTTCCCTCTGCTTCTCTTGAGGTGTGCTCACTCAGGGTGGAGACTGTGTCTGCTTTGTTTACTGTTGTACCGCAGGTGATAGAAGGCCTGGCACGCCCCTACATGCTCAACGTGTGTACACCCTCTCTTCCTGTAACAGGTTCCTGTGAGCGTTTGCACCTGCCTTTCAGGCCCATTACATTCCTCATGGCTCTTTTCACATCTTTTAGTGTGTATGGATGATTTGGAAAAAAAAAATCCCCTGTTTGGGATTTCCTTCCCTCCTTCTTTCCTTCCTTCCTTCCTTCTTTTTTTGTGGAAAACAATTTCTTCTTTTTCTTATTTAATAGTGAAAATTCAAGGAAAGATAGAGTTGCTAAAATGCAGACTCAGGCTTTGTCTTTTTTTTAAGATTTTATTTATTTGCCAGAGAGAGGGAGCGCACACAAGCAGGGGGAGCAGCAGGCAGAGGGAGAAGCAGGCTCCCCGCTGAGCGAGGAGCCCGATGTGGGACTCGATCCCAGGACCCTGGGATAATGACCTGAGCTGAAGGCAGACCTTAACGACTGAGCCACCCAGGCGCCCCTGTAAAGTCTTCTGAGTTGAGCCCTGCCAGGCTGTTTTTATCTCACCCTCCCCTTAGTTCTCAAGTGTGCACAGTAATTTCTTTCTAACCTCAAATACGCCATCAGCAGAATAGGTTGTATGCAAATTTACTTCTGAATACCTTTTTAGCATCAGGAGAATTTGGATTTCAGTAGATGTAAGATGTGAATCATTCTATTTGACAGTAGTAGCAATACTAATAGTGGTAGTACTAGCAGTCCCCGTGTATTGAATGCTGTTTCTGTGCCGGCTGGTAGATGTCCGTATCACCCTTACACCTGTTACACAGATGCGAAAACTGCAGCTTGGAGGGCTCAGTGATCTGTTCATGTCCTCTCAGCTCCTAAGTGGGGGAGTTGGGACGTAAAGCTGCACACGGACCCCAGAGTCACACTCCTGAGGACCATGCCCTGCTGCCTCTGTAACTGGGAAAGAGAAAGCTAGAGTTTGGTAATAGAAAAGGACATCATACTGATCACAGATAAGGAGTGGTGTTTCTGCCATAAAGCTTTGGTAAAGATAAAGAGCACGAGGGAGAATCAATCCAAATCTTAGAACAGTATTACCGTGGCCTCTCTGGGGGAGAGAAGGAGCCAAGGTGTGTGCAAGTGGGGCTGAAGCCACACGCAGAGGCTTAAAGTGGCACTGTATGACTTGGAATATTGGAGAAAGCATTTGAGAAATACAGGTCATCCAATGCTCTTTCTGTCTCTAGCATGCTAGTTGGTCTGTGGCCCTGGGACTCTGGCCACGGTCATAGTCATTCAACCAGGAAGGCTTTGAATATGTGGATAAACATTCAGACATAAAATAAATTTTACTTAGAATACTTGTATGAAGCAAAGCCCAGTGAATTTATGAGCATCTCATTGAAGCTTTGTGGGACAGACAACCCAAGAAGTTGAGAGCAAGCAGACAGTGGAATCTGATCATATGCTGCCATTACTATTAAAGACGTGTACAAGGCCATCGATACTACTATTCTTTATTTGTGCTGTTTTAAATCAGTATATACAAGGGCTTTGATAGGTTTCATCTAGACCTTAGTGTCTATATCCTAACCCTGAGGTTACTCTAGAGTCTTGTATTATTTAGCTCTGAATTCTCTTACCATAAACGTTTTCAGGAACTTAACCCCTACGGTTGGAGGAGATTACTGCTATCACTGAACCTGATAGGATTAAGCTGTGCTTTTTGTAACCTGTCTCCTATACTGGGTTACTGTAAGTACCTTTCAGGCAGGGACATTGTTTTCTGCTTTTACAGTACTTGACTCGGTTCTATGTTAAGTAAATAGTCTACTGGTTTGTGTTTGGACTACTAGTGCTAAATACTGGTTTATATTTGGACTATTAGTGCTAATACTGGTTTATATTTGGACTACTAGTGCTAAATGCTGGTTTATATTTGGACTGTTAGTGCCACTTATACAATATGTCTGTGTTCTCAGTGGGGTTATTGTATTTCTATCCATAGAGGGCATCTGTAGGATAAATGGATGGTACTAAAATCAGGCTGGGTTTTATCCCCCTCCAGGTTGCGTCACAGCGCATTAGCTCAGTGGACCTCTCGTGTTGTAGCCTGGAGCATCTGCCTGCCAACCTCTTCTACAGCCAAGACCTCACTCATCTCAACTTAAAACAAAACTTCCTAAGGCAGAATCCCTGCCTACCAACTGCCAGGGGGCTCAATGAACTGCAAAGGTGAGCATACAGAAATGGGTAGCCTCTGATTGGTATTTGAATATTCTGACTTAAAAAGCTACAGTGTGTAACCTTTCTCTTTCAGAGGGCAGGGTAATAGGACTTTATGGAAGTGAGGATATTATCAATTTCATTCTGGAATTTTTTTTTAAGGTCCCTGCCTTTGAAATGAATGATTTATGATATTCATTGACTGGACAGATTTGTGTAAGAGGGATATTTCTTTTGAACACACTTCTGTTTCCTAACTGATCTACAAATGGGTCTGTGAAAAGTTTGTTACTCGGTGTGTTACTTCTGAACTACTGAGGTTTGGTCAGATTAGATTATTTCTTTTGAAATTTATAAAAAGTCAGTTTCTTCTGGGAAAAGACATTTCCCCACCAGTTTAAGAACTAAGGTTTAAATCCACTAATACCAGGGCATCTGGGTGATTAGTGAATAGGTTTCAAGAGTCCAATGTTAAAACAGTATGCTTTATAACTGGAGAGAAGGGACTTTATTTGCGTGTACTTAAAGCAATTTACTGTATTCATTTCCTCTTTAGAGCAATGACCATTCTTGATTCTGTGGTAAATTAAGCCTCTGATACTTATATATTAGTTGCAGATACACGAGACTATAACTGCAAAAGAATGTAACTTTTAAATAATGAATTGTTCATTTGTTCTAAATGACTGATTATGATCCGAGATTAAACTCTGGTAACTTACCATTGTGATTATGTGTTCATGGTTTTTAATACCCAAAAAGAATAACCCAGTGAGTGTTTATTATAAAGTTTGTGTAATGTGTAATTGGAAAAGAGAAGAGTATTCTAATTGTCTTTTCAGACAATTGTGAATAGTCTTCTTTGATGCTCTACCAAAACTTGACAAGTGGTCATTTCTTAAATGTTGGTTCCAGTATGGAATCTTAAACCCTATTGTCAAACTTGAAAAAAATTCTTTTACATTAGGTTCTGTTGACCTTTGTTGCACTTTGAATGGGTCCTTGCCCGTGCATCACTTTATTTCATTAATTATTGGTCCTTTGGGAAATACTAGCTCATTAGAAAATGGAGCTATTCCAAATGTTAACGCATTTTATTGTGCAATTTCAAGACACCACAGTTGTTAATATCACCACTGATCTCATCAGAAAAATCTTTAAGTATTGGGAAGTTCTCAAGTTCACGGTGGAAGCAAGTTTTCCAAAATTTTGATGTTCATTTGGAAGCTTGAAGGCTATCCTTGGCAACAAATACTGTCAGTTGTTTTTCCTGAAATGACCTTCTCATTTCATTGTAGAGAAAATGTCTGCCAAATACCCAAGTCCGAATAGTGAATTTGTCAGTTGTTCTTTCACGTAAAAGTTGCATTCCATGAATTGACTAGTTTGGCTCACAGCTCAAATAATCATACAAGTGTTTTCTTTGAGATAACCGTCATACTTTACAGCAAAGGTGCTTTTATCCACAGATATAGAGGGCCAATCAGGAAACTCTGAAAGAACTACATAATAAGCAGTGAGGCTGTAGCAGTGTAGGACGTTCAAGAACTTGGTATCATACTCTTGAATCCTAAGACACCAGCAAAGGGGCATCAGAATTCATTCAAACCAATGCTCCCATTTTAGAGATGAGGTGGATGGAGAAGGTAAATGTCAATTTCAGATTAATGGTTACCTGTTGTGAGGCAGTTAGGGGGATAGGATTAGGGAATGGTCTGAGGAGGGTTTCAGCTATATCCATATGTTTATTTCTTTAAAAATAGAAGCAAATATGACAAAAAAAATTAGATGCAAATATGACAAAAATGTTAATATTTGAAAAAGCTGAAGAGTGGTTGTTTGGATGATCATTATCTTTTGTATTTTTCTATTTGCATGTTTCGTAATAATTTCAAAATTTAAAACCTAAACACAAAGAAAATCAAAGTGCTTCTAATTCCATAAGGGAGTAAGATGCTCCCAAAGAGCCAGCCAGCATTTGTGGACTAAACAAATAAATACCCAGGTATTTGGGTAGGGTATTTGGGGCATTGCCCTGCTTATTATTTAGTTCTTTCAGAGTTTCCTGATTGGCCCTCTATATGTGTGGATTCTGCATCTATAAATTTCTTTTCGGCCCTTCCCGCCTTCTCCTGTGCTCCCCCTCCCTCAGCACACGGCCTGTCCCGCAGCTGTCGGAGGAAGCGCTTCCCCGCTCTCACCTGCGCAGGGAGCTCTGCAGAGCGGCTGCCTCCCTGTCATTTTCCCGCTGCGGTTCACTCTCGCTAGTCTTCTCGCCTGCGGGGTTTCCTACATTCCTTGCTTTTGTTTCGTAGTTTAAAAATTTAAACATTTTCCCCAAGTAACATCCTATGTAGATTTTTTTAAATCTTAACAAACAACAAGACTTATAATAAGAAATATGTGCCGGGAACTCCCACCCATCCTTACACCCCAGACCTCTTCCCCAGGCAACCACTTTTGAGTCCTTTGGCTCTTTTTTGCAGTTTTCCTGCATCTTCCGAAGTACTCTTTATATACTGCTGTTTTAACGTTTTTTTGTTATTGGACATTATATGTTGATTTATTGCTATGGAAGGTGAAGATGTAACTCTCTTACCTTGTCACCCCGCATGCGCGCACCGCTGCTTCTGCCATCTGCTCGGTGTAAGGCCAGCTGTCCGTTGTGGAGCAGGGAGCTGTGGCCCACAGCCAAGGCACTTTAAATGCAGTGACTACATTTCCTTTCTTGTGCTGGCTGGAGAGTAGCCTCTCACGTGTGTACTTTTTTTCTCTAGTGTTTCTAAGTTTTCTGACAAAACTCTGACATTCTGACACCTTTTTCTTGGACAATTCTTTTGTCCTGGAGTCAGGGTAGCTACCTGCTCTCTGGGCCTGCTGCACAGCTGGTGTCCTGGGATGACCTTCTGTCATTTTCCTGGTAGTTCTCATCTCCCCCGTGTTGGACCCGTAGTTTGCTGACAGCTAGTAACTTGAAGAAAGACTTGGTTTACTCCCTCTTTTTAATGGAATATCTTCCTGAGAAAGGAGACACGGGAGACCCAATTTATTAGACACTTTACATGTCTGAAAATATTTTTCTCTCCCACTTGAGTGGTAACTTGGCTGGCTTCTAGGTAGGAAAACAGGGTGTCCTGAGAATTTTGAAGCCGGTGCACCATTATTTTCTAGGTTCTACAGTTGCTATCAAAAAGTGTTATGCTATTCTGATTCCTCTCTTTACAGGTGATCTTTTCCCCCCTTTTGTTTGCTTTTTTGTTTTGTTTTGTTTTAAACAACCTCCAGAAGATTTTAGGATCTTCCTTTTATGGCACTCTATTAATTTCAGCCACTATGACGAACACTTGATCTAAAAAAATTATGTCCTTCAGTTCTGGAAAACTTTCCCATTATGTTTTTTTGATCATTTTCTCCCCGACCTTGGTTTTCTCTTTTCTTCCTCTGAATTCCTGGAAGTTCGGTGAGACCTCCTTGTTTCTTCTCTAATTCGCTAATTTTCCTAGCTTTTTGCTTTTAATGCCCTACTTGACAGGTGTCCTCTATCTTAACCCTTCTGAAGTTCTGTATTTTTCAAGAGCCCTTTCTTATTTGTTTTTAATTTGTGTACATTTTAATAGCACTCTCTTCTGTTTTTTCTCTTCTGTTTCTGAGGACATTAAAGTTATTTATTTATTTATTTCCTTCTTGCACTGTCAGTTTCTTTTTTTTCCTGTTTGTGTAGGTGTCTGAGTTTTGTGTTAGAACGTAACTATTTGGTGATCCTTTGCTCTCTGTTCCTATTTAATGGTGAGTCACTGAAAAGTGAGTTGGCTACTGAGATACATGGGCAGGGCTTCACCATACAGCTGCCCTGCCATGGCTGTTGAGGGGTAAGCTTGTGGTTTCACTGGGGAACTTCCAAAGACAGTATCTGGGGATCTTTTCCCTGAGGCATGTCAGTTTTACTTGAGAGGAATCCTGTGGTCTTCTGTGTGGGCAGTGCATGCCAAGATTCGGGAAGCAGAGTGAGGCAGAGAGCTGGAATCTCAAGGTTAGAGTGTGGGTTTTTAATTTATCCCTGTTTTCAGAACAGTGTTTTCTACTGGGCCTGATGTCTTTGAGCCAGAGACTCTCCAGTTCACTTTCTTCCAGGGAATAAGCTGTGTTCTGCTGGAATTGGGGAGAGGATCTGGGGTCTTAACTCTTCCTTGTATAACCTCATGAAGTCTTCTTGTAGAAGTATAACAAAATCATAGAAAAGGCACAAGTATGAGTATACAGTTCGGTGGGTTTCCACAGAGTAAACACATCCATGCAACCAGTACCTATATTGAGAAATAGAATATTACTAGCACCCCAGAAGCCTTCCTGTGCCCCTCCTCTAATTAGAGATTAGGTCAAAAATAATCACTATCTTGACTTTTAACACCATAAATGAGTTTTGCCTGTTTTTGTACTTGATATAAATGGGTAGTATATAGTGGTGTCCAACTTCTTTCATTTATGTTTTTTTAGAAAAGCGAACAAAGCATATGAAGTTACATATTATTAGTTTGTTCTTTGTAGTGTGCAGGATAAAGCCATGTCTTTTACTTAAGGTAGAAGATTTTTTTAGTTTTACGCTGCAGCAAAGGTTTCTGTTTCTTTCTGTTGCTTTATGCCTAAGGGAGACAGACCGAGGGGACTTGGTGTGTGTGTTGGGGGGGGTGGTCTGAGCACCTGCTAAAGCTGCTGTTGTGTTACCCTTTAGAAAACAAATGGGCTTTAAACCAGTTTTTTTTCCTACCACATACTACTACCCCCATTGTCCAAGAAATATTTTATTGCAAAGTTCTCAAAGTAATAAATTTGTAAGTCTAGTATAATACACATACACACACACTTAGTGCTAGGAAATGAAATTATAATATAGATTTTTAATTAGCAATAATCGCGCCTCAGATAAACCTCATTGGCTACGATACTGCCACTGCGCAAAGCTATAATATAGATTTTTAAACTCATATACTCCAAAAAGCATTAATGTAGCTTTTATATGCTGATACAATTAATATGGTAGATTTGAGATATGCCATATATTTAGTTGCTTATTTTTATTTGTGCATTTAAGGAATTTGTGCTAATTCTAGTGCATGTTTCACAGTGAATATGTTAGAGAGGTACCAGAGGGGAACTTACTATGTTTTTACCTAAGTCTCAAGGAATGAATTTTTAGATTACAAAGTTAGTTAGGGCAGATATCCAGGGAGTAACTTTAACTATAGTGCGTTTATAACAGGTAGGAGTTCCGTGACTTTTCTCTCTTAACCACATATCCCCTTAATTTTTCTTCCTATTGGAAATTCTTGCTTTAAATAAGTGAGCTGTTTTCACAGAACATTTACGTTGGTATTTCCAGCCGCATTCTAAATCTGGAAAGATGGCATGCTGATGTACACACGTAGGCCAGCAGTTTCAGAGGGAAAACATTGTTCTTGGAACGACCACTGTTTGTTTTTCCTTTATTGGCATTGGAACTCTTCAAGCTAGTTTTCAAAATATAGAGGAGAGGCAAAATCAGAGTAATTTTTGGTAGTTTAATGGTTTCTTTCCTGATTATGTATGTCACTATTAATTATGTATTATTTACCTCTGTTTTATTAATAGATAGAGCTTCACTTACATTAGCTACATTTTCATTTAGATGACCCAGATGGTATTAGTACTAAGATTATTATTATTTGCAATGGAGAATTTTTTTAAATAAAATACAATATGTTTCTTTGTAAAGTCAGTGAAGAGGACAACTTTTTTGCTGTTTTAAATTCGAGGAATATAACTTTCCTTCCCATGTCTTAAGTTTATTGTTTTTAATACTGTAGTGAAGCCATATGAACTCATTTGTACAAAATTATGTTAGCGTTCAAACATTTTACTGTACTGATACATTTAGCTCTTTTAAAATTACCATTTATTAAAGTTTCGCCGGTAGTAATATTGCATTGAAGGATCTAGAGTTTGTAAGAGATGACAGATCAGAGAGTTCTTTTATGGTGATAGCCAGTGCAGGTTTACAAAGAGCTGTGTAGAAAGCAGACTCAAAAGCAGAGTTTGATAGTAGTAATTTGTATGCACATGTTTCTGTAGCTGTGTCCATGGTACTTGGAAAATTTGCCACTACATTTGAACTTAAATGCCCTCATCTTAGATAATTTTAATTTATTAATCACTTCTCCCTGTCACTTTTGTAGGTGAGCCTATGTTTTAATATTTGACAAATGGATGATAATTAAAACACACTTCAGTTGCTTAATTCTATATGTTAGAAATTAGACAAATTATGTAATAATTACTCTCATAAATACAAAATGATTATGTTTCAGTTGTGTTGATGGCTGGTGATATCTGTTACTTCCATCCATTAATAAGGGAAGTGAATCTGATTACCAGCTCTTGCTATTTGTAGGTGAGTTGGTATAGAGAAACAAAGTTAGAGCTGGAGGGTCCCAGCAAGTTCTAGGAATGGAGTTGATTTTTTTATAGGAGGATTATTAACTTTAACTTCAGTAGAAGTTGGCATTTCAAATTATTTGGTAAATCGTGTATGTCTGCAAAATTATTAATGTACGTTTTTACCATACGTGATCCTGAAATAGACCAAAAAAAAAAAATCCCCTCAGATTTACCACCATCAGCCTTTTTTTTTTTTAAACATTCTTCTTTGGATACTGAATTTTGTTGTTGTTTTGTTACTATGCCCCTCATAGTTTCACAATATTTGATGCAATAGTTAAAAAAGAGCCTGCTTTCATGAAGATGTAATGCTAGGAATAGCTGTATTGCTTCAACTTGTAAACATTTGATGTTGCATTTAATTTTTGCCTGAGTGACTTTCAGCATAGGTACTGTAAGGAAAGAGTTGACTTCAGCCTGTGACCTTTTTTTTTTTTTTAACTGTTTTCTGTATTTATCTTGTTTGCTTTGAATTCTTAGGGAGCAGGGATCTGTTCTTCCTCAGAGGGAGGACCCACTACCAGGTGGGCCATTAAATACATACCTGGTAAAGGAATGAGTATGTGAGCGAATAGTGCTGGGAATCGTCTTGATTCGCTCAACACTGTGTTAAGTATACCCCACTTCTTTGCAAAAGGTATTTGTAGCCACATGTGGAAGGAAGGGAGACTGGTAATTTATCATTATGTTTCTCTTTGGTTGGAGGTAGGAGGAGAGGACAGCCTGCGCCGTGAGGTGATTCAGAAAAGATTACTAAGAAAGGGATTTGTAAGGCGGGATTTGAAGTTGGAAAAGGAAACATTAGATTTTAAATGGACCGTATGATATTGGACTTACCTAAAAAAAAATTTTTTTTTTTTACAAGTCTAGTCACCGTTCTCTAAACATACTTCACATTCACCTTGCAAGGAATGTGCCTCTCCTGCTTTTCACCCACCAGACCCGAGCTCAACCCAGTGACTCCTCCTCCCCTTCAAAGCACATTTGTAATGACCTTTGTTTCTTGAAGCTTTTTGTTATTTCCCATTTCCATGTGACCTTTTCATCTTCTGAATTGTTAGTTTCTCTCTTGGTGCATTTACCAAGTATACCTTTTATAGTAAACATATGAAAACTTCACACATCACCATCTATATGAAGCCCTTGAGAACAGAGATGGAGTTTCCTTATCTGTCTTCCCTCTGTGCTGCCCCCCCCCCCCATTTTAAAACAAGGGAGTGTGTGTGTGTGTGTGTGTGTGTGTGTGTGTGTGTGTGTACGGCAATTGTTAGTTTCCCCACAACCAAGGATAATCAAAGAAACGTGATCCTAAAACTTTCAGAAAAGAGCATCCAAAAAATGCTTTGAACAGTAGCACCATTTGGTGTATTTAGTGCTTGAGGTGACAATTTTAAGGGGACAGTAGTCCTTTAGATTGTAGATCGGGGCACCTGGGTGGCTCAGTCACTGGGCGACTGCCTTCGGCTCGGGTCATGATCCCAGGGTCCTGGGATCGAGCCCTGCGTCGGGCTCCCTGCTCTGCGGGAAGCCTGCTTCTCCCTCTCCCACTCCCCCTGCTCGTGTTCCCTCTCTCACTGTGTCTCTCTCTGTCAAATAAATAAATAAAATCTTTAAAAAAAAAAAAGATCAATCATTCAGTCATGTTACATTATATGGCACCTGGAGATCAATTTCAAGGAACTTAGGAGTAAGCTTGTCATTGTGTCTTATGGGCTATGATATAAAATGGGTATAATGTAACCTAAAATAAAGTAAAGATTACAATTACCTTTGGGTCAAGGAGAGCGTGAAATAAAGACTTGGAGGAAAGAAGTGATTTGATCTTTGTTTAAATGTGAAATGTGTTTTAGCCAAAAAGAATAAGAGGGGTTGGAGGGGGAGGGCGTGAAGCAGGGATCTTTCAAATGGTAGAACAGTGGGGAGAAGGAATGAAGTTGAGTTGGGTGTGCAAGTGTGTGGGTGGAGTAGAGCGAAAGCCTTGAAGAAATGAGCATTGAGAAACTCGTAATTATGCCTGGAATTTATCAAGTACCTTCTTCTTAGAAGGCTCAATTTTCTACATTTTTAATCCCCATGGAGTGGAAAACAAATGACCTTATTTACTACTATGTTTTTTGGGGGATCTTGGCATTCCAGAGCTACAAAGTTATTCAGGTTAATTATTTACCCATACCAAAAGTTCCCATTTCCAGGTTTTTAAAGGAAGAGATTTTAATATTTTTTTATCAGTAATTTCTGAAAACTCACTTTTAATGGGAATAGTGATGATTCATTAACAGTAAAATATTTTTGCAGCTCATTTTCCGGACTTAGAACTGCAGTACTTGGGGCGCCCAGGTGGCTCAGTCGTTAAGCGTCTGCCTTCGGCTCAGGTCATGATCCCGAGGTCCTGGGATCGAGTCCCGCATCGGGCTCCCTTTTCGGCGGGAAGCCTGCTTCTCCCTCTCCCAGTCCCCTTGCTTGTGTTCCCTCTCTCGCTGTGTCTCTGTCAAGTAAATAAATAAAGTCTTAAAAAAAAAAAAACTGCAGTACTAAATTTCGGTACTGCAGATTTCGGCTTCTTTGAAGTTTCGGCTTCTTTGAAGATGCTCTGTGATATAAAAAAATATTACAAGTGAACAAGAGCTAAGTGCTGCAGAAAGGGTATGGCCGATGTGTTAAAGAACACTTAGCACAAGTGCTGCCCAGGGATGAATAACCTTGGGAAGGAATTTCCACTACTGGGGTTTGGTGAGACTTGCCAAGTGTGTAAGGAATTTCATAGACTGGGTGGAATGCCCTTCTTTCAGTTAACTCTTCCCAATACTGGAAATTCCTTTATTATACAGCTTTGCTTTTCAGATGGAATTTTGATCCTCTTGGGAAGCTTTCCATTTCACACGATTCCCATTTTCCTTCCCTGATCAAAGGAAAGCCTTTACTTGGTGCTTGGGGCACTGAGATTGTGTAGCCTTTGGTCCTCCCTTCCCCTTGGTATGGGCTCCCGACCTCATTTCTGAAAATAATAGCTGATTTTCTTCTTCCCTCACATTGTGCACGAAGAGGGAGCTCAGAAAGAAACAAAAGATTTCTTTATCAGCCAGACTGTACTAAATTACAGTCTGCCCTATTGACTTCCATGGGATCCTTTAAGATGTTTAACTTTTTTTCCCACTTAAATAAAAAGAAAGGAGGGATCTTCAGAAGCCTTGGCTTGATTCCAGTGAGGCTATTGTATTCTGGCCAATTCCATTCTTTGATTTGTTCTAGTTGAGCTCTTTGCTGTACTCTCCAAGCTTTAACTTAACTGCGAGCAGTTAATGTGGCACACAGTATTTGTAGGTATTTGTTATTCTGAGTGGTAACCAGCTTTTCACTCTGCATATAGCTCTTAGGGGACAGTGATAAAAGCATACAGGGAGAGGCCAACCAATGATGCTTATTTGTAGTTTTAAATGGTGAAGTGTTGTCACGACTTGGGAACATGATTACTGTCGTTCCTGATGACTTCTGAAAACAACCCTTTGGTTGCCAGTACAAGATACTGAGGGCAACCCAGGAATGCCCCTTTCTCCCTCTCTCCTCTGCCTCCGGGTCAAACAGCCTCAGCTCACTCTGGAGCTCTTTCTGACCAGACACATGTGTCACTTTTGAAAACGAAAAATCCCTGAGAGTTGCTATTCCTAAGAGTGCCTGTAGTTCTGATGTCATTCACCATGCTCTCCATAGTAACAGAGCTGTGAATGGGAGGAGTCACGCGCCTGCTGTCATTTCCCACGGGTGGGTTAGGATGATGGTGCCAGTGCTGGAAGGACATTTCACAGTGGCTTCTCTAAAGGAGGGCACACCCATCCCTCCCGGGTGATGTCTTTGGGACGTGTAATTAACAAGAGAACCTTAGGGAAAGTCTGACTTTCCACATAGTTTTCTCTTTTTCCAATGTCAGAATGCACCTTTCACCCCAGGTAGAGAGGTAGGGGTGTGTGTGTGTGTGTGTGTGTGTGTGTGTGTGTGTGTGTGTGTAGTGGAAGCACATCAAGGTAAGCAGAGATGTTTGCATGATACACACAAAGCCATGTATCCTCACATAGACTATTTCACTTCTTACTCAATTTTTGTCCTAGGTAAATAGCAGTGTCTTCATCTGGAATTTGAGGCACTCTGTGCTTAGTCTTTACTCGCCCTTTACGACCACGGTTCTTTCTGCTTAACGCTATCATTTGCTTAATGTTTCCCAAGTATACCCTGAAGTTTTTGCCCTCCAAATCAGTGTTTCTCAAAATACGACTTACGACATGCCTGCCTCAGGATCACATGGGGTATTCACAGAACACCTTTTTTCCTGCCATTCCTGCGGAGTCAGAACCGCTGGTGATGAGACCCAGGCAACTGCCTTTTTAACGACGCATGCTAAATTTGAGAAACCGTCCTGCCACCCTATTCGCCTTGAATGTCCTCTCTTCCAGATCCCCATCTCCTAATCCATTAAACTCTTGTTTGTGTCCCTTCCATCAAAGTGAGTTTTCTTTTCTGTGAGTACTCATGATTTTTTCCCCCAGTAAGTTTCATCTTGTGCTTTGTTAGGGAGCAGCTTTGCTCCCAAACTATTTTTAAATTCCTGGAGGGTGAAAACCATATGTAACTCACATGTGTATGCTTCTCACACCTTTGTGCATAATAAGAACTCAGACAATGTTTACTGAATGGATGGTTCAAACTTTTATTGTGTCTAGTAAACTTTTGGGTATTGGATTTTTCTGTTAACTACCAGATATGCTTGGTTTATTTGTGATGTGAGCTTAAGCTACTCGTGTCTAAGCACGTTTTCATGATATAATCATTCTCTCTGACCTTAGCTTACGTTAACTTTCTCCTTTGATAATCTGATATCTTTGATAGAGCGGTTATCTGGTTTTCATTTTTATATATCCTTATATGACTCAACTGGGATTTTATCCAAGTATACTTTATGGAGCTTCTCTTTTTCTTTCCTCTGAGAAGAGAAATGGAAATAGTGATCTGTTTTCTGCTTTTTACATTTTTGTTCTTTGTCCTACTAGTATGGTGGTTAACATTAAACATCTCTTGAATGATGTTGCAATTGAATTGGCTGTGGGCAGAACTGTTGGTAAGAAAATGAGAAAAGGTAGTCATGGATAAATTGAATAAAGAAACCATTTCATAGGAAAATGTGTTTAACTGTAACATAGTAACATACCTCTTGTTTATCTTTTCGATCATTATCTTGCCAGTTTATAAAAGAATCAGAAAACGACAGATTTATGCTGCTTGTGACTCATTGTTTTCATGAATTTAGTTAGTGCAGGGTTACCGTAGATTACGGTAGATCTAGTGACAGCTCTTTCCACATGATTACCATCTTATGATTTGGAGTGGTTTTCTCTTTTTTTTTTTTTTAAGATTTTATTTATTTATTTGTTGGAGAGAGAGAGTGCATAAGTGGGGGGAACGGCAGGCAGAGGGAGAAGCAGGCTCCCCGCTGAGCAAGGAGCCCGATATGGGACTCCATCCCAGGACCCTGGGATCATGACCTGAGCTGAAGGCAGACGCTTAACCGAATGAGCCACCCAGGCGCCCCTGGAGTGGTTTTCTGTATAATGTACTTACTTGATTCATGGGAGCCTGCCCCTCACGTCTCCCTACCCCCACCCCCCTGTGGGTTGGAGGTCTCTCTTTATTGGCTGTTGTATACATAAGGTTAACTTAGCCTAGGTCTGGCACAAAGTAAGTAACCAATAAGCGCCTGCTAGTTGAATCATTTTAAAAGAGGATTAAAATAGAAACGTCTCTCTTTAGGGAATGCTTTCATTTGCATCCCAGCAATATGTCCATTGTAATTGTTGCCAACTCGGAGTGTTCTCGATTTCCTTGATTATTATTTTGGAAAAATTATGTCTGTGAGTTGTAGCTTTCCTCTACTTATTATGTGGCAAGTCTTTATTTTTTTTTTTTTAAAGATTTTATTTATTTGACAGAGAGAGAGAGAGCACAAGCAGGGGGAGTGGCAGGCAGAGGGAGAAGCAGACTTCCCTGCTGAGCAGGGAGCCCGACGACGCAGGGCTCGATCCCCGGACCCCAGGATCATGACTCAGCCAAAGGCAGACTCTTAACTGAGCCACCCAGGCGTCCCTTCTGCGGCAATTCTTAAGAAAATTTTTCTCCAATACAGTTTTATCCAAGAGATGCGCATGTTTATTTTTGTTTTCTAGTCATATGAAAAGGTGATATGCCTGTTTTGCTTGTACTGAGAGTCATTAATGGTGAATAGGATTAAGATGGAATGGTTTCTGTGTATTTTGGCTCAAGTGTTGAGAAGCTGGTTGTGTGCCACGTTAGCATTTGTACATTTGTACGCATGCTGAGACTCCCAGAAGACCCTGGCAGGTGCTCACTGGGTACGAGGCTGGTGGACTTTGTCCTAAAGGGACAACAGGAGAAATCTCTGCACCAAGAAGCGGAGAAGTCACCAATGCGAGTTCAATCCCAGGGCAGTAGAGTTTGGGGGTGTGAGAGCTAAGAGGAGCTGAGTCATGGTTTCGAAGAGCAGGTGTTCCCAGCAATTCTGAAGCAGGCCCGGTGACTCAAATGTTTCTCATGCCACCGCAGCCGCAGACAAGTCTGAGAGGAACGTGAGGCAAAAGATATTCTTTCTTTCCTTCTGTGTCCTGGAAAAGAGAGCCTTTTAAGTCTTTTGCAAATTGTTTTGCTTTCTGACATAAATACTATAGCACTGGTTGCCCTATGTCATACCTGGATTAGGGCAAAAATATTAAAACATGGCTGTAGGACGAAGTTCACAAACAATGAAGTTCTGCACTAGAGGAGTGAGAATTTAAAGTGCAAGGTGGATAAATTAAGAAGTTGCTGACTGACGTCTCTTTCACTCACTGGTTTAACTAATGCTTCTCGAGAGAAAGTGCATTCAGTACACATTTTTTAAAAGTACTTTGATACTCTTTCCAAGATTTGTCCTTTTACAGATAAAAGAGACAAGTTACTCTGTCAAATGAATTGTTTAATTGAAGCATTTTATGGGCTCCAAGCTACAAGGTGGGCTCTTAAGAAGAACAAAAAAGCAGACATTTGATTTTATAAATTCTCCTGGAAAAAAAAAAGAAAAAGTAAATGTAACTTGTTTTTACCTACACTTCTCTCTTCGTTTTATTTGAACAGTAGTAGGCTTTCCCTTTTTGTTCACTCTTCCTCTAGTATTTGAAATTGAATGAATATTAAATTGAATGAATATTGAAAATGCTGAAATGGTGTTGGCATGATTAACTACTAGACCCCCCCCCCCCCCAAAAAAAAGGGCAGACCTCTACCAAGCATCACATGTAAGAAATAAATGTCAGGTGAAATAACTGAATATATACAAAATAAAATACATGAATATTAGGATATGTGGGAGAACTTTTGTACCACTTTGGGGTGAGGTAGGAGGACCTTCCCAACCAAGGTGAAAAATATAGACTCCATCAAGGAAAAGATTGTCAAATTTGAGCAAATAAAAATTAGTGTGTGGCTAAAGTCACCATTAACTAACAGAGTGGGGGAAGATGAGACAGGAGGCTAAGAGTGCCATGTGACACGTAGCAGCATATGACACCGGCTGTGGTAGTTAATATTCAGGGAGCTCCTAAAAATTAGTAGGTTAAAGACAACCCAGTAGAAAAAACAGGCAAAAGCTATGAATGTGTATTCCAAAGAAGATGAACTCCACAAAAAGATACCACTTTTTGGCCATCAGATTAGCAACAGTGGAAAGGATACCACCATTAAATGCTAGTGAAGGGAGCATGGAAAGGAACCCTCTCCGATATGGGTGATTGGGAGTATGAATTTCTTCAACTTTTTGGTAATTTTGCAGTACGTATTAAAATTTAAGTTGTACATATTCTTGGACCCATCAGTTATACTTTTAGAAATATAGGTTCCCAATCCCTGACCCAAAACTCTTGAGGCCATTTGTGCTTCAGACTTCTGAGAGTTTCAGATTATTAAAGATAATATAGGCATCTATATTATATAGCACCTCTAGCAGGCTTTGGGGCTCCATAAGCAGACACACATTTATATTTCTAAAGAGAACAAATTCATATCAGAATATTGACATCAGTTCAGGTCAGCTTTTGTCACCACATGAATCAGTGAAAAATTTTTGAATTTTCAGAGCCTGTTGGATTTCAGAATTATGGGTAGGTCATTGGGCACCCATAAATACTGCAAAATGAAAGCATTGATGCACAAATGGATATGCTGAGTTATTCCTAATAGCAAAAAACAACTGGGAATACTCCTAATGTCACTCAGTGGAGGGATGGAATCAGTTGGGGTACATTTATACTCTGTGTATTATTATGTAGCTGTCAAAGGAGTGAGTTAGACTTTTACCTACTGTCTCAGAAAGATGATTTGTCTGTAGTAGATGAGAAAACAAGTTAGAAAAAAATGTGTATGGTATAAGCCCATTCAAAAAATAATGGAGGGAGGTTATCTCCTATTTATGCATGCATGTGTTCTATAGGGAGGAAAAGCTTTGGAAGCCTATATACCAAACTTGACACTGGTTATCTCAGGGGGAATGGAATTTGGAAGGAAGTAGGGGAGACTGTTAATGTGTTCTTCACATGCTTCTGTAGTTTGACTTGTTAAAATGAGCATGTATTATTTTGGTAATCAAATAAAAGCAATTCTCTTAAAAGCAATATAGTGGGGGGGGGAGGGATGGGGTGGCTGGGTGATAAACATTGGGGAGGGCATGTGCTGTGGTGAGCACTGTGAATTGTGTAAGACTGATGAATCACAGACCTGTACCTCTGAAACAAATACATTATATGTTAACAAAAAAAGATGATAGTAGGAAGGGAAAAATGAAGGGGGGGAAATCGGAGGGGGAGATGAGCCATGAGAGACTGTGGACTCTGAGAAACAAACTGAGGTTCTAGAGGGGAGGGGGGTGGGGGGACGGGTTAGCCTGGTGATGGGTATTAAAGAGGGCACGTATTGAATGGAGCACTGGGTGTTATACGCAAACAACGAATCATGGAACACTACATCAATAAATAGATAGATAGATAGATAGATAGATAGATAGATAGATAGATAGATA